>NC_048599.1:108010516-108320516 GCF_003668045.3 Cricetulus griseus
AGTCAAAGAATTTTTAAAATATATAAATTGGATTAAATTAGCAGCATTGATAATCAAATGTATTGTAGTACCTGTAGCTCTTTCTTAGGCAATCAAACAATTTAAAGACAACAATATAGCATACAGTATCCACATTCTTTGTGTATTTTCCATCTTTACACAGATATTTATTTATTTATTTTACTTTGATTTTTTCCTTTTATGAGACAGGCTTTCTCTGTGTCACCAATTTGGCTACCCTTGAATTTACTTTGTACACCAGACTGGCCTTGAAGTCACAGAGATCTGCTTGACTCTGCCTCCCTAGTGCCTGGATTAAAGGCATGTGCCACCACACCCAGCTACTCTATTTCCTCCTGTTTCTTTTTCTCTCACAAGCCAACATATATTTTAAAACACACTGCAAACCTTTAGAGGTTTTTCTTTATCTGAATCTGTCTTTATTGTAAATCTTTACCTTTTTCTGGCCACGCAGTCTTTTAACTGTCAAATAACACAGCCAAAATTAAAGCAGTGGCTTTCTTAGCTGCTGTCTTTCCCAGATGGCAGAGGTATGTTTAGCACCAGCACTGAGAGCTGTGCTCACTGCCTTGGTCTGCTGCCACCAAGGAGCATGCTGCCAGCTTAGAGATGTTGTCACTGCCACTGTCAGCTGCATCGGGCACAGACCCACTTAAGAGTCTCATGCTCTATTGACTGAGCTAGTTGGGCCTCTTCTAAAGAAGCCCAGTAGTTTTTTCCCCTTAGGCTGAGTCAGGAACCTTTCTTAAAGGAACTGCTGGAGTCTCTGCTTGTCTCTAAAAAAACAGAGCCTACCTGAGAAAATGCTGCTACCAAGAAGTTGTGCTTGTCTCTGTTCTTTTGTTGATAAAATCCCTTTTTAAGCTTTTGTGAAGTTTTATGTGGAAGCTCATAATACTACCGCCAGCTTCCCAGGTTCTGCCTAGGTTTGACTAGTCTCATGGAGGCAGCTCAACAGGGCGGGCTGCTGCAGCAGGTTCCCCTCTTCCTCTGGGAACCTCGGGGCATGGGGTTATCCCACTCGCTGACACCATTCTGTTACAGTAAGTCTTTACTCCATCTGTCTGAGGAGCCAGGCCACCTGAGTTCTGCCTGAGGCCACATTAAGGCCCCAAGTAATATACAGAGACTTATATTAGGTACAAATGCTGCTGGGCTAATGACTAGGATTTCTCATCTGCTAGCTCAGTCTTAATTATCAACCATAATCATAAGACTTATCTTATGGAAGATGCTGGCAGAAGGTGTCCTGTCTTCCTGGGCTCACATGGTGGTTCCACAGACAGGAGGAGGAAAAGCAAGAGAAAAGGGTTGACTTGCTGCTTGTCCTTGCTTAAATATGAGTCTGCCTGCTATGTCACTTCCTGACCATATCACAAGGCTTCTTTTACTACATTTCCCAAAATCCTCCTTGACTCCTAGTCCTGCCTAACCTGCTTCTTCATTAGCTAAAAAGTGCTTTATTCAACAATAAGATAAATATACACAGAAGGACATTCCCTATCAGTAATCAGATGCCTTTATTAATTGTAATAAAATTATGTGCTTAACTTGAATAACCCTATGTTAACTTATTTAGGCTTACAGTGGCCTATTTAAGGTTTTTGTGATTACCTGGGTGTATAACTTGCAAAGAGATGAACAGTTGTCTTAAACTCTATTCAAACAAATTAAAAAGTAGCTGATAAAAAGGTTTAGCATACAGTTTGCAGTAAGTTTTAAAAAGAATTTGTAAACAAGTTAAGATTGCATCAGACAGCACTGGTAGAGAAATCCCTAGTGGTAACATACTTTTAACTAAAATATGGCTTTTGTACATTGAACATATTTGAGGTTTTATTTGATGAGAAACAGAAATGTATATATCCATGTGAGCATATTCTTCTCATTTCCACCACTCTGAAAAATCTCAATGCCCCTTTTCTGTTAATATTCTTGCAGGCAACACATTTAATCTTGCTATAACAGATTATTTTATATTATTTGAACTTTGCAAAAATGCAGTAGTAAGAACAACTTTTATTTCTCTCACTTATTAATAATATGTGTTCTTGATTCTGCAAAGTAATTTTGTAGAATCATTCATAATTTTAGTAATTGCTCTACTAACAGTATGACAATCTACTTATGCATTTTCATGTTAATTGTTGAGTTATTTCTGGAGTTTAATAGGTTAAAGTAAAACAATTTTTTCTGGACATATATTTAATTCTTTCTATTTATCCTGCTTAGATAGTATCATTAATTTATAATATTAGTGAATTTTTGATTTAAAAATTTTTAAATATTCTTCAAAACATTTTTATTTTTACATGTGTACCTGTAAAGATTGGATATTTCTGGTGTTCATATATTCATCAAAATTTGGTACAGTCTGGGATAATTTTTAATATTTAATAATAATTTACCAGGGGTAGATACTGTTCATTCAGTCAGGGGCTCTTCAGATAGACTCAACTACACAATTATCTCCCACATGCAGAGAACCTAGGTGGGTCCCATGGAAGCTCCATGGCTGCAGGTCTAGAGTTTGTGAGTTCCCATGAGTTTGGTTAAGCTGTCTTTTTTTTTTTTTTTTTTTTTTTTTTTTGGTTTTTCTAGACAGGGTTTCTCTGTGTAGCTTTGGAGCTTATCCTGGTACCAGGCCGGCCTCGAACTCACAGAGATCCACCTGCCTCTGCCTCCCGAGTGCTGAGATTAATCAGCTCTTTTTATTTAGGTTTCTCCATCACGATCTTGACCTCCTTTGCTCATATATTGCCTCCTCCCCCTCTTCAACTGGATTCCAAGAGCTCAGCCTGGTGCTTAGTTATGGATATCTGCATCTGGTCCCATCAATCACTGTATGAAGCCCATATGATGACAGTTGGGGCATGCATCAGTCTGATTACAAGGGTCCAGGCACCCTCTCCACTATTGCTAGGAGTCTTAGCTGGGATCATCCTTGTGGATTCCTGGGAGTTTCTTTAGCACCAGGTTTCTCCATAACCCCACTATTGTTCTCTCCATCAAGATTTCTCCTCCATTGCTCTCCCACTCTGTCCCTTTCCCTACTTGACCATCCTGTTCCCTGATGTTCTCATGCCCAATTTCCTCCGCTTGACCACCCGTACCTGTAGTTCACTCGGGATATCTCATCTAATTCCCCTTCCCAGGGCGAGCCATGCGAACCCCTTCAGCTCCTCCTTGCTGCACTTATTTATAAGGAATTATATGGAATACACTTCTTAAGAATTTGTGGTATTTCCATATCAGGGGCCCCTGGGGCCTGTGTCTGAATTCTATGTTGTCTTTATCATTAAAGACTTATCTTCCGACTTTTGGGGACAAACAATGACAACAGCATCAGCCAGTAATGTTTGGACAGTCTCTTGGACAACCCTGACCAGAAATTCAAATCAGCTTCTCATTCCTGGTATAGAGATTTGTTTTAGTTGATTTTTGGCACTGGAAGGGGCATTGACAGCCCACATATATAATAAAATTTATAATATTTAAGTATATTTATAAACAGACTTTTATATACTACAGGCTTTCTTAGATAGATAATTAAAATATAATTGTTATGACTTTTTCAGACATCTGTACTTTCTATCATCTCATTCTTTTCCCTGCTTCCTTTCCTTCTCCCTAATTAAACACCTCTTTTTTTCCTCATTTCCCCCTTCAGATACCTTGTACCCTGCTACTCCCCCAACTCTATAGTTCTCCAACTCCACTATCCCTGCAGTGGTCCCATTTCATTTTCCTAGTTTCCTCAGTTACTCCACAATATGTACACATTTGTGAAGATTTAGAGTTAGGAACCTCCAATGAAAAAGAACGTGTGACATTTGTCTTTCTGGGCATCCTTTTCAAAAAAACAGATCACTTATATATGTCTGCAGAAGCTTTCTAATTTTATGATGCCTCAATTTTCAACTGTTAGCTGTATTTAAGTAAATATAATTCCAGAAGGAGGTAAGCAACCAAGAGACTTACCCTTCAATGCTATCTATGAACGACAAACAAACAGCATGGTACATGAACTCTGAGAGTGTAGTAGTGGCACACATTCCTTTTTGGTAACTGACAGCTCTTTAATTTGGCTACTCAACAGGATGGAAATCATGCCTGGTACTGTATATACATCCAATTGTGGGTTTGTGCATGTGACTGAAGTTCCTGTGATGGGCAAAAGAGGACACCATATCCCCTGGAGCTAGAGTTTCAGGAGAATTAATTTCCTGTGAATTAGTGATGAGGATGCCTTGCAATTCTTTTCACCCAGACTTTCCAGTAGAAAAGTTTCCTTGTGTATTGTAGTGCCTGGTACTATTATAAAAAAAGCACCCTGTATCAAAACACTCTTCCATTGCTGGTGGGAACACAAACTTGTACAGCTGATTTGGAAATAAGTATGGTAGTTTCTCAGAAAATTGGGAATCAATCTACCTCAAGACACAGCAATACCACTCTTAGGCATATACCCAAAGCATGTACACTCATACCACAAAGACATTTGTTCAACTATGTTCACAGCAGAATTATTTGTAATAGCCTAGATGCCCCTCAACTGAAAAATGGATAAAGAAAATGTGATACATTTACATGATGGGGAACTACTCAGTGATTAAAAAACAATAACATCTTGAAATTTGCAGGCAAATGGGTGGAAGTAGAAAAAAAACATTTTGAATGAGGAAACCCAGACACAAAAAGACAAACATGGTATGTACTCATTCATAAGTGGATATTAGACATAGAGCAAAGGGTCAGACATGGAGCTAGGATCACCTTTCAGCCTACAACCCACATCTCCAGAGAAACTAGGAAATAAGGAGGGACCCTAAGAGTGATATACATGGTCTCCCAGAGAAGGTGAAAGGTACAAGACCTCCTAAGTAAATTGGGAGCACAGCGGAATGGGGAAGGGGATAGAGGAGTGGGGAGATGGAAAATGGGAGGGTGTGGTGATATGTTATTTATGGGCTGTTATAGCAAGCCTGAAGATTCAGAAAGCAAATCAGCCCCAAGATATAGAGATCAGGCCACAGTGGTACACATCTTTAATCCCAGGGCTCAGGATTAAGAGGTAGACAGATCTCTGCTAGTTCAAGGCCACTATGGCCTACACAAAATTGAAGAGTAATAGAGTTCTTGCCTTTGATTCTAGCTCCTGAGATCATATGCCTTTAATCCCAGCATTAGGGAGGTATATAAAACAGGCGCTAGGTCTCAGAGGTGCATTCAAGTTCAGGATTCTCCAGCCACATTGAGGAGAACATAGCAGTCTAGGATTTCAGTCTAAGGTTTGGTGGAGCTAGGATCACCTTTCAGTCTGAGCTAGAGGTAAAAGCTAGTGACTGGCTGGTTTGCTTTTCTGATCTTCAGCTTCAAGCTTGAACCCAAATATCTGTCTCTGGGTCTTTTATTAATTGTGTTCTAGGACTGAGGAAAAGAACATGATAGATTAGGATGGTCAAGTTGGGGGAAGGGCAGAGAAAGAGAGCGAGGAAAGGACTACCCTGATAGAGGGAGTCATTATGGGGATAGAGAGAAACATAGCAGTAGGGAAAATCCCAGGATGATCCCAAATAAGAATCTAAGCAATAGTGGAGAGGGTGCCTTAACTGTCCTTCCCCAGTAATCAGATTGATGACTACCTTAATTGTCATGATTAGAACCTTCATCCAGTAAGTGATGGAAGCAGATGCAGAGATCTACAACTAAACAATGGGCCAGACTCCTGGTGTTCAGTCATAGAGGGGGAGGAACAATAGCATGAGCAAGTGGGTCAAGACCATGATGTGGAAACCCACAGAAACAGCCAACCTGAGCAAGTTGGAGCTCATTGACTCCATAATGACAGGTTGGGAATTTGCATAAAACCAAACTAGGTCCTCTGAATGTGCCTGACAGCTGGGTGGCTTGGGTAGCTTGTGGGGCCACTAGCAGGGAAACCAGTATTTATCCCTAGTGCATGAACTTGATTCCCTATGGAGAGATACCTTTCTCAAATACAGGGGAGGGGAAGGGCCTTGGTCTTGCCTCAAGTGATATTATAAACTTTATTGATTCCTCATGGGAGGCCTCTCTCTCTTAGGAATGGATGCAGGGCAGGGTGGGAAGAAGGTGGGGGTAGAGGAGGAGGAAGGGAGAGGTAACTGGGATTGGTATATAAAATAAGATTGTTTTAAAAATAAAATGTATATAAAAAAGAAAACCCCTCTATCTACATATGTTTCTGGACACTTCTCTCTGTAAAGCTCTTTCTTAACACATGTATTCACACCCCATTTTCTATATAAACATTTTATAATAATATCGTAATCTGAAGTGTAAATCTTCTAAAATCTTTCTTATTATTGCCTTAGTTAATTTCATTTTTACTCTGATTGCAAAAATATCCAATAATAAGCTCTTCAAATTCTATAAAACCTGTATTGAGGTTTTGGTTAGAATCACACTGAATTACATTTTATAGTAATACTTGTAACTAATAAAATATATCAATATATCAGTTTAATTCTGGTCTTTCTGAGAATATTGTTTTGGTTCAAGTTACTAGTTTATTGGGATGCCTTTTCTTCTTCATGAATTTATTTCTAGCTGTTTGTCAGTCTAGTTAGAAGTTGCTTCCTTAGTTGTTGATTGTCCACGTATTTATGTATTCTATATAGGAATCTGTTTTATTCATTGTATTAGCTTCCCATTTTGTGTAACAAATATAATCTTAGTATCTTCAAAAAATACCCCTTTATATCTTAGTTCTGTAACTTGAAGTCCAGGCATGCCATAGCCTAGTTTGCTCTGCCAATATATTCTTGATTTGAAATTCAAGGTTCCAAGCCAGGTGGTGGTGGCTCAGGCCTTTAATTTCAGCACTCAGAAGGCAGAGGCAGGTAGATCTCTCTGAGTTGAAGGCCAGCCTGGTCTACAAGATACACAAAGAAACCCTGTCTCCAAAAGTCAAAAAGAAAAAAGAAAATCAAGGTTCTCTTCATGCTTAGTTCTTATGTAGAGTCTGGAGAAATCTGCATCCAGAGTTATTTGAGTTGCTGGCATAATTCCCTTGCTTATATTTTAATTGAAAATAAAGATTTTTATGTGATATATTCTGATAATGGTTTTTTCCTTACTTAACTCATCACATATTCCTCCCACCTCCCACCCATAAAGTCCACCTCTTCTTTCTCCATCTCTTTAGAAAAAAAAGTCAATAAAAACTGAACAATAAGAATAAAGCAAAGTAAATAGATAAAGGGAGACCAACAAAAATAGAGAGAGCTGTAGAGACACACAAAAATCTCACAAACTCAGAGACCATAACAGATAAGCAAAAGAAATATAAGAATTTAAAAAAAAATACCCAAAGAGAGCATTATGGGACAGAATTCTCCAAAGATATCATTGAATTTGTTTTGTGTTAGCTAACTACTGCTGAGCTTGATACTTCCCTTAAGTGTGGTTTCTATACTCAATGAAATGCTACTGGAGGAAACTAACTTTTCTTTTGCTAGTGTTGGCTAATTGGAGATAGTTTCTGGGTTATGAATGGGGAATTGTGTCCATTTCTCTTCTCAATGATGGGACACAATCTCACTCAGTACTGTGCAGCCATTGTGAATGCTACTATTATCTCTGTAAGTTCATATGTACATCAGTTCTGCTGTGTCTGGAAGTCACTATTTCTTTCGTATTTTCTAATTGCATTGGTTCTTTCCTTTTTCTGTCTCCTCTTCTCCATAGTCCCTAAGCTCAGAGAAGTGGGATTTGATGGAAACATGTCATTTAGGACAAAGTGTTCCAAGGTCTTTGTGTCTGCACACCGTCCAGTTCTGGGTACCACTATTAGCTCCCGTATCCTGTAGGATGAAGCTTCTCTGTCTCATTATGGTTGAGCAAGACACTGATCTATGGGTATAGCAGAATATCATTAGGAATAATTTTATTGTTCTGTTCCTTTTACAGAATAATAGTCTTTGGGTTTTCTCTAGGTCGCTAGCCTATCTAGTCTCTTGGCTGCCTAAGCAGTGTCAGGTATAGGTGTCTTCTCATGGAATGGACCTTAATCCAATTAGACAATGGTTGGTTACTCCTACATCTTTTGTACTATTAGTGCACTAGTGTGTCTTGCATATATATTTATCATTGTAGATGGGAGGGTTTGTATGTAGGTTGGTGTTTAGCTTTCTCCTCTTGTAGTGTGCAGAATAACTTACAGTACCAGGATTAGCAGTAAATAAGGATATAGGCATCAGCTCATTTTCTCCCTGTTCAATACACAGGTGTTGTCTTTAGCAATAGGGCATTACCATCAGATTGTTGAGATCAACTAATAGCTTTGAAAACAGACTGGATTTGTTGGAGTTCCCATGGAGCCCTTTTAATATCCAACTCAATTAGATGTAATATATCCTAGCACTATTTCACTCAGTGGCAAGAGGTTCAGTTGAGGCATTGTCTCCTCTGTTATTTTGTGATTTCATTTAGATATTTTTCATGTGTGGATATATTTTAAGAAGCTTCTACTGTAGTTGGTTTCCATATGATCCATTAGTAGGCCCTTCCTGTTATGAGTCCCTCCTCATATTTTCTTTCTTATCATCACTTCCTCTCAATCTCTATTTAATCCTCCCATTCCAGAAGCCCCATCTCTCCATAACTATACAAGACAGGGCATGGCCCTCAGTTCTGAAAAATTTCTATTTTCTTGGTTATGGCATTTCCATCTTTAAAGACAGCACCAGAGAATCCCCATGCTTTTAAATCACTCTCATACTTTGAATCTTTGTCATTAGCTGAGTTTTCTTCCTTTAAAGTCTCACCAGGCCCACTGAAGATAATCTCCTTTAGGACGAGTAATTAGGACCTTAATTGTTTCTTGTGGTAACATATAGCTTTGGTAATGGATCTTAGAATATTTGATAAATAGATTTGTTAAGACATAATTTAATGATTAGGTAGCAATTCTATATAGAGGAATATATTTCCTAGCCCACATCCTTGTTCCCATAATTTGAATAATTCTAAGTCATAAAGCAAAGATATGAAGGAAGTAGTGTACTGCAACACAACTAATTGTCATTGTATATATCACTAACATATCATTGAGTTTCTTGATAAATAATATTGATTGTTATTTACTGCTTAGCAAATGCTGGGATGGCTTTAACTATCACTCCTTTGAAGGAAAAAAGTATGCTTTTCAAGCATGATTAGCATAACACTGTGATATTTCATTGACATAATGATTTTATTATACTTATGCCTATAGTATGTCCAACCTATGCCTATATGTATAGAACTGTGTCCAACCTATCTCACATCAAATATAAGACTATAGATATAAGCTTTAAGACATTTAACAAGATAGTTAATAGTAGTCTGTTCAATAATCCAGGCAGCCTATCTCTATAGAGGGATTCCTAGATGATATGCTATATTTTTATTAATTACCATAGATCTGATGTGTGTTAAAGTCTTCAAATCATTTCAAATTGTTAATGTTTACAGGAATGGATTGCTTCAGGAGAAGAGAAGTAATAACATGATAGGCTTGGGAGAAGGAAAGAAAGTAGTTCCTGGGGCCATTCCTTACTAAATCTGAAAAATGATGTTTCTTTGTCCCCTTTCAAAGAGTGCGGAGTTGGAAGTTAAATTTCTGAATATGAATGTACACTACTCTGACAGGAAAGAATAAGGTAGGGAATTATTACTCCTTCTTTGAAATGCACCTTCAGGAGCACAGGAACACAGGAAACGTTTTTTAAAAGATTTTGAAAACCTTGTGTCACCAGGATGCACTGATGAAAAACAAAATCATTTTACAGAAAAAAATAATTAACTTGTTATTCTAGATAGAATGCACAAAAGCCTGCATTTTGCTCCCTGAAATTCCAGCTTAGACTATTTTCATAGATGAGGCTATGGGGAAAGATTGGCTATCATGGCTTCAGTGATTATTGGAGAGTTTCTGGGATGGCCTCTGTCCCCAGTTTCTCCCCCCTTGGAATGTCATGTAGATATCATGCCATCATAATTGGTAATTGTCATGAGTTAATGTGTAGATATTTGAATTTAAGTACATATTTTTCCTGTTAGTGTTCTGTTATTAGTCTGTTTTCCATTTTTCCTGCAGCTGATACATCAATAGAATATATGTATAGAATAGAATAGAATAGAATAGAATAGAATAGAATAGAATAGAATAGAATAGAATAATTGGGGAGGAAGGAGGAAGCTATGTAAAAATATTGAGTGCCTGAGATGGTAATGTCTAGAAAAAACTCTATGTCAACCAAAAAGGAGTATTAGATACATAGGGTTCTGATAAGCAGGGTTTCTATTAGTGGAAGAAAGCCAAAGGGGAGTTTGGAGGCAGTTGTGATGGTTAGTTAGGACTGTCAAATTGACACAGTCTAGAATCACCTGGAAACAGAGTATTAATGATGAATTATCTAGATCGGTCAGCTTGTTGGCATTTCTGTGGTGAGCTGTATTGATTGTTTGTTAACTAAAAAGACCCATTCCCTAGGTAACTATATGGAACAGAAAAAAATACAGATGAGAGGAAGGAATCAAGTAAGAATGCATTTATTCTCTCTTTTCTCTTGAATTACTGTGCTCACTTTGCTAAAATAGTGGACAGTATGTAACTCGGAAGTTTGAGAGGAACAATCCTTTACTAATAATTTGCTTTTGGCTGGGTTACTTGATTACAGTAACAGAAATGAAACCAGGACATCAGAAAACCAGAGGCTGTGACTCTCAGATACTAAAGGGGTCCATTCTCAGCATGGGGCAGTTTTGATCTGAATGAGAGCAGACAGAAGTGTGGGCACATTTATCAAAAAGGTTCCAATACTCATCCATCCCCATTCAATATGACTCCAGACAACCATATCTAATATTTCCAGAAAGTTGGGATATTTCCAGGCAGGAGTAGACAAAGAAGGAATTAATTAAAATGTGTTTGTAGCAGACGTTGATGGCCTTGTGCACACGTCTAACTTTTAAATTCCTTGAAAACTACCAGTCCCTTCATCTGCACTGAAGACTTTTTCTTTTGTTTTCCTCTTGAAACTGCAGGAATCAAGAAACTAAATTTCCTACCCCTCCTTTGCAGCACTTCATAGTCAACATTTCTCTGTCTCCTTGCATTTGGTTTAAATTTGATGTCTTTTGTAGGGGGATCAGAATTTTCCCAAGTGTTTTAGTGGCAGCAGTCCACTCCAGTGGAAGCTTAAGAAGGGACCCTTTGTCTATTTTCTTCCTTGCTGAGACTGTCTCTCAATACCAGCCTTATTAAATTCTCCAACTAGTATTGTACACTGGAGTCCATGTCTCCAATTCTGTCATCCAATAGAAGTTAGTGTATGAGAAAAAATTCGACACTACTATCACCTGAAGAATAATTAAGCATATCTCTTTTGAGGGGCATGGTATTCACTTATTAGGGTTGCTTTCAATAAGAAACATGGACTCTGAAGTATTAGCTAACATAACAGAAATTTAATGAACAGTTATACTAAGTTCTTTCATGCATTATAATTTTGACAGCCTAATAATAGTCTACTTATATTACTACTCTAATAGCTAAATATGATTTCATCAATTTAGTTCTCAGTCTCTGTGTTGCTAGACTTTAACAGTAAAAGAATGAATTACAATACATACCCAAATAAATTATGTATATCCAGTTTGTTGTTGACACTTTCCAATCTCCCCTTTGAAAGTCTATATCAAAATAAAAGTTTAGAGGATGCATGTCCTCAAAGCTTCTTTTAAAACTCCTATCTCTTTCTTTCCTCTAACATCTGTTGTTCAAAATCTCCTTCTGCTTTGGCTTTGCTTCCTGAAACATCAATTGTTCGTGAAGGTCATAAAGCCATTTGAGGATAATATGTTACTGCTACTGGCTATACATTTTAAGTTTTAGAATGGAAATAATAGAGTATTTGGCTCATAGTGGCAAACAAACAAAGATTTTGAATTATTTAGTATATCTAGAAGTCTGAAAGTCAATTATTTCAGTAAATGGAGAAATCCAGTACTATTATCAAGAGCCCAGTTTATTTCTGTCTTATTTAATTTAGCTATGGAGACAAAGTATCACTAAGTAGTCAGTGGTTTGCCTAGAACACATTATTTTGTTTAGTGTGACATCAAACTCACAGAGAACTTGCATTTGCCTCAAGAGTGCTGAGGTCAAAAGTGACTTCTATCATTCCCAAACCCAAGTACACTTTTATGTTACTCTGCAAAACTCAGTCTGAAAATTATTTTTGATTAGCAGATAAAGACGTTAGTTTTGTATGTACATCTTCCTATACACGTAGCATATGTGGTAGCTTGAAAGAGGATGGTCCCCATGGGCTCATATGTTTCAATAACTTGTCCCCAGCTGCTGGAACCATTTGGGAAGGTTTCAGAGGTATGGCCATGTTGGAGGAGGTGTGTCACTTGGGTACACTTTGAGGTTTCAAAGACTCATGTGTTCTCTCTGCCTGGAGTTGTGTCTTCAGATGTAAGCCCTCAGTTATACTCCAGCGTTGTGCCCACTTACCAGTACTTAAGATTTTGACATGATGGCCTCTAATTTTCTAAAACTGTAATCCCAATAAACTCTTTCTTCTGTAAGTTGCTTTGGACTTGGTGTCTTATCAGAGCAATAGAAAAGTAACTAAGATTTATTTTTGTTCTTTTTGCTGTGGTTGTTGTGTATTCTTACTAACCCTTCTATCTGCCCTTCCCCTCAAGTTTGACATATTTTACAGTTTGTCTGCTGTAGCCCTTCACTAATGTGTACACACACATACACACACACACACACACACACACACACACACACACGTATGTCTTGAGTAAAAGGAAAAAGATAGTCAGAGAAAATGAGGTTTTTCCCCTGCTTTGTTGTATGAAAAGATTTCACACAAGAGAATGAATTTTCTCTTTGTGTCATTTTGGCTAGGACTGGATTACATGCCTATATCAGACTTCTTTTTGATGAAATATCACTGATTGACTTAGGCCTCTCAGTTTAACTTCCCAAGTATATTGCAATACAAAGTGTGTATGCAAGCCGGGCTTTGTGGTGGCAAAACTTATGATCTCAGCAACAAGGGAGGTTGAGATGGGAAGATAACTTGAATCCAGATGCTTAGAAGGCACTTTCAGAAAGAGAGGGAACAAGGAAGGAAGAACAGACAGAAGAACAGACATTCTTCAGGTGGGTGAGAAGTTTAGAGAGCTCCCTCCTTATATACCCTTCAGAAATTCTCTACTGTGCCACTGGCCAGTGAGAATTTCAGTTTACTTGTGGAGTCTTCTTTCCCTGGATGCTGAGCAATGCTTACTGCGTTTTACTCTTTTGGCGGTATTCTTTCTTTGAATTTGCTTTTATTTTCATGCTTCTTTATGACAAAGAGAATAATCCAGATTAAGAGAGGAAGGACAGGGCGACAAGCTCTGTTCACCAGCCTCTTCGGTATCAGTGCTGAACCCTTTTCACTTTGCCATCTCTATGTGGCTGGGCCCTTCTGCTCATTAAACTGCTTTCCTTATTACTGTCCTTCTCAGTCCTGCACCCAAGAGGAATGATTTTTCCCTGGTCATCACAGTGAGTGCACATGTGTCATATATGCTGACATCTACCTATATCTCCTCTGGTATTCATATGGATTCCTGTCCTCTCTTTCAGTATACTGAACATAGGTACAACTTGGTCCCCCTTACTGAAGTTAGGAAGGTCAAAGTAAGTTGAAAAAAAAGAAAAGTTTTTCTTTCTACTCTCAGCTTTTCTAATATCAATTATCTTTAATTTTCCTAAAAATTACATTAATTTGTAAAGTAAGAGATAGAAAAAAATAGCATGAAAAGCAATTTAGAGTCTCAGTTCCAGGTAGTCAATTCTGCTTTTAAGCTCCAAGTGTAATTTGCCCTGCTCAAATAACAGGGCTCATGAGTGATACATTATTATGAGGGCTGATTTCTGTCTTTTATTCATCCTTTTGCATAGAGAAGAATGAATACTGTGTGCCCAATTTGCAATAGTTTTAAGTGGCTAAAATGTATACAAAATTAAATATTTTATTCCTCTTGATCTTCCATGAAAATTCCATGCCCAGATGTTTAGACCATCCTAAATGTTGGTGGCTAGCAAACAGTAAGCCCCAGGCTAATGGTTTCTTGTGAGTGCAGTTCAACCACAAGGCCTTCTTACTTATATCTACTCTTCCTCTGTACACTTTACTCAAACATTCCAAGTCTATCACTTCATCATTTCAGTATTTAATTATTATTGTTGTTTTTAATTATGAATATGTGTGAAAGTGTCTTCACATATTCATGTGATCATGGGTACAGGTACCTGCAGAAGATAGAGGTATCTCATCTTTTGGAACTGCATTTATAGGCAGTTGTGAGGTGCCTTCTTGGGTACTGGTAACCTAGCTGCCCCCTTGCAAGGGAAGTATATGGGTTGATGTCGGTGACGGTCAGTATTTAGCACTAAGAAGACTCATATATTATCTGTGCAGTTATGACAGCTCAGTATATATTGACAAAGGTTACAGGGATCCTTAGTGGCCAGTGATGTTGATATCTATAGTGGCAATGAAGAATGATCCTCCTGCCTCCTCCCCTCAAGTGCGAAGGTTACAGTTGTATGACAACATGCTTGGTTTAGGCAGTGTAGAGGATGGAATTCAGGGCTTTTTACACACAAGGAAAACACTCTAGCAACTGAATCATATCCCAGCCACTACCATGCATTTTTTCTTAAGATATTCTTTGACTCATTTATAAAAACATTATCTTTTGTCTTATCCCCGCCACAATAAGTAAATTTCTCCACTGTAAGTTTGTTTATTTAACCCTCCTGTTACTCCTATCACTCCTCTAGAAGTGGTAAGACACTACATTCTAAGGAAACACAGAAATCTGCAGAGTGGCTATCAAAGGCAGGCCCTGAATGTTGCTCTTGACTGCAAGTAAAGGCAAACACAATCTGATTTATCTTTCTTCCCTCCTTCTGCTTCCCAGTTCCTGCATTGTCCAAACATGCAGAGCTTCCCTTCATGTTAATAGATTCAGATTCTCAAACCCATTCCAAACATGTTTTATGGAAATTACCTTACAGACATATCTGCAACCTGTTTGGAAAATGGAGGGGCAAATGAGTAGGTAAAAAAGGTAAAAGACAGAGGAATATTTCTTTTCTCTCTCATGTCTGGTTTTTTATGTTGTAATGAAGGAACTAAGCTCTGAGAACAGTGATGAGGCTGGTACTGTGCCCTCCGATCTGTCCTAGCTCATCTGAAGCCAAACTCATTTCCCACGAGCTCCCTGCAGCCTCCCATTTTCACCTTTCCTAGTGGGTCAGGGCACCTCATCATTCACTAATCTTTTTTATGCCTTGAAGAATCCTCACATATTGCGGTCCATGTTTTCTTTCTTTACGGTTTTTATTGACACTTACTTGTGTTAAAATGGATGTGCTTTCCTGGAAATTACAGATAAAAAACAGCTCGTCAACTTTATTCTAAATTTATTATATTTCTATTAGAATTGACACCAGTAAACCTTCTATTTTCCTGAATTGACTTATACAACAAACTTAAGTTAAAATTCATCAAAAGCATACAAATTCTCAATCTAGATGTTGGTAAGTGCCTGTAGTAATAATTATTTGTATATGTACGTGTGTGGTATACAGGTTCATATGCTTTCATGCATGTGGGCTACACAGTATTTAGTGTGCCAGTGTCTCTCACATGAATACAGGACTAGCCAACTGGAATATATAGTCTGGGTAGGCAGCCTGACCCAAGGATTCATTGTCTCTGCCTTCTAAGTGAGTACTTGAGTAGTAAGAGGGTATAACAGCTGTTATACTCTCCCATATTTAAGTGATTTGGGAGATGTTCCTTTTGTTCCAGGTGTGATTATGAGTTTCAGGAGTTTGTTACCTGTACTGGAACCTAAGGGCTAAGAAAAGGAGCTTGGGAGAAAAATTTAAGCTATCAAAATTCTTTCTCGCAGAAAAATAGTTTAAATCAGTTGTACTTAGTATACTTAGAATTCAGTACTTAGAATTGAGCTGGAAAGAGGAATTCTCTATGAGGATTATGATGGTTCAAAAATCAGAACAAAAACTTGAAGCTCCCTCCTATTTCCTTTCCCTTAATAGAGAGGTTCATAAGTGGTCAAAGTGGGGAAAACAAGTGTCCATTGAATGCTCAGCCATAAACAAGGCATCTATATCATAACCCAACCATAAGGCCCAGTAAACATTACAGAACAGGAAGTGGAAAGAATATAAAAGCCAATATTCAGGGAGAACCTGGATGAAAATGTGTCTACTGAACTCATAGCAACTATGGCTGTGGTTCCCTGCATAAGAACTTAACAATAACAACCAGTAAACACTATTGGGTCATGGAAGGTGGAAGGACACATGGGCTTCCACCACTAACTGAGATACTAGGGGAAGAAGAAACCAGTTTACTTTAGGGATGTGGTCCCTAGTAGGTTGGTCATGCTCCACTGGATGACCCCATATCCACTTGTATATGGGCTGTACAAATTGGACATGGTGGAATCTACAATCAACAACAAGAGTGATATAAATTGGAGAGGAAATTGCAGGAGGCTGATAAAAGAGGAGTTGGAAAAGGAATAAATATGTTTGAAATATATTGTATTTGTGTGTGAAATTCTCAAAGAATAAATAAAAAATTATAGAAAAGTTAAAAGTATGTAAGAACTAGGGGCATTAAAAAATCAGAGGATACAGAGATAGAATTAAATAGTAACCACTTTCTGTTATTAAAAATATAGAAATGTGTTATCAAATGTTTAATGTCAAAAAACAGTTATAGGGAATGAGAATATGAAATTTAGAAACTCACTCAAGAGGGACAAAAAAAGAGCAGCTGTCAGATTTTCTAAAAGTGTCAGATGAATCATGTCATGCACATGATCTTGGTATCTAAAGTTGCCTCAAAACTGTCCATTGACATTAAATATGGTGAAAACATCCATATAAAAAGGAAGAAAAATAACCAAGTATTCTTATCCCAGATCCTTTGGTTTCTCTTGGCTTTGGGTCAGTTGTTAGTAATAACAAAAATCTAGCCAGATCTTGAAGGAACACTCAGTGAGGGAAAAGCAAGAGAATATCAATGTCTTTATTCCCCAGGCTTTTCATAGTAAATTGTTTAACATCTTGTGAAACGAAGTACCTATCTCTTTCCTGACAGAATAGCAGTTTACTCAGCTTGTCCTTAGAGGCACAATCCAAGGTGACCTTAGCCCAATAAACTCACCCCAGTCTCACCACTGAAGAGCAAAGCTTTAATAACTTTAAATTCTTTCTGGGTATTCTGGAAACTTTTAGATTGTCTCAGAAAGCACTTGACCTCTGCATAGTCCTCCACCAAGAATTACCATGTAAGTGCTGAAGTCTGCTTAAATAATAAATGCTACTTCATCAGGCAATTGAAGCTAGAATCACATGGATATCTTAAGAAAACAGAATAAGTGTATTACATTTCTTAGAATACATTGTTTGGTGCTTAAGACATGTTAGAAAATAAAGGATTTCGAAAGGAGTCAAGTCTGTTGAATTCGTGAAGAACTCTGTATAAACTGTGGGCTACGGTTCTGTGCTATTTTAACAATGGTTAAAAGGGAAAATTTTGGAATAAAACAAGTAAGAGACAAGTGTAGTGTTTGTAGTTCTAAAACAAGCCACCATTGGCATGCCAACAAGGTAGGTGGCATGAAAGATGTACCGGGGTTTGGGATTTGGAGAAAAGCTTCAGAACAGCCATCAAAAACTTAGTCTGTGGGAAGAATTTGTTAGTTTTACACAGTCTTGCTTGTTCCTGAGAGTTGTTGTAGAAGTAAAGTAAACTTATTTAATTTTTCCCTTGAAAAGAAAAAGGTGAAATTCAGGTCAGAAATTGGTATGTAAGGAAACAGTTTGGTTTTGAAAGCTATGTCTCTTCCTAGTCAAATGCATTTAAATGGACAAAAACTTAGATGGAACATGCTGATCACAGACTGGCTGTAGTGGTTTGTATAACCCTTGTCAGCCCTCTTTACCACTACTCATCCCAGTATTTATTCATGTAAAAGTAGGAGGTTATATAGCAGGAATGCTGATGGTTTGTGTTCTGTGACTCATTGAAAAGCAGATGTAGCAGAATTTAATGGGAAACTACAGTTTGTGTTGTCAAACGGTTCCTAATCTTATCAGTGTATGCTGAATGTGCTTGGCTCAGATGATTTAGTAGAGACAGAATTCTGTCACCATACTTTTTCTGTATCACCCAAGAATGTGCTAGGATATAATGAAAAAGTAATAATGTCTGTACTCATTTTCAGAGGCCACTATGGGCTAACTATGACAGAGTCATTTTAACTTATTTTGAGTATACAAGCTATCTATTAGAAAGTCAAATCTAAATAACTGAAACCTTAATTATGATTTAAAAGGTAGTCATTGACTCAACTTATAATGAAATGCTGATGTATATATTAAGACATTTCTGAAAGAAAATATCTCAAACAAGTTCCTTAGCATAGAAAAAGAAGTATGTATGGTTTATTTTATTCTTCTTACATATTATAAATATTTGATTTTTTAAAAAAATAGTAGGAAACATATCTATACTATTGCACAAACAAATATACATGTTTCGGAGGCCAGTTAGAGTCTTTGTATGGGGTTCTAAGAAATGTTCCAAGTGAATATGGTCTGTATGAGTATAAGTTGCAAAATCACAAATGTATAAAGGACCCCGATTCATTGTTTCCCCATGTACCTGGCTAAATTCTGGACCAATCCCCATGTGTAGAGTATTGGTTAATCTGAGCTATTCTATTCTGTTTTCCACCTCTTGAAGAGAATGAAGTCAGCATCAAGGGAACTGTGAGTTCCTGTACAACAGCTAACTTTCAATGTCAAGAATAGGTTGACACAGTTCTGCTCTCTGTTCCCATAAGTTCATCATTTCTAGGTTACACATAAAATTGAAATTGCATGACATTTGTCTTCCAGTGTGTCACTTATTATTTTTTTTGGCAAGCATATAACTTTACTACTTACTAAAGATGAAATCAAATTTGCATGCACAGGTGAGCACTCACTGAAACACCTTGGATTCATCACATATTTGAGTTTCAATTAGCTTATTAGTCATCAGGGAAATGCAAATAAAAACAACTCTGAGAATCTTACTCCTGTCAGAATGGCTAAAATCAAAAATACCAATGACAGTTTATGCTGGAGAGGATGCGGAGAAAGAGGAACACTCCTCCACTGCTGGTGGGAGTGCCAATTTGTACAGCCACTGTGGAAATCAGTATGGCGACTCCTCAAGAAAATGGGAATAAGTCTACCACAAGATCCAGCAATTCCACTCCTAGGCATATACCCAAAAGAAGCATATTCATACCACAAGGACATATGTTCAACCATGTTCATAGCAGCATTATCTGTAATAGACAGAAACTGGAAGCAGCCTAGATACCCCTCAACCGAAGAATGGATAGAGAAATTGTGGTACATTTTTACAATGGAGTACTACTCAGCAGAAAAAAACAATGGAATCTTGAAACTTGCAGGAAAATGTATGGAACTCGAAGAAACCATTCTGAGCGAGGTAACCCAATCACAAAAAGACAAACATGATATGTACTCACTCATATGTGGACCTGCTTTATGATACATAGTAGTGACCATGCTGTATCAGAGCTGTTTTTAATGATGTTGTTCAGAATGGTTTCCTCCCAGATGATCACTGAGAAGTTAATTAAAAAAAAAAATGGTGCCAAGTACTACAAGAGTAACAGAACTGCGCTGTTTTCTGGGATTTTGTTTTTTACTTTTTGTTGTTGTTTGTTTGTTTGTTTGTTTGTTTTGGTTTTGGTTTTTTGTTTTTTGCTTTTTAAATTTTGTTAAAGTAACTGCAGAACCTGGAAAAGCTGTTGCTGCTATTGATGCATAACATATTGCCATTATTGCTCTTTTTACCATTTTTTTTTAAATTAGCTTCTCAATCATCATCTGGGAGGAAACCATTCTGAGCAACATCATTAAAAACAGCTCTGATAAAGCCTGGTCACTACTATGTATCATAAAGCAGGTCCACATATGAATGAAAAGAAACTGCTTGAGTCTTTGGTTTTTTGTTTGTTGGTTTGTTTGTTTTTGAGGCAGGGTTTCTCTGTGTAACAGCCCTAGCTGTTCTGTAACTAGCTCTGTAGACCAGGCTGGCCTTGAATTCACAGAGATCCACCTGCCTCTGCCTCCCTAAGTGCAGGGATTAAAGGTGTGCACCATACCAATGGAGAAACAATTGGTTTAAGGATATAAAACTGCAGTTGGACAAGAGTCATGGACTCGTGATGTCTTGAGGTCTATTGAGAGCATGATAAATATAGTTAATAACAATATGCTATATTTTAAAAGTTGTGAGATAGTATACTTTAAGTGTTCTCAAAACAAAAATGATGAATAATATAACATGTTAATTGGTTTAATTTAGCCATGCCATTGTGAACATAGTGTATTATGTATCATAATTCTGCATGACTTTATTTATGAGCTAAATAAATGAATGGAAAAAAAGAATAGGTTGACAATACCAAGAGATGTTATGTATCACATCTGTTTAGTTAAGATTCATTGGCTGACACAAAACACTAGGACAAAAAGTGACTTGGGAAGGAAAGAATGTATTTCAAGCTTACAGATCCATATCACATTCTGTCAGGACAGGAACTCAAGGCAGAAACCTGAAGGCACAGATGTATGCAAAGGCCATGGAGAAGTTCTGGTTCCTGGTACTTTCAGTTTGCTGAGGAAAGTGGCACTTTGCTGAACCGCATTGTACCATGTCTTTCCCCTCAGGAAAACATTCAGCTATTTTCAAACAATGTTGTTCTTCCTAATATGATACTGTATAAATCTGCATTCCCTGAAAGATAAAATGCATCTCTGTGGTGAGTGACAAATATCCCTTGAGAGCAAACACAAAGAACACACCATGAGAAGACAGTAAAGATCAAATCTACAATGGGAAGTAGTCAATGGTGTCAATTTTGTGCCTTTCCTGCCATTCTCTGTAATACTCTGTTGCAAAGGAGCCTCTAATACAAATGCTATATGCAGGCAGATAAAGGCCCCCAGCTAGATCATCTGGCTACCTGAGGGAATTCACAGACAGCAGCATTTAGAGAAAGAAAGTAAGTGGAATCATCAGGCCTTAAAAGAAAACCTGATTCTATCCAAGCAATTAGGATTCCATCTCTAACTGGGTGATTTCATAAGCTAATGAGTCATAAGGCAGAAAAAATTAACCATACTATAAGCCCTGAGATGTTTTAAGTGGCTATCCAAGCAGATTTCTCTTTCTTTAATTCAACATGTTTCAGATGACAGGACGTGTATTGTATTCCTCAGGGCACGAATCCACCAGCAAACAGATCTCATTACAGCCTCACAAAATGTTGCTGGTATCCAATTCATCTCCTTTTTGTTTTTAAGCTCCCTGGACTAGGAAACATACTTGCTCTCTTGCTGTGGCTCAGGTTTCTCTGGGCTTGGGTTGGTGTTCTGCCACCTGATGCTCTGCCCATGCTCTCTGCTCTCCCTTGACCTCACCTGGTCACTTGATGCTGCCCATACCTTCTGCTCTCCCTTGACCTCATCAGCACTCTGCTCTGCTCAGGCTAAACCTGAACTGCCAAATAAAGGCTGTGTTTTTCTGGATTTCTCTCTAGATTCACTGGCTTTATTCCATTCCCCAGTCTCTGTCATTCCTATTTGGTTGTGTCAACCCCCAAGCATTCTTTATATCTGCTAGCTCATTCCTCTCAAGAAAATACATGCTTTATAACACAGTTTAGCACATTTCTCGCTATACAAAGGCAATTAAATTTCCCCTGTAGTTGTGACAATACCAAAGTGCAGTTTTAAATTTTAATGTTTATTTCTTGAACTTAAAAAATCCCACTGTTCCAATTTTGACAGCAATCATAATTTCTGCCCACAAAATGTTAAATTTCAGTATGAAAAATTGAGAGAAAACACATATACTGAATTTTTCAAAGTCATTTTTGTTTTGGTTTTGGGCTCAATTAGGAGAACAAACTGCTGCCTATTAATGTCTTTATTTTCCTTTGTTTAGAAAACTAGTGCTGCTTAAGAGAGGGAGGGAAATTTGTATGAGCCAGAGGAGTCAAGGACACCATGAGAAAACCCACAGGACAGATGTCTGTTTTGGTCTACTTTTAGGAACCCTAACAATAGGAGCAGGGGCTGCCCCTAATGATTTGATTGGCTCTTGGAAACCTATTCCTCATAGTGGGTTGCCTTTCCCAGCCTTAATAAAAGAGGAGGGGTTTAGTTTATTACACTTGATATTGCATGCTTTGCTGATCTCCGTGGGAGGCCTGCCCCTCTCTGAGCAGAAACAAAGGAGTTGTGGTTTGAAGGAGGTAACAGAGGGGAAGGAAATAAGAGGAGAGGAGGGAGGGGAAACTGTGGTTGGGCTGAAAAATAAATAAATAAGTAAATAAATAAATGTCTGGCCTAACTGTAAAATAATCATTTTAACAAGTGATTACTCCCAGAAAACTGTGGATTTTTTAAAAGAGACAATTTACCTGAAAATGGGGTATATATACTATCTCCCAACTTCCCTGCATCTCTATACCCAGACTTACAGATTCTCATTTTTCTTTTTTCTCCCTTTTCTCCTTTTTCTTTACAGAATAAAAATTTCATTTAACCCTTAATGTTGGTAAGGATTTATCTAATTATGCCTACCCTGTCTGTGTTCTAGGTGGTTAAATCACAGCTCTTGCTTACTCTCCTTCCATCCATTACATATCACATGCCACAGAGAAGAAACACCAGTGTCCCCATATTTACAAATGACAAAACTGAAATCAGGAGAGATTTATTTGTTAAAGATCACACTGCAAGACTTTGGTACAAAAGCTCTGTTTAATGGTTATTTAAAAAAAAAAAAAAACATGAGACTCAATTAAAACATTTAACCAAGACTAGTGTTAACAAAGCATTCACAGTAGACTCAAAGAAAATGAAATATCTAGGAATAGACTTAACTAGGAAGGTGAAAGAGCACTACAATGAGAACTTTTAATCTATGAAGAAATAAATTGAGAACACTGGAAAGTGAAAATATCCTCCATGCTCATAGACTGGTAGACTGAATATTTTGTAAATGACAGTTCTAACAAAAGCTATATACAGATTCAATGCAATCCTAATCAAAAGATGCAATCTGGAGAATAAAGAACAATGCTGGAGTCATTACTATTTCTGAATTTAAGATATATTACAGAACCATAGTAGTCAAAGCAGTATGGTACTGGCACAAAAATTGACAAATGGAACAAAATCAAGGACTCAAACATTAGTACATGTAACTACAGCCTTCTGATATTTGACAAATATGCCAAGACAAACACTGGAGAAAATAAAATAACTTCAACAAATAGTGCCAGGCAATACGGCATATAGGAATTAGAAATGTAACTATAAATTTGCAAAAAAAAACTAACCCCAAATGGACTAAAATTTCAGTGCAAAATCTAAAACAATGAAATTATTATAAAAGTACTACAAGTATTACAATGACAGTGCTCTAAAGACATAGGTATAGGAAAAGTCTTTCTGATAAGGACTTTGTATGTCCAGGAATTAAGGTTAGCAATTTACAAGTGAAACCTGATACAACTAAAGTATTTCTTTATAGCTAAGGAAATAATGAAGAAAAGCAAAAGCCACAAAGTGAGAAAGTATCTCTATAGATCTGACAGTGGATTAATAAACAGAATATATAAAAGGATCAAAAAGGAGTAAAACATTACACAATTAGAAAATGAGTTATGAATCTGAATAGAAAGTTCTCAAAAGAAGAAATAAAAATAACTAAGAAATATCTCAAAAAAAAGATATTTCAACACCCATAGCAATTAGGGAAATGCAAAGTCAAGCAACTTTAGGATTTTGTCTTACTTCAATCAGAAAAGCAAATATCAACCAATAAAGGACCATAAAATGCTGGCTGAAATACAGTGACATAAAACACACATTCACTGTTTGTTGTGTCACAAAATGATTCAGCCACTCTGGAAATCAGTGTGAAGGATTCTCAAAAATCTGAAAATAAATCTACCATATGACCCAGCTATACCACCCCTTGGAATGTGCTCAAAGGACTCTACACATTCTTGGAAAGATACTTACTCAGCAATGCTCTTGGCTGCCCTGTTAAAGATAGTTAGAGAATGGAACTGACCTAAATGTCATTCAGTTGATGACTGGATAATGAAGTCATAGCACATATATACCATGTGATCCTTTTGAACTAAAAAAGTGAAATATGCAGGTAAATGCACACAAGAAAAAATTATTATAGTGATTAAGGTAACCCAGACCTAGAAACACAAGTGTTTTATATTCTTTCTCATCTGAGACTCCTAGCTGCAATGTGAATAGCAAACCTGGAGTAACTACAGAAATCAAAAAGTAAAAGAGCACCTTGGAAGCGGTGTGTGGTAGAGAACGTAAATGTAAGATACAGGATATATAAAGGAGGAATGAGATACAAAAAAAATCTTAAGGCTGTGACTGAGGGGGGAGAGGTAAATACAGAAGGAGAGGGAGAAAGGAGAGAAAATAACATTAATGGTTGTTATTTGAAAGTTAAAAAAATCATATTATTTTTATTTACACACATTCACCTGTAACACACACATATGTAACTAAAAGGAAATTGTAACACTTGGCATTTGGACTGATAATTCTACACCCAAAAAACATAGACTAACAAAAACCCCAATACCAAGTATGAGAAACCCCCTTTTGAGCTGTCCAAGACACTTTCAAAATAAATTGACTATTGCTATTGCCCTTGGTTCCCTCCTAAAGGTTGAGGGCAAGGCCCTAATGCTGAAAGCACCATACAATTGGACATGAGACTTGAGTTACATGTAAGCCTCCTCCATGTACTGTCTTTCATAGTATTGGAAACTTCTATGCAAGCTATCATGTGAGATAAGCAGTCAGTAGTCTTATCTAACTTGTGACACCTATGAATCACAACTGTCCATCATAGCAAGATATCCTTAAAGGTGAAGCGGTGGCACTGGTAATCTTGGTGGTAACCAATAGCTGTCTAATTGGACCTAACATCTGCTTTAAAAAAAAAAAAAGGAAATCATGCTTCGTACTGGAAATTGACAACATCAACAAGGCCCAGAGAAGTTACACATGAGGGAGGAGAACATACAACTACCACATTTCAATACAAGCATAGTGCCTAACAACAAAGTTAACATTGGTCCTTATAACCACATATAAGTGTAGCCTATACCTGGCATCAAACAAACTTCTATTTACAGCAGAAAGAGGCCATTAAAAATCAGAACTGGAGATCTTGTCTCTTTTCCCTTCTCCAGGGGACCATGTATGTCTCTCTTAGGGTCCTCCTTGTTTACCAGACTCTCCAACGGCCTGGGCTGCAGGCTGGCAATCTTTAATCTATGTCTAAAATCTACATATGAGTGAGTACATGCCATGTTTGTCTTTTCATTCAGGATGGATTCTTCTACTTCCATCCATTTGCCTGTGAATTTCAAGATTCCATTGCTTTTTTTTTCTGCTGAGTATTACTCCATTGTGTAAATGTACCACATTTTCTTTATCCATTCTTCAGTTGAGAGGCATAGGTTGTTTCCATGTTCTAGCTTTTACAAATAATGCTGTTATGAACATAGTTGAACAGATGTCCTTGTTGTAGGAATGTGCATCTTTTAGGTATATGCCTAAGAGTGGAATTGCTGGATTTTGTGGTAGACTGATTCCTACTTTCTTGAAGAATCACCATGCTGATTTCCAAAGTGGCTGTATGAGTTGGAACTTCCACCAGCAGTGGTAGAGTGTTGCCCTTTCTCCACATCCTCTCCATCATAAACTATCATTGGTGTTTTTGATTTTAGCCATTCTGACAGGTGTTAGATGGTATCTCAGAGTTGTTTTGATTTGCAATTCCCTGATGGCTAAGGATGTTGAACACTTTCTTATGTGTCTTTCAGCCATTTTAGATTCATCTATTGAGAATTGTCTATTTAGTTCTGTACCCTACTTTTTAATTGGATTATTTGGTGTTTTGGAGACTAGCTTCTTGAGTTCTTTGTAAATTTGGAAGATCAGCCCTCTGTCAGATGTGGGGTTGGAGAATATCTTCTTCCAATTCGTGGGCTGCCATTTTGTCTTGTTGACTATGTCCTTTGCCTTACACAAGTTTCTCAGTTTCAGGAGGTCCCATTTATTAATTGTTGATCACAGTGTCTACGCTACAGGTTATGCTCAGGAAGCAGTCTCCTGTACCAATTCGTTCAAGGGTATTTCCTCTTCTAATAAGTGGCTGGGTAAATGTTGAGGTCTTTGATCCATTTGGACTTAAGTTTTGTGCATGGCGATAGACATGGATCTATCTGAAGTCTTTTACATGCCATCATCCAGTTATACCAGCACCATTTGTTGAAAGATGCTTTCTTTATTCCATTGTATAGCTTTGGCTTCTTTGTCAAAAGTCAGGCATTCATAGGTGTGTGGGTTAGTAGCAGGGATTTCAACTCGATTCCATTGGTGTACCTGACAATTTTTGTGCCAATACCAAGCTGTTTTCAGGACTATAGCTCTGCAATAGAGCTTGATATCAGGGATGGTGATGCTTCCGGAAGTTCCTTTATTGTACAGGGTTATTTTGGCTATCCTGGGTCTTTTGTTTTTCCATATAAAGTTGAGAATTGTTTTGCCCAGGTCAGTGAAGAATTGTGTTGGGATTTTCATGGGGATTGCTTTGAATCTGTAGATTGCTTTTGGCAAGATTGCCATTTTTACTATGTTGATCCTACCTATCCAAGAACATGGGAGAACCTTCCATTTTCTGGTATGTTCTTACATTTCTTTTTTAAAAGACTCAAAATTCTTATAATACAGGTCTTTCACATTTTGGTTAGCCTTATGCCAAGGTATTTTATGTTGTTTGTGGCAATTGAAAAGGGTGATGTTTCTCTGATTTCCTTCTCAGCACATGTATCATCCCTACATAATAAGGCTAAAGTTGGGAGCATTGGGGGAGGGGAGAAGGAAAGAAGAGGAGGGGTGAGGAAGACATGATCAGGCAGAGAGGTTGAGTTGGGGGAAAGAACAGAAGAGACAAATATAAGAGATAATATAATAGAGGGAGGCATTGTAGATTTAAAGAGAAATCAGGCACTAGGAAAATGTCTGGAGAGCTACAAAGATGACACCAAATAACAATCTAAGCAACAGAGGAGAGGCTACCTTAAATGCCCTCTCCTGATTACGAGATTGATGACTAATTTATATGCCATCATATAGCCTTACTCCAGCAGCTGGTGGAAGTAGAAGCAGACACCCACAGCTAAACTTGAACTGAACTGAAATCCAGATGCAGAGAAGGAGGCCTGATGAGCAAAGGTGTTCATACCAGGCTGGTGAAACCCACAGAAACAGCTGACCAGAACAAGGGAGACCTCTTGGTCCCCAGACTGATAGCTGGGAAACCAGCATGGGACTGACCCAAAACCCCCCGAATGTGGGTGTCAATGAGGAGACCTTGGAAATCTATAGGCCTCTTGTAGTAGATCAGTACTTATTGCTAGCATAGGAATGGACTTTAGGAGCCCATCCCATGGAGGGATACTCCCTGAGCCTAGATACAAGGCAGTTGGCTAGGCCCTATCCCAAAGAATGTGGCAGACTTTTGAAGACCCCCTATGGAAGGCCTCATCCTCCATTGGGATTAGAAATGATATGGTATAGGTATGGTGTTAGTTGGGGGGACAGGGGAGGAGGGAAGGGAGGGGGACATGGGATTGACATGTAAAATAATTTTCTTTCTTAAGAAAAATCAGAACTGGCCAAAACTTCAAAGAATTAACAGTGAGTATGAGCATAAGTCAAAACCTGGCTAGGAGCTCAGAGGACAACCTCAGGATTTGATCCTCATCTTCTACTTTGGCCATACCGTCTCCTGTGGTTTTCCATGGTTTATGCCAGGCTAGCTGACCCACATGCTTTATGAAGGTGTTTCTCTTGTCTCTGAGTCCCATTTTGTAATGCATTTAAGTTACAGATGTATGCTATCATGTCCAGCTTTATGTGGAATCTTTTGAGGATTTTTTCAGGAAGTAGGTAGTCAAGGAAGAGGTCTAATACAAGAGACAGCCTTCCTTCACAGCAGCTGGACCATAAAGATAAACAAACTCTCACTTTGCCACTTCACTTGCCTTTGTTATTCCCCAGGGCCAAGGATCAGCTTGGGTGGGCTGAGTAGATGAAGTAATAGGAGAAGTGAGGAAGAAGTTGAAGGAGAGAGAGAGAGAGAGAGAGAGAGAGAGAGAGAGAGAGAGAGAGAGAGAGAGATCAAAAAAGGGGACAGCCCAGGGGCACTATAAAAGATTAGCAGAGTCCATTAACCAGTCTACCAACTCTGAAGATGTTAGGCTTTCAGAATAGCTGATTTCTGCTCTTTGCTTCTGCTTCAGTGAATACCTGTTTTCTCAGTCTTTCTTTTCCCCTGGTGATCACCTCTTGGAAGAACCCAAGTCCCCTAGCAGCTGGCCCATGGCCCTGACCACTACATTCTGGGCATCTAAACCAAGATCATTGATCTATTTATATTTTTATTTATTTATTTTTTGCATTTTTGTTTAATTACTTAATTTTTGTTTTTAGATACTGAATGCTGTTTCCCCTCCCTCTCTCCTCCCACCTCCCAATCATCCCACTCCTTCTCTCTTTTCTTCAGAAAAGGGAAGGCATCAGCCAGTTACAGTATATCAAGTTGCAGTGACACTAGGCACCTTCTCTCCTATTAAGGATGGACAAGGCAATGTAGTAGGCTGAGACCCTTATTCTTACACAGTAAGCCATCTCTTCAGCTCCACCCTATCTGTTATTATATCATTTCAAAATATTCTCTGGAATATATGATCATTTCTTACTTCTTTATGGAAAAATATGTAGAAATTCCCCAAATGGTTGGAGTAAAATAATTTATTTTAGAATTTCAGGAAATCATTCTGTGTTTGAAATTTTTACAGAAGATACACCGACCTGTGCAACGTCCTTCACGGATGTCTTATCTCCTTGTTCTTGCCTATCTTCACTCTTGTTCATGGTACAAATGTCCCATTGGATCTCTCTTTTCTGAAAACTTAATGAGCTTGTGTGAAACAGGATCTTGAACAAATTATACTCTTTACATTTGGAGGGTCTTCTCCTAGTTGCCTCAATGATTACATGTTTAGATCTTTGTTTTTCATGACCCATCCTCAAATAAGTCCCATTTGACAATTTATACTTAAAATCACAATCCCTTTTATTGCACCCCATGTACACATGGTTATTTTCTTTTCTATTGCAAACAATTGATTGTATTTTTGATTTCTATATATAGAATGCATGGTATTCAGGGAATATCATTATCAAATCCAGTTTCCAGATAAATAAATAGGTGAAATTGACAAATATGATTTAACAACTTCTAAAGTAATCATTGAGTTATAATACCAAATTAAATTAATGAGAAGACTGGTTATACTGCTATTTGACAATTCTACTGAAGCCTTGTCTTTAAAACGTTATCACTGTCCTTAAATCTGGCTCTCATTTTTAAATCCTCTATTTCCCATCCTCTTCTTGGTCTTGCATCATGCTCTAGGGAGCACATAAATTTGGCTTGTCCTTAGAATATCATATTTGAAACATGACTGACATATTTACTAGACTGAGGCTTTGATTTATCAAACATCAACCTGCCTTCCCACTGTAAGCCATATCCAGAGATTCTTATCAAATACAGTCTCACTGACTCTATGTATTTTGAGTATATTGCTTCATATTAGTTAACAAGACCTTTTCCCCCCAGCAATTCCAATGTTGTTGTCTTACTTGATGATGATGATGATGATGATGTTGATTAGAGACAGAGTCTTGCTATGAAGGCTTTTCTGGTCTGTAGACAGTTATGACCTTGAACTCAAAGACCTACTGATTCTGCCTCCCAGCAACTAGGATTAAAGGCATGTGCCACATTGCCATGCCCAGCCCTTGCCAACAGTTTTTAATGATTACACAAAGAAGGTAACGAAAACATTTCCTAATACCTCATGTATGTATTATCAGGGAGTTTATTTGTAAGTAAAATTGTCATCATATTCAGGCTTACCATCTCCAAAATGTATGAAGCTTTACATTCTAGAGAGTTGATTACTATTTCCTTTTTAAATTGCCAATTTGCTGATGCAATAAGTAGATCCAAATAGCATATCTGGGCTGCCATACAGAAGGCTAATGTTTATAAAAAGAAACAAACATTTTTAAAAGTTTGTTTTATGAGGTCTTTGTAATCAATAAAAAATAGTATAGAATATAGATTGAGTTGAAAAGTAGAACTTGTTTTAACAATAACAAAGCTGTTTTTCTTTTCTCTGATCAGACCTGCTGTCTTTGAAATGTACAGCAAAGGGGATGGCAAACACTGGGTGAATTATCCAGATTGGAGTTAGTCAGCCACAAATCCAGGCAAAATCATTCATCTTGCTTAAAAAGTACATTCTTCCTTTTCAATTCATTTCAAGGAAGGAAATGTTCTGTTTAATTTTAATGTATGATTCTAGTGATTTGATACAGAGGACCAAGGTGAGTCACTCATCCAGACACCAGGTGCATCAAAAGGGGAAGATCACCCAGTGACAACAATCCCATCTGTACCAAATGCTTTCTTTCCTTTACTACATAACAATTCATTTTTTGTATCATCATGCACTTCCATTAAGGCATATATACACCTGGCCTTGTGTGTGTGTATGTGTGTGTGTGCCTGTGTGCATGTATGAATGCTTGAGTGCATGCATGTGGTGTGTGGTGTGGTGTGTGTGTGTGTGTGTGTGTGTGTGTGTGTGTGTGTGTGTGTGATGTACTTCTGAGCTGCTATGGTTGTCCACATCTATAATCCTCAGAGTGCAGAAGTAGAAGAAAAAGGTTCGTGAGTCCAAATTTCAAGGTCATCTTTGGTTATACGGAGACATAATAACTATAGGAAAATATGATCTGCATGGTCTCAGCATCAATGAAAAAGAAACAAATATTAGTACCCATATTTAATTGACAGTTCTCACATGACAAAATTCAATACAAATATAGAAAAAGCAGCATATAAGCCAATTGTTATGCTCTCTTTCTCAAATACTCCCAGAAGCTCATGCATTAATGGTTTTGTCCACAAAATTGCATTAATCTGAGGAGGACCCTTGAGGAAATAATTGGATTATGGTACTCAGCTCATCAATAGACCAATATCATTTGCCACAGTGATAAAGAGGCACATCATGAATATGGTATCATTTGAAGCCCTTGGTGGTGGCAGAGCCAGAGTCAAACAAAATAAATGACAGGGGACAAGTGAAAGTTAGATGCAGAGATACTTAGAAGTGCATATGGTCAACCAGTCCCACCCCCATCCACAGGACTAGGTAAACTTGGGGCTGTTTCCTGCCCTCCTTCCTCTGCCCTGCTCAGAGACACCTGAGGCCTGGGATTGTTCACTGTGGATCCCATCCAGACAGGATCCAACACACGCAGAGACTGTCTGCATCCATGGGACGAGGAGAGACATCAGAGTATTGGACTTGCTTGCACCGACTAGAAGAGGAAGAGACTCTTCCAGCATACCTACCAGGAGAGGAAGAGACTCCTTCTACACCCACCGGAAGAAGGGATGGGAAGAAGACAATATAAAAATATATTCAAAAACAGAAAACAAATATGACACCACTGGAGTCTAGGGACTATACACCAGCAAGACCTGAACATCACAACACAGATGAAGCAGAAGAGAATGACCTTAAAAAACAACTTCATGAAAATGATAGAGGTCCTCAAAGAGGATATGAGAAAATCTCTTAATGAAATGGAAGCAAAAAACAAACCAAAAAATACAAGAAATCAAAAAATCTCTTAAGGAAACAGTTCAAGACCTAAAAACTGAAATAGAGACAATAAAGAAAACACAATCTGAGGGAATTCTGGAAATAGAAAATCTGGGTAAATAATCAGGAACTACAGATGCAAGCATAACCAACAGAATAGAAGAGATGGAAGAGAGAATCTTAGGCATTGAAGATACACTAGGAGAAAAAGACTCATTAACCAAAGAAAAATCTCAAATCCAACAAAACCCCAACACAAAATATCCAGGAAATACAGGATATCTTGAAGAGACCAAACCTAAGAATAATAGGTATACAAGAAGCAGAGGAGACCCAACTCAAAGATGCAGAAAACATATTCAACAAAATTATAGAAGAAAACATTCCCAACCTAAAGAAAGACATGCCAATGAAAGTACAAGAAGCCTACAGAACAACAAATGGACTGGACCATAAAAAAGTCCCCTCACCACATAATAATCAAAACCCTATACCTAATAAAAATAAAGAATATTAAGAGCTGCTAAGGAAAAAGGTCAAGTAACATATAAAAGCAAAGCTATCAGAATTACACCTGCCTTTTCCATGGAAACTCCGAAAGCCAGAAGGTCCTATAGAGACATTCTACTTACACTAAGAGACCACAGATGCCAGCCCAGACTACTATACTAAGCAAAGCTTTCAATCTATATAGATGGAGAAAACAAGATATTCCATGACAAAACCAGATTAAACAATACATATCCACCAATCCAGCCCTACAAGTTTGACCCCAACTAACAATGTAAGCAATATTCAAGAGGCTACCTTAAATGTTCTTCACCGATAATAAGATTGATGACCATCTTATTTGCTGCTATCCTAGAGCCTTCATCCCATAGCTGATGGAAGCAGACACAGGCATCCACAGCTAAACACTGAGCTGAACTCTGGAATCCAGTTGCAGAGAGGGAGGAGTGATGAGCAAAGGGGTCAAGACCAGGCTAGAGAAACCCACAGAAACAGCTGACCTGAATAAGAGGTTGCCCATGGACCCCAGACTGATAGCTGGGAAACCAGCACAGGACTGTTCCAGACCCCCTGAACAAGGAGGTCAAATTAGAGGTCTGGGCAATCTATGGGTCCACTGGTAGTGGATCAGTATTCACCCCTAGTACACAAATGGACTTTGCTAGCCCTCTCCACATACAGGGATACTCTCTCAGCCTAGACATACTGGGAGGGTCTAGGCCCTGTTCCAAATGATATGAAGGACTTTAAAGATCCCCTATGGAAGGCCTCACCCTCCCTGGGGGGCAGAAAGAGGTTAGGGTAGAGGGCAGTGGGGGGCAGGGGAGGAGGGGAAGGAGAGGGAACTGAGATTGACATGTAAAAGAACCTTGTTTCTAATTTAAATAAAAGAGGGAAAAAAGTGCATATGGTCATATAAATATTGGACTAAAATGACGTTTATATGACAGAACAGAACATCTATAAATACAGCCATTATCTGAACTTTGTTACTTATTTACTAAAGGGTCATAAGATGATTAAGAGACCCATTCTCAGAGAAGAGAACCTTGTCATTGACATACATAAAGTACAACATATTGACAAAGAGTGTAGTGTCGTGACACAGTGTGTCTCAGCCTTAGTCCATGAGGTTTGGCCTGAGTGGGGGTGTGTGGACCTGGAAGCTCCTAGCAACCCAGTGGCGATAAAGACCAAATACAGGCATCTTGTCATCTTTAGAGAGCTCTCAGTTCCATTCTGTAGAACTAGAGTCATTTCTTTATTAGCCATCTTTACTGCTGTTTCTTAACCATCTTGCCATGACCATGAGGGAACCATTTCTCTCTTTGTTCCCTCTCTGCTCTCTGGTCTCTTGCCCCTAACTCCTAACCTTCTGTCCTCACAAGTTACTCACACACCTCTGCTCTCCCTGCCCAGGTGAGGGCCTATTCAGATGCTTAGGCACATAGAGATGCAAATTAGGAGGCATATTACCCTGAGGCCATGGTAAAAAATAGTAGCCCTACTGGCATTAACAATACAATAGTGGGCCAGAGCTTTCCATGTTTAGTGAAACCAAAGGCTGAATCTCAAAATATTCCATAGTGGAAATATTTTGGTCCCCCACAGTGTAGCAGCATCTGTTTCCACACACCTTTAAATCAACAAATGTAACTATCATATTATCGATATGAATACCAATAATAAAAATGATGGACAAGTAATGAAACTTTTTTTAACTTTTTTTTAATTTGAATTAGAAACAGGATTGTTTTACATGACAATCCCAGTTCCCTTCTCCCACCCGCCCCCCCCCCCCCCCCCAACTAAAACCTTATCTGTCACATATCTTTTCTGCTCCCCCTGGATGGTGAGGTCCCATAGATTTCCGAGTTTTTTTTACAGAAACCCATGTTCCTGGGGTCTGGATCAGTCCCATGCTGGTATCCCAGCTATCAAACTGGGGAGTAAGAGTTCTTGGATGTTCAGGTCAGCTGTTTCTGCTCCCCAGGGAGAGTGAGGCCTTTCATGGGGGGGGGGTTCTTCAGAGTCTGTCATATACTTTTGTATAGGGCCTAGGCCCACCCCTGTGTAATATCCTTCTATGTGGAATTGGCTCCCAAAGTCTATTCCTATGCTAGGGATTAAGTACTGACTCCATAAGAGGCCCCATAGATTTCCCAGGCCTTCTCACTGGCACCCATGTTCATAGGGTCTGGATCAGTTCCGTGCTGGTTTCCCAGCTATCAGGTCAGCTGTTTTTTATGGGTTTCTCCAGCCTGGTCTTGACCCCTTTGGCCCCTTTGCTCATCATTCCTCCTTCTCTGCAACTGGATTCCAGTTCATTTCAGAGTTTAGCTGTGGGTATCAGCTTACCAGTACAGTTTTTAAATCATTTCCACCACTGTATCCTACTCCAACTCCTTCCATGACCTTCCTCAAGGTCATGATTTCTTCTGCTATTATTTTTTACATACACGAAGACAGACAGATACACACACACACACACACACACACACACAACTAATATTATGAAATTCCAGTTATTTTCTCCACTTGTTTTTTCTGAATAAATCTTTGTTGATTTGAGATAATCAAACTCTGCTGTTACTTCCAAATCCCCAATAGTTGTTCAACAAAAAAGAATGTATGGAGGAATCAAACAGTATAGTAACTAAACCCTAAGTTTTCAACCTTGAACATACTACTAGACTGAAGTTAGTCACAACTTTTCCTGCATTTTTTTCCTTATAAATACACTTCAGTACTTTGGATTGAAAATTCTTTTCCACACTTGATAAACTGATCTTCATTGAAGATATTTTAAGAAAAAATAAATGTAAAACTGGGTGATGAATAAGTGGTTACAGTATATGAACACAGGCATGAAAACTTTACTTCAACTCTATTACCCAGGTAAGTATGGAATTGGAAATGAAACCCAAACCCCAAAGTTTCTGTATTAGATTCACAACCCAGGGCTTCTGTATTAGATCCATAACCAAAGGACTTCTATAGAGGTTCCATAACCCCAGGACTTCTGTGGAGAATGCATTATTCCAGTGCTTCTGACCTGAGATACGAGAAAGATTCAGAAAACTCCTGGAACCTTGAAGTCCAGCCAGCCTGGTGTATGTAATTGTCAGCACAAGAAAAAGACCCTGTCTCAAACAAGGTGGAAAGTGTGTAGCAACAACTGATGTTATTGTCAGACTGCCATATGTGTGCAGTTTGCATTTGCATTTCCATACTTATGAGCATAGACACACACAAACACCCCCCCACACACACAAAGGGTGAAAAAAAACTATAAATATGTCTTCTAGAAGAGCTATAAGGAGAGTTGGAATTTTGACCAAGTCATAACAGCTGGTGACTGTTGCCAGTTACCAGTTACATCCTTTTGTACAGTGCTAGGTCAAGGGTTTTCTTCAAGAAAATATTCTATTTGTAGCATTAAAACTCATTTTAGGAACATCTTACTATTCATTTTATAATTTAGGAACTTGGGATATTTTATTTTTGCTATGAAATTTATTCAGTGTCCAGATTAATCATTCCTTCTTTGTGTTCATGTGAAGTTATTTGGATTGATAACGATATTGTACACCAGCCTCTTGTGACTCTTTTAAATGATAAATTCATGCTAAAGCTTTAGTTAAGGGGAAAACAATATTAAAAATGAAAAGTGGCCCATTGTGGTTCATCAATTTTATTTTTTTCAGCAAAAGGCATGTAAGGAAATCAGTAACACAAAATTTTTTATTTAAGCATTTACACTTGACACTTTTATTTTTAGATGATAGTCACTAAGTGCTGATTTATATATTTCAGATATTTAAATATAGCAGAACACTAACTTCCCTGCTAAGTATTTTAGTTCCTCAAAGCACATAATATAAATAGTATTATCAGTCACATAATTACATGTGCATATGCATATATTTATTTTCATTAATTATGCATTTGAACATATATGTGAACTGATAGTTTTCTAAACAATATCCATTAAATGCAATTGACACAGAATTCTCTTCCCAATCCCAATAATTTATCAAGAGGCAGATAATTAATAGTATGAACTAGTTTATTTGTTTTTTCAAAATGAACTTTGATATAAATTGCAGCCTAGTTTTGATACTGTCAACATTTCCTTATCTGTTCTTGGTTAGTAACTATAAGTCCACCCCAGTATTCTGACTTTTAATATCAGAGTATGATCAAGGTAACTCCTGCATCCTTCTAACACTTGTTGGTTTTGTTGCATTGTATTGACTAACTTCTTTCTCTGAATATAGAAAAGTATGAAAAATGAGTTCCCACAACTAATCACTGAACTGAACTGAAACCCAGATTCAGAGAAGGATGAGTGAAGAGCACAGGGGTCCAGACCAGGCTGGTGAAACCCACAGAAACAGCTGAACTGAACATCAGGGAACTCTTGGTCCCCAGATTGATACTTGGAATACCAGAATGGGACTGATCCAGACACCAGGAACATGGGTTTCTATAAGGAAACCTCAGAAACCTACAGGACCTCCTGTAGAAGTTCAGTACTTATCCCTAGCATAGGTGTGGATTTTGGGAGCCCATTCCACATAGAGGAATACTCCCTGAGCCAAGACACAGGGGGTAGGGCTAGGCCCTATCCCAAAGGATACAATAGGCACTGATGACACCCTACGGAAGGCCTCATCATCCAGGGGGAGCAGAAAGGATATGTGATAGGTAGGGTTTTAGTTGAGGCGGGGCAGGTGGTAGGGGAGGACGGGTGGGAGAAGGGAACTGGGATTGTCATGTAAATCAATCCTTTTTCTAATTCAAATTAAAAAAAAAGTTGAAAAAAAAGAAAAAAGAAAAATGAGTTTGCTGCTCTCTTCCACACACTTCCCTGCTTGTGCATTATTGTAGTTGTTTGATTTTTCTCACAAAATGGTAGAAATGGTGATGCCCAAGAAAAGAAGACATAGAAAAGTCACATTTTTAGCTGCAGTTATTAGGTATTTTTCCACAGTTCCTGTGACAACTTTGAAACTATAACCATCTCTATGAGGAAAGATGATTCTACCCTTTGCTTAACTTTATTCCATCTATGTATTTAGGGGAGAAGAGCTTCCTTAATATTTTAGAAGAAATCAATAGCAGATGAGACCTCTTAGCTCCTCTACTCAAGAGAGCTAACTTTATCTTCATTTTATTCAGAGTCTGTGTTCTATTTAACTCTAAATTATGTATGATGAACTATTTGGGATATAGAAGAAGCCATGACTTGGGAAATGAATTCTACAGAAAATTAATCCTAAATGATAATTTGTACATATTTCACAGAGACCCCATGCTTATTCTGAAGTATCACTGGGCAGAAACCAAGACCCTGAAACCTGTTCTTCAGGGGAAATTTTAAGCCAAATTTATTTTTCATGTAAGGGCAGAGTTGTAGCCACATGACCCTGTGCTGATTGTGAATGCCCTCTCTAATCCAGAGAGAATTTTGTGGATAATCAGAACAGAATAGACTGAATACAGTCTGCTTGTGATTATGAGAAAAGATGTAGTCCTGGGGAATACATATATATATATATATATATATATATATATATATACATATACATATATATATATATGTGTGTGTGTGTGTGTGTGTGTGTGTGTGTTAGATAATAAAACCTTTTTCTTTTTTGCTGAGTGAAGGAATAGAAATAAAAACTGGAAGACATTTTATAGTACTCCATCCATCTTTTTGGTTAGAAACTACTTTATAGTTATATACATCCATCTTAATAGATTGAGAAGATATAGCAATAGCTGTATGAAGCACAGTCATTAACATAATTAGCATTTTATTTTGTAATGTACATATTTTTTAACTAAGTGGTCAAAGTGCCGGAATCTTCTCAAAGCAAGTTGTTACATAAAGATATATCTTAATTATGAAGCTTAGATCTTCACCAAAATAAATTACTATCATTTAAAAATTTTGCTGAAAGTATATCTATAAAAACTCTTCTAGAAATTTGTTGTGCCTCTGTAAATGAAATTATAGAAATAATACTTACCATAGGAAGTCAGATCTTGTGAATCTCTCATGAATCTAACCCATTATATCTAACAACCCTGTATAGATAAAGTGTTTATTTTCAGGCACAGACAACCATGATTCAAATGCTATGTTCATCAAGCATTTCCAACCGTATCATATATATTTGACAAAATTAATAAATAGGCAATATCATAATACCACTTTATAAAATAGATGTATATTAGGCTTTTCCACTGACAGTCTCTTCCTTTTTCTAAGGTCAAATCTCAAAAAGCACCCTGCATTTTATTATGTGGCCTTAGGCTTCAATAAACTGTTAGGATTTCTTGACATCTTTGAAGGAATCCATTCAGATATATTGTGTAACCTTCAACTTGAATGTCCCTGGTAAAGTTTCATTTAAATAAAACAGCATATTTGTAAAGAAGAACAAAATCAGAGATGAAGTGCCCTTCTCCGTGCCTCAGAGGGTATTCCACTACTGTGGAAAAAAAACAAAAAACAACAACAAAAAAAACACCATGACAAAAGCAACTTCCGAGGAATGGAAGATTTCATTTGGCTTCCAGGTCCCTATCACAGATCACAGTCCATCACCATTGGAAGCCCGGACAAGCACTCCAGGCAGGAACCTGGAGCAGGTACTGAAACGGAAACCACAGCGAAACCCTGGTTACTGCCTTGCTTCCAGGATCACATTCAGCTGCCTTTCTTATCCCTCCAAGGATGACTCTGCTCACATTGGGCTAGGCTCTGTGACATCCATAAGTAAGCAAGAAAATGCCATCTACCACAGGCCCACGGACCTTTCTGATAGTGGAATTTCTGAGGTTGAGGTTTCCTCCTCCAAGTCTAGTTGAGTCAAGCTGAAAAATGAGAAGTAAAGAAAAAAAAAACTATTAATGTGACTTTTTCCTGATGCTTTTAACCTTAGGGGCCAATTGGTCCAGGTTCCCCCCCACAGGTCGTTTTTCTCTTCCAGCTCTCCCTTTGGAAGTTAGTGACTAAGTCCAGCCATTGCTCAACAATACTTAGTTTAAGTTCAGGCATCTTCAGTATTATTACTATTATTATTATTATTATTATTATTATTATTATTATTATTATTTGTTCAGAATTTTCCTTAATTTCTCATGGTATGGCATGTTCTAGGCGCATCTTGTATTTTCTATGCCTCAGTCTCACAATCTGCCGAGGAGCTCAGTTTTCTGTTATTGAAGATGGGCACTCACAAATTAATATTGGCTGTTGAAAATGTTCTTTGCTTCTAGTCACCAGTGATGCTGGGGCAAAAGGATTTGTAAAAATCAATGTATATATGGAGAAAATTGCAATAGGTGTAAAATCCATGTTAGAAAACTATAATGCTTACCTATGACCGCCAAATTGAAATCATAGCTTGTATTTTATGTCACATAAACTTGTGTTCCCATTGCTCACTGGATTTATTTTTAATCTAATATACAGAGGACACCCAAAATCAAGTTTTATATCTACAATGATTCTTGTTCAATTATAAAACTGATTTTTTGTGTTCTATTTTTAAATTTATCTCATTTTATTTTGTGTGAGTGTATATATGTGAGTGTGTATTTATAATATGAACACGTGTGTGTTTGTCTAGGTGAGTGTGTGTGAGTATATGTATTTGTGAATGTGTGTGTGTGTGTGTGTGTGTGTGTGTGTGTGTGTGTGTGTGTGTGTGTGTAGCCAGTTCTCTCTCTCTACCTTTATCTGAGTTCTTCAGCTTGAAGTCATGTTGCTGGGCTTGTGTGGTAAGCTTCCATCACTTACAGATTCACCCTTCCAGCCCATGTAGCTATTTCATAACACAATACTCTTTAGGATTCCTACACAACACAAAGGTCATTTGTGGTAAACAATTCATTTTGTAATCGCTTCTCTACTATCTCCACTAAATTACACTTATGAATAAAATCTAAATTCATCTTATGTTCCCTTTCACTTCTTTCAATACTATATAAAGCTAACAAGTTCTTCAGGTTGCCCACTCACTATTTGAAATTTTTGTTGTTCCTTTTGTTTGTATGTACAGTTCCTTCATCCACATGCTGTCTGTCTTCTGCAGTATTTCAGCAATGCCCAGCTCTTCCTACTAGGCACAATGTCTTTCATCACCAAGAATAACAGTTTTCTAGGCACTCCATTCCATGTTATTGCCTTACCCCTTATATTCTGCTACAACTTGTTTTTTTCCTCTAAGAGTATTAATGTAATACTTCCTTAGGTTGGTTAATGCAAAGCATCTCTTCTATCCTTCTTTCCTTGGACACAGCTTGCTCACTCTTAAAGTTAATTCTAGTACTATTTCATCCTTGATACTCTCATCAACCTTAGCTGAGTAAATATATCTCCTGCTGGCAAATGGTCAGGCCATGTGTCTGTGTTAGTAATTACCATATTTTATTATAATAGCATAGCTAATGTGTCTCTATCCCTATGAGGTTGTGAGCTCTTTTGGGTCAGATGGCAGATGTCTTCTTCATTTGCATAGCTTCAGTGACTGGCACAGCCTTTGCCCATTGCAAGCATTTTACAGGTGTGACCCAATTTGAGAAAAATCTATATTCTGAAAACAATAGTATTGTTACTTTATTTTAGGAATTCTCATTAAGTTATTCTAGATTATTTATCAAAAGATAGGAAATGATATTGGCATAATTATGAAAGTTATGTATAAAATGATGCAAATTATGAGAAAAAACAATAGAACTTTACAGTTTTAATTTACAAAGGGAATTGTAGGTTCAGGATGCAGCTCAGTGACATAATGCTTGCCCAGCATACACAAGGACCTAGGTTCAACCACCAGTGTCTTCACATACTGTGTTTTTAAGAACATTAAATAGTATCAGTTCTTAGATTACTCTTTGGTGATATCAATAATGTTTTCCCCAGTGTAACAACATTGACTAGCAAGCACACTATATTCTCAACAAAATGAACACTCTGCAAATGAGTCTTTCTAGAAAAAGTCATTTTTCTCAAGCAAATGCTGTTACATTATCAGATTTAGGATTATTGTTCTGTTTCATTTTTCACAGATTTTTGTTGTTGTGACAGACAATAGTTGAGGAGTTTCTATACTTTTAACCACTCACATATCAAACTACCACTATGTAGGACAGATATGTTTGGATTGCACTAACAGAAGCCAAGTGGCCAAAGAAAACATGATAGGATTTAATGGATCACATTTTAATAATTTAGATCAAATATGTGTCACAATATTTAAAATGTGTTCACCACCTCAGATACTGGGTCAAGAACCCAGGTTGTTTTAGTTTAAAGGAAAATTTTTACTAGACAAATTTCCACTCTTCCCTTTTACACGTTTGAAAATGAAGGTTTAGATGGATCAGAAAAACTTAGGAAGGTCATGGACCTCATAATGTGTGATAGTAATGTTATGATTTGCATCTGTCTTCAGGTTTAGTGACATGAAATCATTGTGCCTTTGTGCTCTTTTAAGCATTGGGATTATAAAATCAGGTTCTCCCAGTGCCCTGTACATTTCTTTGTTTGGGTTCAGTGAGACTTCTGACTTCATTTTTACATATTATCAAGTGACAGAGCCACTTTCTATGAATTCATTCTTAATGCTTCTTTTACACAGAACTAAGGCTTGTGTGTTTATTCTGGTATCAGAAATTTTTGAAAGCCATATTTTCCCTTTGCTAGCTTACAATTTTAATGTCCATCTGCACATCAGGCCCAAAAGACTGTAAATATAAAGCTGTCCTAAGCTGTATCCATCTGGAAAATATGCACTTTGTGAGAAAGATAACATTATTTAATAGAACTCTATTCTCCTAGTTACATGTCTCACAGGGCTCATGAGTTTGAGGCTTATGTCATATGAACTATATATCAGACATGCTTTTTCTTTCAGAAGTTTATAAAGAGTGCCCTTGGTTGATCAACATAAAAAGGAAACATGTCTTCCAACAATTCTTTGACATGAATATTACTCTGCAAGAGAAATAAGCAAACTCTATTGAAGCTATCATCCTTATACAATTATACAGACTTTCTAAATCTACTTAAGGATAAATATTAGAAGTATTTCTGAATCCTGAAAATTCTTCAACAAACCATTTCAAAATTGGAACATTGAAAACATTGTGACTATATCAGGGATAGTCACAGAGAAACAATTGAAGCCTGAAGATGTGAATTCAAAGGCTAGGTTTTATAATTACCATTGCAAAAAATTAATTTAATTAATGTATTTAGATATTGAATTAATTTATGTGAGTTAATTTAATTAATGTGATTATAGATGATGTATTTTATTATTATCCAAAAGAGTAACCCCTTTTGGACAACATTTACTTATATATTAGTAATACCATCAATATCAACTTTTAATTTAAAAAGTTAACAATATAAACAGAAACTATAAAATAAGTATAAAATATAAAACTATGAAAACCTTCCCAACTACACATTTGAGACAATATCTATTGTGATTTAATAGAAAAATCAATCTTTAAAAAGAGTTAAATTAAATTTATTTTCAGGAACCAAATAGTGCTTGTTGTTTACTCAAGTAAAAATAACCTTGAAAAATATTTGTAGAACATTCTCCCTCAAAATTAATCTCTTAAGAGTTTCTGGATGGAGACTGAGTTTGGAAATAATACAATGAAGGTGATGGAATTCAGAGTAAAGAGTAGCAGAATCTGATCTCAGATAAGAGAAGTAAATAACATTATTATGTCTACATAGTTCAGCTAGTCTGTCCATTAGACAGAGATGAATCAAGTCAATTCTGCTAATAAGCATTAATTAGAATAAAATCTTGTTTTATGGTTCCAGCTAATTATCTCCTTAATTTATAAAAAATGGAATAGAGAGATTAAAAAACATTAACTCCATTCTATAGATTTATATCATTCTACACTAATTAAGAAATTTCTTTTCTAACTGAGTACATTTGGTCATATCTTGGCTAGTGCAAAAATAGAAGCAAGCACTGTCAAGAACTGAGGATGAAGACCTGTAGCAGAAAACAGAACATGAGAGCTACTTCTGAAGCAGTGCCTCACATGCAACACAGGGAATTTAACTGGACAGCCCATACATGGAGAGGAAGGCACTTGATGGTTTGACATGTTACTATACATCAACAAATTAAAACCATTTCTCCAGAAGAAAAGATAGCAGATATATTTTCTGGATGTGTTTCACTCAGAGTCATGGATCACAAGTTTAAAGATCAAAATGGCTACCAGAAACATATCTGAGCATGCTCAGCTTATGACATAGAGATGGTGGACAGGAATACCTCCAGGTGTGAAAAGTATTCTCAAAAATATTTTAACTCATAAACAAATAAATCACACGTTGAAAGTTCATTAATAAGTAAGTTTGCTAGTTCTGTTTTCTTAAGAATATTTTTTAAAATACAAGTTTGAAGAAGCTTATAATTTCAAAAGTGTTTGTGATAGGTGTTAAAGAGGTTAGGATTCCATTTATCTTAATTAGCTTTCGGGCAATGGGTAAGCCCCTTCCCCACTTTGATCTGTTCAGTATTTATTCCTGAGACAGTAGGCAAAGAAGGCTTAGGTGATATCCATGGTCTCTTCTAAGATCTTAACACTTACTCTTTCTTGACTTGATGATAATTTTTGAGAGGCATGCCTAAAATACTGATCAAGTGTAAGGTAGCAACAACTCCATTGTGTCATACGATCTCTCTATATAAAGAGACACAATAAATATTAAATAACAAATGCAATGTGGTAACATTGATCTAAATAACTGATAGTATAAGGAATAAAGAATATGGTAAATATTTTGTCTATTTCTACATGTGTAGGAAAAATTTGCTTTGCTTCTGTGTTGTTAGTGATTTGAAAACTTCTGTCATAAGCGGTGCAACATTTCAACCTTGCTTCCTTGTATTAGTTCCTGCAAAGTCTCTATGGAAATTCTTCCAGCTTTGCTCTAAAGAGACAGACGGTCTTCTTACATCTCCATTCTCATGCACTGTGCTTTTTAACCCAATCATTAATATTTTAGCATACTCTTAGGTACAATGATATTTGGGGCACAGGATTTAAGCTACTTTTGAGTTTGCAACTCAGTCTTCTCCAGTAAATGGAAGGAACTGAAGTTTTTGAAAAACAGGAAACTGCCATTAACACTCTTATGAAATGTGAAGAAACAGTGATAAATTGTTTGTTGCTTAATCTTAATTGTCATTTTGATAGTATTTTGAAACAGCATGCATTTGGTATTATCTCCTTTATATTCTAACAAATAAAGCTTACCTGAAAATGAGAGAAGCTGAGCAGCCAGCCACTGGAGGTCTTACCTCTAGAAAATCCTCAGACTGAAAAGAGACCAAGCTCCTGTATCCTCCTGCCTTATAGTCCTCTCTTTGTTCATCCATATCACTTTTTATCTGTATGTACTGACCTCCAGATCTCTATGGTTAACTAGTAGCTAGATGTGCCCTATGATATTCAGGAAAGCATTATTTGTTAGAGTACAAACAAAATATCACCACTTGAAGGAGTTTCCAGAGGAGTTTAACTTTAATGCAATATAATCAACCATATCACAAAAAAATCCCCTTACCCAACATACTTGAACCCTCAAACTTGGAAGAATATCTCACCACTCACCGTAGCTTATTCCTTCAGCTAAAACAACAGCTTCTTCAAAATACTCCCTTACAGTGTTTTAAGATTTCCAGGGCCAATGATAGGAGCCTTATTCTTTGTCCATGATTGGTGAATGCCTGTCTTATGTAGATACACCATTATTAATACTCTTTGATATCTTGTCTAGAATAAACTTGGCATGCAGAGTAGGGAGACAAGAATAATGAAAATTCTCCAGCCTTAACATTCCAAGAATTGTTAATGGTGACTGGAATATCCTTACTATTTTTTAGAGAAAAGGAAAAACAAAAGGATCCATAAGCTACCCTTCCCAGTATTCAAGTGTAGAGTCAAAAGCTCCAACGCCCTAGCACCAGGCTATGTAAGACACTTAGCCACTAGTTATTTCACTAACATGCTAATTTTTCTTTATCAAAGAGTTTCTAAAAGTTTGAAAGCCAGGAAACAGAGAGCAAGTATATTACCTTTTCATGTGATGCACCATGGCTATCAGGAGAACAGTTTTATGTTCTGTAATAAAAAAAATATATAGGATTCCTTTCAAGAAAAAGGCTGAAAAATTCAGGGTCACATACGTAAAGACATAGCTTCTACCAGTGGATGCTAAGAGTGCTGTTTTACTTACTGAGTCAACAATTTGGTACCTGTGAGTTTCTAGAATACCAGAAGACATATCAGAAAACTATTGTTCTAGAATGAGTTTGACAAAATGGCTCCAACAGCCCATGGAACAGGGTAGAAAATGCCTTAACAGTATGAAAGGGTTGATTCTTTTGACCTGAAACTGTACAGCTTAGTCCTTTCCATCTTGTGAGCAGTGGATAAAAAATTCAGCTCTGTGAAATTCAGTATGAGCATTTTCAAATCTTTGTTTGCATTTATAGAATGACACTGCTATGATACCAAACACTAGATCTGATTGCTCATGGATTTCTCTATTAATCTGAAGTAAACCACAATGGAAACTTCATAAGACATTGCCTCAAAAGTAAAGTAGGATGTTTAAAACAAGCTCACATTATTAGCTAAAATGATTCCCATGGTATTTCTTTTCTTTTTTTTATTTTAATTAGAAGAAAGATTATTTTACATGTTAATCCCAGGTCCCTCTCTTTCCCCTCCTCCCCTGTCCCCCCAACTAATACCCTACCTATCCCATACCCTATCTGTGCCCCAGGGATGGTGAGGCCTTCCATTGGGGGGGTGTCTTCAAAGTCTGTCATATCCTCTGGGATGAGGCCTAGGCCAACCCGCATGTGTCTAGGCTCAGGGAGTATCCCTCCATGTGGGATGGGATTCCAGAGTCCATTCCTATGCTAGAGATAAATACTGATCCACTACAAGGGGCCCCATAGATTTCCAAGGTCTCCTCATTGACACCCACATTAAGGCTTCTGGGTCAGTCCCATTCTGGTTTCCCAGCTATCAGTCTGGGGACCAAGAATTCTCCCTTGTTCAGGTCAGCTGTTTCTGTGGGTTTCATCATCCTGGACCCCTTGCTCATCAGTCCTCCTTCTCTGCAACTGGATTTCAGTTCAGTTCAAGGTTTAGCTATAGGTGTCTGCTTCTACTTCCACCAGCTGCTGGAGGAAGGCTATATGATAGCATATGAATTAGTCATCAATCTCATTATCAGGAGAGGGCATTTAAGGTAACCTCTCCTCTGTTGCTTAGATTGTTAGGTGGTGTCATCTTTGTAGCTCTCCAGACTTTTCTCTCTTGCCTGATTTCTCTTTAAACCTATAATGTCTTCCCCTATTATAATATCTCTTATCTTGCTCTCTTCTATTCTTCTCCCAACTCAACCTCCCTGCCCAATCATGTCTTCCTCACCCCTCCTCTTCTCCCCTTCTCATTCTCCTAGTTCCCTCCCTCCTCCTGCCATGTTCCCAATTTTCTCAGGAGATCTTGTCCCTTTCCCCTTCTCCAGGGGACCATGTATGGGTCCTCCTTGTTTACTATCTTCTCTGGCAGTGTAGATTGTAGGCTGGTAATCATTTACTTTATGTCTAAAATCCACATATGAGTGAGTACATACCATGTTTGTCTTTTTGTGACTGGGTTACCTCACTCAGAATGGAAAGAAAAATAGGGTAAATCCACATACAAAACCACTACCAACAACAAATCAAAAACAAACAAGAATAAGCACTCAATGTTCCTTAATTTCACTCAATATTAATGGTCTTAACTAACGTATAAAAAGACACAGGCTAACACAGTGGCTGCAAAGACAGAATCCATCCTTCTGATGCATACAAGAAACACACCTCAACTTCAAAGACAGACATTACCTGAGAGTAAAAGGTTGGGATAAGACATTCCAATCAAACGGACCCAAGAAACAAGCTGGGGTAGCTATCCTAGTATCTACCAAATTAGACTTCAAACTAAAATCTATCAAAAGAGATGAAGAAGGTGATTTCATATTCATCACAGGAAAAATCCATCAGGAAGATTCTAAACATCTATTCCCCAAATAGAAAGGGACCAATGTTCGTAAAAGAAACATTATTAAAACTCAAATCACAAATAAGACCTCACACAGTTATAATGGGAGACTTTTACACCCCACTCTCACCACTGGACAGGGCCACCAAACAGAAACTTATCAAAGAGAAAAAGGAAGTAACAGAAGTTATGAACCAATTGTGTATTTCTTTTCAAAGCTGATCTTTGTTTTATAGGAGAAAAATAAAAGAAAACAGGAAAACTCTAATTTTTAAATGGTATTCAAAAACAATTGTTTTTTTTTGTTTGTTTGTTTGTTTGTTTTTGGAGACAGGGTTTCTCTGTGTAGCTTTGGAGCCTATCCTGGCACTCTCTCTGGAGACCAGAGATCTCACAGAGTTCTGCCTGCCTCTGCCTCCCGAGTGCTGGGATTAAAGGCATGCACCACCAATGTCTGGCTTCAAAAACAGTTTTTATGTAATTATATCTTGTTACATTTTATAATCTAATTTCCTGTAGCCTATTAACTTTTCCTATTATAGCTAATTTCTTCATTAATCTGATCACTGGGTATCTATTACACAATAATAAATCAGAATCAACTAAGACAAGGGGGAGTGATAAAGAACAGAGAGGAGATAGGCCCAGTGTCAGGTGACTAAGAAGAACAGAGGCAGAGGCAGAGGCAGGAGGGAGGAGGGGTGCATAGAACTGCCTGCTACAGGATGAAGTTTGAAAATTCAGTTTCCAGGATCTTGTCACTACCAAGAGGACATTCAGTGATGAGACAAAGTGAAGAATTGTGAAGTATTAGGTGGCAAAAGCATACACGCAGGTGGAGGTGTGGGCTTCTCCAAAAGGCACACCTTTGGGCTTTTATGAACAAACCTAAATTGAGGGGAGGATTATTGATAACTTATGCTGAGGAAAAGGTGGAGAAATTCAGAAGTGGTTGGGATATCCCTTAGTAAGATTTACTCCTAACTTCTGTCTTCATATATGATTTTTAAGTTGTGTTATTATTTCAACTGCATGGAAATTGCAGGTCATTTTGCAGGACTAATGATTTGGACATGAGATTTTAATGAAGGAAAAATGCTTAGCAGCACATTGTCTGGATCAGGAATCTTAGTCCTAGCTGTTTTTTGATTACTGATACTCATATCTTTACTGTTTATGTAGTCACATGACTTATTGTAATGCACTTCTGTAGTTGCATCAGCCTCCTGTTTTACACAATTTATCTCTTGTTTCAGTATGTCTCGACAGCTTGTCATAACCCCAACTCTCAGTGGCCTTAGCCTTTCAGATGCTAACTAAACTGAACTGTCTCTTCTCCTGTCTCCAGTTTTGTCACTCCACTGACTCAGATATTAGGAGTATCAATCCATATAAATGCATGATCAATCATTTATCAAGTGTGTTTATCTATCTTCTATCTATCTATATATCTATCTATCATCTATTTATCTACATACCTACCTACCCACTTATCTCTTTTTTGAATGGAGGGTAACTGGGAAAATAGATGGTCTTTTTACACATATTTATGAATTATTTTTAGAAATATAATGGCTTTTACAAAATGTTTTTATTGTATTTCATTTCTCTTGTACAATCCAATACTTTAAATTTTTCAAAATATACATTAAAATTAATAGCTTCATATTTTAAGAGTTATGTTGACTTTTAAATTAATTGAATTATTAATATTTCCAATAAATGGATTTAAATATTTATGTTCATTGTAATAAATCCCATGGATACTTATAATGTGAAATGTGCAAGAGCAGTGAATGACTTTGTCATTAGATTTTATAATCAGTCAGAGTTTTTGAATACTGTTCAGGAAATGAACCACAGTCTCCAGGAGACTGCTGAAATGTGACCATACACTGACTTCATTACCACCAATGCTTAGGAAGTCAGAAGCTGGGTAAATAAAAATCTGTGGCTACAACTGATTGTTTATAAAATATTTGTCCTCAAATTCCAGAAATGTAGCATATATGTAGTATAAATAGCCATATCATCAAATACACATGCAACAAAAATAAGCATATTTTGCCATGTTTTACTTAGAAGTAATTGTACTAGGTGTTGAAAAGTTCCCATGGTTGGAATAAGGGCCTTCCAAATGATTGCAGGTAAAATGTTCAGTCACCAGTTTGACTTCTGTTGACAGGTTATGGAAACTTAGGTAGGAAAGTCTATGAGAGGCAGCCAGGTCCCTGGAGCATGCCTCCAAGGGGATTTTGTAACTCAAGCCCCTTCCTTTCTGCTCCTTTCATTTCACAGGCAAGCAACCATTAACTATGATTTCTGGCACCATAACTAAAATAAACCTTCTTCCTTATAAGATGACTATTTGGGAACTTTTATTACAGTAGCAGAAATCTGACAGACATGATAGTTTTAGATTTACAGGAAAATTAAATAAATCAGAGTCCTCATAGTGTACCCAAGTCATTTTCCCTCTTATAAACATGTATGCATTATCTTAGTGCAGTGTTTGTAATTAATAAATAAGTAATGATAAATTATTAAGTCAAATCAGCAGTCCATAAGATTACTATTGTTCATCATGTATGCTTTCTTTTCAAGGATGTGTCCAGGACATCACATTTCTCTAGTTCTCGTGTCCCCTGAGGCTCCTTTGGATTTCTGTGACAGTATCTATTATTTTTCCTTAATTTTGATGACCTTGACAGTTTTACAAAATTCCACTCAGGCATATAACTGGATGTATCCTTAATTGAATTTGATGTTTTTATCGAGTAAGACTGGGAGCTATGGATTTTAAGGAGTGAGATCACAAATGTATACTGCAGTTTTAATGAGATCACCTGAAGCATGCACATAATCAACAAAATTTGTGATTGTCAGAATTGACTTTGATCCCTTGGCTAAGCACATTCTTGTCACAATTCTGTACAACAAAATTACCTACTTTTTACTCCCACATCATTCTTCAGAAGGAAGCCATTCAGTGCACATATTTAGAAGTCAGGGGATTGTATATGAGTTAAATGCAATAATGTAATCCTGCATGGTTTGTTTGTTTGTTTGTTTTGGTTTTTCAAGACAGGGTTTCTCTGTGGCTTTGGAGCCTATCCTGGCACTTGCTCTGGAGACCAGGCTGGCCTTGAACTCACAGAGATCCACCTGCCTCTGCCTCTGCCTCCAGAGTGCTCAGATTAAAGGTGTGCACCACCAATGCCTGGCTGGTTTGTTTCTTCTGCCTGTTTATTTCCTCTGTATGAGTTCTTGGGTGTTCACTTTGGAATATTAGTAATCATCCAATGTTGCTTTAAAGAGTTGTGAGTTGTGTTCTTTGGTTTGTTTTTTCATCATTTCTAATGACTGGTTCTATAAAATGCTCTGAACTCTTCTATTGTGTTTTCTCAGACCTAAAATTAATTCTTTGATCAGAAATTCTTTAAATACTAACATATGTCATATAACAATGCTCATGTCACTTATATGTATCTCTCCCCTCTTTCTTCTCTTTATCCTTCTTTCCCAATTTCATTTACCCTTTTCTTTTAGTTTTTCTTTTACTTTGTATTATTTTTATATACTGTATGGGATTTTAATGATATCTCCTTAACTTCCCATTTTTGTTTGACATTTTCTGAGTCATTAGGTTTAATGTGAATCTCACAAAAAATCAACAGGTATGTATACACAGTTAATTTATCTAATTATAGATTACCTATTGTATTTTAGTGAAAATAATTGATTGTGATTAATTAATTATTAACTTCTCTTTAATTCTATAATTTTAATTTATATTGGGTTCAATATTTCCTACTTATCTTTTATTGAACATGAAGAGTTTCCTTTGTTCCTTTCCCCCAGTCCTCATATAGTCTCTAAGCTATGATACTTTAATTTCTTGGTGGTTATACTCAAATTTTCAGCAATCACACCTGCCTGAAGTTAATCTAAAACTAATTACTCTGACTTCTTCTTACATAAAAATAACTAACATATTTAATTTACTTAATTCAATTTCTATATAGTACTTAAGCTCTACTTATTCCATAAATAATAAGTATGGCTGTTGTTAGTGTGGTAATAGCTGTATAGATTTCCCAACTTCAAAATTTTTCTATTTACTATTGCTCTTTATACTTTTCTGTATACTCCACTATTCATCTTTTCTGGCTGGATTATATATCCTAAACTCCTAGTGTGTATTGTGCTGGCCTCTTTTTGTCAGCTTGAGACATACTGTAGTCATCTGGGATAAGGGAACCTCAGTTTTGAAAAAGTACCTCCATCAGATTAATCTGTAGGGAAGACTCTGGGACATTTTCTTGATGGATGATGATGATGTAGGAGGGTTCATCCCACTGTGAGTAGTGGACAAGTATTACTGAAGGTATATATAAGAAAGGTAGCTTTATAAGGTATGGAGAACAAGCCAGTGATCAGGGCTCCTCTGAGGTCTTTGTGTCTGCTACTCTTCCAGCTTCCTGCCATGCTTGAGTTCCTTTATTGGCTCCCACAGTAATGGACTGCACCTCATCAGACAGATAAACACTTTCCTCTCCACGTAGGCCATAGTGTTTTATCCCAGCAACAGAAACCACTGTAAGACAAGTGTGCTGTTCTTTTAGGAAAAGAGAATGGGTAAAGTTTCCTAATATAAAATATTATGCTGATTTCATTGAATTGACCATGCTTTCTTCTTACTTAATTCTACTTTTGATATTTAATCAACTTGTGCCAAAAAACAAATTAAGAATTGTACCATCTTGGTGATGTGATAATTTATTGTTTGGCCTTCCATCCTCCATTATTGTTTCCAAAATGTTTCATGCAAGGTCAATTATAATTACTTCATAAAGCACATTTGTTTTTAATTAACATTCTACTTTACACTGTCTTTTGCTTTGATGATCTCTTTAGTTTTCTCAAAAAGGATGTACCTGGATATTTCCTTTCACTTTTTTCCATTAGTGATATTCATGTTCAGTAGCTTGAAGCTACTCCTCACCATTTCCAGAATACCTTCAGTTATTACCTCATTAGTTTTACTAATATAACCAGTATTTCTCTATTCCTGCCAGCTCCCAAATCATGACACAAACACTCCAAATTAATTACTAAAGCTCGGCCTATAGCTTAGGCTTGTTTCTAACTAGATCTGATAGCTTAGATTAACCCATTTATATTAATCTATGTTCTGGCACATGGCTGCAGCTATTACCGCTCAACTTCTTGTGCACCTTACTCTTTTCTTTTTTAAAGACTTCACTTTATTATTTTTATACTTCTTATTTTTTGTTACTGTCTATGTCCATTTTCATTTTTTTTCTTCAGGATTTAAGCACATTTTTAAGCATTCTGTAACTATTTGGAGATTTTTTTTTTCTTTCAGCCTGGATCTGGTTTTACTAAGAACCTGCAGTGTTCTCTGACCACATGAGCCAAAGCTTAAGCTGCTAGGCAGTGGCTAGGTCTTCCACCGCTCAGCTTTGATGACTGGCTCTGCCATCTTCATTTCCCTGAGAGCCTAGCCTCATGCTGGCAGGTACAGGTGGGAGCTATGTTTGACACCTTAGCTCCGGGAAGTTGTTGATTCCAATTTCTGGAGTCTCCATGAGCAGCAGCCAACTGTTGTAATTATTCATGGAATGGCCTATGTGGGGACTGGGCGTTACCAGCTCACATGACTGCTCAGTAGTGTGATTGGACCACATGTAGGGGTGCCAAATGTAATTAGGATATTTTTGTCTTGCCAGATCTCAAATAATGACACAGAGACTTCTTATTAATTACAAAAGCTTGACCTATAGCTTAGGTTTATTTCTACCTAGCTCTTATAACTTAAATTAATACATTTATAATAATCTAAACTATGGCATTTGGCTCGTGGCTGTTAACTCTCATCCTGAATAGTCCTACTAGTTCTGCATCTCCTAGTGTCTCTGTAATTCTTTTTTTCAGAGTCCTCTCTGTCCCCAGATGTCCCAAATAACCACTTCCTGCCTAGCTATTGGACATTTAGCTTTTTATCAAACCAATCGGAAGATGCCTTGGCAAAGACACGTCTTCATAGTGTAAACAAATATTGTTCAACATACTATAATTTCTCCATTCATATATTTTGGATTAGTTTAGTGAACATGACTGTTTTCTACTTTACTTCAAAATCCTTAATCCGTTCCTTTTTTCCATTGCTTTGTCTTCATATATCTTTTCATGGATCCTTTACCTGTCATCCAACCATGTGTTGAATCTGAATTTCAATAAAATGCTTTTCGTTTAAGGACATCTTTTTTTGTTTCAAAATAATCCTTATCCATATTTTACGATTGTTGTATTCTCCTTCTCATATTTTTATTTAATGTTTAAATATAATTTGTTGTTAAATATAATTTCATACTACTTTCACTTATACAGCCATACATTTGTATTTTCTATTGACTCTGACAAAATTCCTACTCCTCATGTGGTCAGTAATATTTTTTATGTACCGTAATATTTAGGAATTGTGTCTGTGTTTGTGTGAGACAAGGTGTTACATGATGCTATGACTACTCATTTAAGGATTTTAACATTATTTCTTCAAGTATAGGGTGTCTGTAATGGTTAATATCACTCTATATTTATATTTGATGCACTTTAGGCATTTTTATTATTTAAAGAAATCCTGTGGTTCTTTTTACTAACCTTGGTGACAATCTTTAATGATTTTTTCCTGAACAAAATAAATGGTGATATCTTCCTTATTTTCCAGTGCAGTTTGCCATTTCCATGGGTACCATCATTCTTCTTATCAATTTCTGCTTCCAAAGGTACATTATCATAGTGTTAGTTACGGATTTATTGCTATGAAGAGACACCATGACCAGTGCAACCCTTACAAAGGAAAACATTTGACTGGGGCTGGCTTGCAGTTTAGAAGTTTAGTTCATTGTCGTCACTGCAGGAAGCATGGCAGCATGCAGGCAAACATGGTGCTAAAGAGGTAACTGAGAGTTTTACATCCAGATTGGTAGGCAACAGGAAGAGACTGAACCACTAGGCCTGGGTTTGAGCATCTAAAACTCAAAGTCCACACCCCAGTGACACGGTTCCTCCAAAAAAAAGCCATACCTCCAATAATGTCATTCCCCCTGAGTCTATAGGGGCCATTTACATTCAGACCACCACATCCAGGAATGTCCCAAAGTCTCTAGTACTCTACTGTGTGTGTGTGTGTGTGTGTGTGTGTGTGTGTGTGTATTTCTTTTCACTATGTCTATAGAGTTATCTTCTTTTTCTGGTTGTCAGTGTGTTCCATGGAAAACTTAGCTATGTTTTATCTTCCACTTTAATATTTATGTAGGTAAATACTATATTTGGATTCCATTTTGTTCTTGGCATCTAAAATCATATCTAAATTTTAAAATCAAGCTTTAAATTTAACAGTGGTAATGTAGCAATAAGAGAAAATACCAGTGGTTAAGGTTGATATTGGCCAAAGGCAATAGTCAGTATGGAGTGAGAAGCTGAAAATGTTGAAAAAAGAAATAAATTTACTTATTATAAAATCTACATTCTATTAGAAATTAATTAATTCATTAATAAGAACATTTGAGGAGAAATCACTGTGAGCTTACACCAGTAAAGCTTTGGTGACTCAAGTAATAACTGCACTTATACAAAGGTGTCTCATCCATATTTGCAGATGGAAACACATCATCTAGTGTGTTAGCCTGATAATTTTCAAGTGGGAACAAGAAATTTTATTACTTAGACAAAGTGTCCAGGAAGATAAATGTAAGCACTAGTGATTTTATTATTTATTTATTTATTTATTTATTTATTTATTTATTTATTTATTATTCATGGGTTTTATTTTTTAAATTATCTAAAATTTGCCTAAGGTAATATAGAACAATTTTTATTTTGTTGACCCTTTCTAAGATGCAACAATAGACAAGTAGTTCTGGGATTATTTTCTGCATTTCACTATCCCATTTGATGACAATAGAAAGAACTGTTTTACTAAAATATGTAGTGCTATCTAGTTTCCACATGGATACTGCTCAGATGTGTTACATTTCTAATTATTCTTCAACATATAAGTTCATGGCCTCTTCAGTTCCGCTTAATCTCAAATGAATTCTTCACAGTGCTATTGGCAACAGGATAAATGGTACTGAGTCACAGAACTAGCAAGAAATATATATGTGTAGAAAAACAGTGATATAAGGACATATTATGTACCCCACACCATCAAGTTATACTGTATGTGTTATGTAAAGAGAAACTACTGGAATATTTTAAGAAGATTTGGGATTTAGTGAGTGATGTGTGCCTTGGGGTGGAGATGTTTGGCCTGCCTGTGATTACTGAAAGTGTGAATCTGAGGATAGCAATACTGAATAGAGGTCAGTTCAAAATAACTGCCATTCTTCAGACACATGATGGACAGCCAAACTCAGAATAGAGCCATAGCACAAAGATCAATAGAATGGGATATTTTGTGAAAACAATCAAAGAAAAAATTAAAAAATCCTAGAAAAGGTTGGATATAGTGTGTGTGTGTGTGTGTGTGTGTGTGTGTGTGTGTGTGTGTATGTGTGTTTGTGTGTGTGCGAAACAGGATTGAGTAAAGGTTGTCTCCAAGATTTGTCTCTTAGTTTTATGTGTAAAGTTTTGGTACCATAAATTATTCTCTGCATAAAAAAGAAAGAATAGCTTTCATGAAAAATAATGAGTTCCAGGAATTTTGATGTGTTGATTTTTGCATTGCCTGTGAGATGTCTGCAAAATTGAATGTAGAGTAGATGTCTACTTGCACCTGTGTCCATAGATACAGTGCTGATGAAAGGTAAATTTTGAGAGATGTGAGCATTCCAGTGGCTTTTAATAAAAGATTAAATTACCCACAGGATTCAAGCAATATCTTCCATGAATATCATTACTACACAATTGAGCAGCATTGAGATCAAGAGTCAAAAATACAGAAATTTCTAGAGCTCAGTGCAGTCCAGACAAAATTATGTCTTATGCACACCTGATAAAAAATAACTGGGTTATATTTGTAGTGTCTCTTTAAAAAGTCATACTATTAAACTCATGGTGATCTTTTGACCAAGAAAACTTCAAAGCCTATTGAGAACTAGCATAAAACTACATCAGCGGTAATCAATAGAGAGCATGCACAGGCACACACACACATACCATGATGTTGAAAAGGTAATCTCCTTGTTACAATTTAGTAGGCTGAATCAACATTTACACAAAACAAAATATTGTAATAACAATTTGTTGTAGTCTGTACTAATCAAAGTCATTATTCATTTTAACTTTCTTTGTTGTAGTGGTGTTATCATATCTTGACTGTCAACTTGACTGGGTCAAGAATCAAGGGGACAAGCCTCTGGGGATTTCTGTCAGGGATTTTGAATATTAGGTTAATAGATGTGTGGTACATCATCCCATTGTCTGGGACCTTGGGATATTGTGATAATTGGCATTCAACTCTCTCTCACTTTGGGTGCAGATATAAACAGAAAGAGTTGCTTCATTATCTTGCCATCATGACTTCTAAAACAAGACAGAATTTAATCCCCTCAAACCAAAAGCCAAAATAAACTCTTCCTCCTTAACTAGTTTTTCATCCAGGTATTTTGACGTGGAAAAGGGAAAGGTTACTAAGATAAAACTCTTAATTATGATAAAGAAACAAATAGGTGTAATGATTAGTTTTGAAAGGGGGTACATACTGAAATAAGGTTTCACAATTGGGTTATACCTTTTATAAAAACTTAGAAGGTGTTAAATTGTCCAATGGGTGAAAATGTTAAAATATCTGACATGCTTCCTTTCCACCTATTGTCAACTGTTTAGAAGCAATAAGAACTAGAAAAAACTAAAACTGCTGAGTTGAGAAACATTAAAATTTTCCAGTGATGTCAACTAGCTTTAAATTTTCAGTTAAGCAAACAAATTGGTCATTGAATAAGATTACTAATGGAAAATGCTTGAATATTCACTTCAGGAAAATTAATGTATTACTTGTTTGGTAGCCAGAGAGAATTTGCTTGTGGAATAGGGAGTCATATCTATGGAGAAAGCTGGAGTTATGAAGAAATACAGTTCACTTGTAAATGCATAACAATAATGAAACAGAATTGAAGGAACTGCTAAGAAATTCTCTGATACTTTTTATACAAAGTACAGGCTCTCATGGTATCTGGAAAGAAAAGTCAGTGGTGATGCTGCAGAACTCGCCTCTCACATTGCAGCAGGTGTGTATAGCCACACAAGGTAATGTCACAACTCCAGTGTATTTCATTCAAAGAGCTGTGCATATCAGATTTTATTATGCACACTGATGATCTGGGGATCTTTTCAGAATACAGAGATTCTAAATTTCTAACAAGCTCCAAAGCAATGCTGATGCTGCAGTTTCACAGATTGGTCTCAGGATAGTGAAGGGGTCAACAGGGCTAGCAGCAGCATCTTGGCTAATGGATGACTCTATTTTAGAGAATTTGGGATTCTCAGGTGTGCTGAAAGCAATGGGATCAGATTCAGTTAGGTTAGACATTTTGCCAAATGTGAAGAGAACTTTTAACTTTTAAAATTAAAATAGATTTAGTAAATTAAATTTCAACATTTTAGATGTCATGGTAGAATTTAAAATGAATTGGGGCATTATGTTAAATGAATCAGGAACAGAAAGATAAATGATAATTTTTTCACTTAAATGGGGAAACTACGAAAGTTGAGCCCAAAAATGTATGGAGTAGAACGATGGCTACCAAAGTCTTGGAAGAAGAAAGGGGAAGGTTACTGGAGGATGGAGCACAGTGACAACAGGGCTTTGGCACTATAGGTTAGGATTGGAGACAAAAAGAAATTGACTATTCCAAATCAGTTAGTATAGAGGACTTTGAATGTTTTCTAAAATGAAGAAGTGTCTGGAATGATAATAGCAATAATGATAGTATACTGGGAAAAAAGACTGCAATTTGTGGGTATGAAATATGAAAGGACAGTTCTAGACCTCCACCAGTAAGGCAATCTCAGATAGAACTTCATGGTGTGTCACTGGCGCCAGCACCAGAGACTGAAGAACAGAACCAGGTGAGTCTGCGGATTAAGAAGGACACAACACTGGGTCATTTGGTAGAAGCGAATGCCATTGGTTTATTGCAGCCAGCAGATTATATACCAGGAGGAGATGGAAAAACATCACCTGCTAGCTGAACGCACTCCCACGCCCTATCATAAACAAGGAAACCACAACCCCACCCACAACCAATGAAGCAAGAAGGGGATGGAGGCAAGGCCTAATGTTTCAATAACAAGAAAGGTTCACAACAGGATGTTAGTGGGCGAGGCTTAAAAAAACAGGAGGTACCTGTGGTTATGCTGGAAAACAACTCACAGAGACCCCGTGGGGTCTGGGTAACAACAATGGTGGTAACTGGAGAACGTTCTAATTTTTTAATATAGGAAAAGGAAGTGATTGCCAACAACAAGGGTTGAAACTTTTATCTTACTTATCTGTTCTTACAAAGACCAAGACACTGTATGTAAACTTCTGCTTCCCCCTCATCTCCACAACTACCCCCAGTGATCTGGAATTAGCCTGTGAATAGTTACTGGGCATTTCCACAATCCTATTGTCACTCTTCCTCCAGATTTCCTTTTTTACTATTTTTATTACAGTTTTATTAAGACTGTGCTGATGAATATCTATGATGATATCATTTGACAACCAGGCATCACAGTGCAATGTTAGTGTAATTCCAGTACTTCTTGGGCTGCAGCAATATATATATATATATATATATATATATATATATATATATATATATATTACAGTCCTGCCTTCTTTATAGAGGAAAACTCTGTTTAAAAAATAAATAATGTTACATGTCTGTCCATCATTTAGTTTCCTAATTATAGGTTCTGAGGTGGAAATCTGCAATGCAGGAAGTTTACTAGGAAATTCTGTTGAGATAAACCACTGCGGAAATTTGAAGACAATCAAAACTGCACAAAGCAAAGTTTAGATTTTAATGTGATTGCCCCGTCCCTCGGGGCTCCAGTAATTCATGAGTCCAAGGTGGATCAGCCTGAAAATAATGGGCGGGAAAGAAAGAACGGGACTAAGCAGGTTTTCTTGTCAAGGCCCATTTATTGATTATTACAAGGGGTTTTTATAGAGAAAGGAGGAAGCAGAGAAAAGGAGGTGGGGGAGGAATGAATGTTAATTGCTCTCAGGCAGGTATCCGGAATCTCCTGTGTGGGGGAAGGAATAAGTGTTAGTTGCTTCTCAGGCCAGGTATCTGGAATCTCCTATGTTTATCTCAAGCACTAACTAAGGAAATGGGGGAAGGTGTTAGTTGCTTCTCAGGCCAGGTCCTGGAACCTGAAGGGTGGGATGCTAGGCTAGCTGGCGGCTAGCTAGGCATGGGGGGTTGCCTAGGCTGGCTTCTGACATGTGATCACAGCCCTCTGCTGGTCATATGAAGAACTTTGATCTGATGGTTATAGATCCTTCTTAGATAAGGAGATTGTTAAATAAGCTAGCTATCAGTATTTCTGGTAGTGGATGAAAGAATCCGAGCAAGGGTACTATAGAGAGTACAGCAGAACATCTACTATGGGCACTTCCATAAACAACTTGCTGCTTTACTCTATATTTCAAAATTTTGAGAACATCATACATAAATACTAAATTTATATCAACTCCAACTTTCCTCTCCCCTCATCAAAGTCCTCCCATGTGTCCTCCATATCCTTTACAATTTATCACCCATGACTTTTTTCTTTAATTACTGGACACACACACACACACACACACACACACACACACACACACACACACACACGTTGAGTCCATTTAGTGTTGCTTGTATACATGTGTATTCTGGACTGAACACTTTGGACTGAATAATCTATCAGTGGGCTCATCTCTGGAAAAAAATAAGTCTCCCTCTATCAGTAGCCATTAAAATAGAAGTCAAAATAGGCTGCCTATAGAAGATTCACACCATGACAATACCAACTGACATGCTACTGCACCCTGTGATTTTTCTCCCATTCATGATGTCATGCCAATTGTTATTGTCATTGTCATTATTTAGGCAGCCCTATTTTTGAGTTTCTTTGGTACAGTTTTCCTGTCATATATAGAACTCACTGACTTGCAGGAAAAGTCCTTGTTTCTTACTCTTATAATCATTTTGTCCTTTCTTCTATGTGGTTCCCTGTGCTTTAGGTGTAGGAATTGTATGGCATATGTAGTGATTGAGTTGGGCACCCACATTAAGTTGTCTGCATTTTGATCAGAATTGGATTTTGGTTATGGCCTCTGATGCAGAAAGAAGCTTCTTTGACAAGAGGTGAGAGCAGATTCTTACTGTGGTATATTGACAGGTGTTTAGAATTCAGTTAGGCATTGCACTTTCTTAGGAAGGTCCCAGGTAGATACATCTCCAGGGTCCATGACCTCATTAGCCAGTGCAAGTTGCTATGTCACATTGTGTGCTTTCTTGCAGTGTTGTGTTAGCTTCATTTTGTTCTATTTTTAGAAAAAGGAAAGCTGATTATTATTTTATCAACAGACATTGCATACATAATATTGTATGCACAAATCACTGTTTTTAACATTAGTTAATAAAGGTTAAACACACAATATACACCGTTAACAAAAAGAGTCAAAATGCAAACTTAAAACATTAAACATATGATAATCTACTTAGGTGACCCTACAAAGTCTACAAGGGAACTCCTACAGCTGAGAAACACATTCAGCAAGGTGACACAGTTACAAGATTAACAACAACAACAACAAAAAGTAGTCCTACTATATACAGAAGATAACGGTGCTGAGAAAGAAATCAGAAACATCACACTTCACAATTTCCACAAACAACATAAAATAACTTGGGGTAACACTAACGAAAAAAGTTAAAAACCTGTATCATAAGAATTTTGATTTTTTAAAGAAAGAAATTAAAGAAGATACCAGAAAATGGAAGGATCTCCCATGTCCTTGGATAGGTAGGATCAACATAGTAAAAATGGCAATCTTGCCAAAAGCCATCTACAGATTCAATGTAATCCCCAACAAATTCCCAGCACAATTCTTCACAGAGTTTGAAAACAACAATTCTCAACTTTAGATAGAAAAACAAAAGACCCAGGATACCCAAAACAACTCTGTACAATAAAAGAACTTCTGGAGGCATCACCATCCCTGATTTCAAGCTCTATTATAGAGCTATAGTCCTGAAAACAGCTTGGTATTGGCACAGAAATAGACAGGTAGAACAATGGAATCCAGTTGAAAACACTGATATTAACCCACACACCAATGAACACCTGATTTTTGACAAAGAAGCTAAAGCTATACAACGGAATAAAGAAAGCATCTTCAACAAATGGTGCTGGTATAACTGGATGATGTCATGTAGAAGACCACAGATAGATCCATGTCTATGGCCATGCACAAAACTTAAGTCCAAATGGATCAAATACCTAAATATAAACCCAGCCACACTGAACTTATTAGAAGAGAAAGTAGGAAATACCCTTGAACGAATTGGTACAGGAGACCTCTTCCTGAACATTACACCAGTAGCACAAACACTAAGGTCCACAATTAATAAATGGGACCTCCTGAAACTGAGAAGCTTCTGTAAGGCAAAGGACACAGTAAACTAGACAAAACGACAGCCCACAGATTGGGAAAAGATATTCACCATCCCCATATATGACATAGGGCTGATGTCCAAAATTTACAAATAATTCATGAAGATAGTCTCCAAAACACCAAAAAATCCAATTAAAAAGTGGGGTACAGAACTAAATAGGCAATTCTCAATAGAAGAATCAAAAATGATTGATAGACACATAAGAAAGTGTTCAACATCCTTAGCCATCAGGGAAATACAAACCAAAATGGCTAAAATCAGAAACACCAATAACAGTTTATGCTGGAGAGGATGTGGAGAAAGGGGAACACTCCTCCACTGCTGGTGGGAGTGCCAACTTGTCCAGCCACTTTGGAAATCAATCCTCAGGAAAATGGGAATCAGTCTACCACAAGCTCTAGCAATTCCCCTCTTAAGCATATCCCCAAAAGAAGCACATTCATACAACAAGGACATCTGTTCAACGATGTTCATAGCAGCATTATTTGTAATAGTCAGAACCTGGAAGCAACCTAGATGCCCCTCAACCAAAGAATGGATAGAGAAAATGTGGTACATTTACACAATGGAGTACTACTCAGCAGGGAAAAAAACAGTTGAATCTTGAAATGGGCAGGCAAATGGATGAAACCAGAAGAAACCATTCTGAGTGAGGTAACACAGTCACAAAAAGACAAACATGGTATGCACTCACTCATATGTGGATTTTAGACATAGAGTAAAGGATTACCAGCCTACAATCCACACTGCCAGAGAAGCTAGTAAACAAGGAGGACTCTAAGAGAGAAATACATGGTCCCCTAGAGAAGGGGAAAGGGAAAAGATCTCCTGAGCAAATTGGGGGCATTGGGGAGGGAAAGGGAACTAGGAGAATTAGAAGGGGGAATAGGAGGGGTGAGGAGGACATGATGGGGCAGGGAGGTTGAGTTGGGGGGAAGAACAGAAGAGAGCAAGATAAGAGATACTATAATGGAGGGAGTCTCATCATAGTTTTAGGGAGAAATAAGGCACTAGGGAAATGTCTGGAGTGTTGTGGGTGACACCAGCTAACAATCTGAGCAATAGAGGAGAGGCTACCTTAAATGTCCTCCCCTTATAATGAGATTGGTGACTAACTTATATGCCATCCAATAGCCTTCACCCAGCAGCTGGTGGAAGTAGAAGCAGACACCCACAGCTAAACCTTGAACTGAATTGAAATCCAGTTGCAGAGAAGGAGGACTGATGAGCAAAGGGGTCCATGCCAGGCTAGTGAAACCCACAGAAACAGCTGACAAGTGAGAGCTCTTGGTCCCCAGACTCATAGTTGGGAAACGAGCATGGGACTGATCCAGACCCCCTGAATGGGGTTGCTTTGTAGTGGATTAGTATGTATCCCTAGTGTAGGAATGGACTTTGGGAGCCCATCCCACATGGAGGTATATTCCCTGAGCCTAGACACAAGGGGGTGGGCCTGTGCCCTATCCCAAAGGACAAGACAGACTCTGAAGATCCCCTAAGGAAGGCCTCACCCTCCCTGGGGAGCAGAATGTGTATGGGATAGTTAAGGTGTTAGTTGGAGTGGGGGGGAGGGGAGGGAGAAGGACCTGGGATTGGCATGTAAAATAGTCTTTTTTCTAATTAAAATAAAAAAAATGATATGTGTTGGGCACCATTTGTACAACTCAGTTAATTTAAACATTTCATTTCGGCTGGACATGAAAAAGCGGCAGTAGAACATATATTCATGAGGGTTTTAAATAGCAGAATAGGCAGTTTTGCCATGCAGGAGAAGCAATATTAAATATTAGTTTTCAAAAAAAATCCACATTTAAAAATATTTAGTTCAAGTCACAGAAATTTTCTCAGTAAAGACCTCAATGCAATACACAATTAACTGCCTTGGATGGCTTGTTTCGAAAGGAGTAGCCCCTTCCAAAGTATAACTTTACTGATTTTGGCACAGACGAGAAGTCTTGAGAACAAGAATATGATTAGAAAACAGGGAAGGAACAGAGGAAAGAAACCAAAGCAAGAATAAGGAGGATTAATGGCAATCACTAAGGACTGTGCATTCCCAGTCATGAAGAACACTGTGCTGCAGCACCTGCCCCAGGGCCTGCTCTGCAGCTCTCACTGCAGCATGGACCTAATTTGCTGGGAGGTAGTCTCATTCAAATGTTTCATTGTGTACCTGAGAGCATTGAGAAGACCTTCTGCACTGTTAGGAGGTTGGTCCTTAAGAACTTTGATACAACCTTTCATATCAATTTTGGAAGTTTTGGCAAATGCTCCCACTGGATGGGCGTGGTCATGGAGTTTATGATACCCACCATTACCCTCAAGCAGAATGATACTCTCTCTTCATTGGCAAATGGGCTCCTGTATTCCAGCATCTCCAGCATGACTCTGCACACACTTGCCTTGGTGCCTAAACAGTCTGTGGTATTTTCTATTGGTAAATTCTTATTCTCTGATACAAATTTTGTTGTGGCATCACTTAAGTTTTTCTTCATTGGGGTGGCCTCAGCATAAAACAAAAACATTCGATTTGCCAACTCATTATTTACTTAATTTTCTCCTTCTGAGGGTACATTATTAATTCTCATCCGACTCAAGGTTCTCCTGTAGTAGCTGAACTCATTCTGTATGGCAGGATTTGTCATCTTGAGTTCATCAAAACAGAGTTTGAAGTGAAAAATCTCTACAAAGTGTTTAGCAAGAGCCTGCTCTTGTTCTAGATGCTTGGTGGGGGAGTATGGTGTACTAGTCAAGGCTCCCAGAAGGCCTCTTTTTTTATATTATTTTATTTTATTAGTTATAGTTAGGGAACAAGCTTATTTCAAGTCCCTTCTCCCTCTCCCTCCCCTCACCCCCAACCCTCCTCCCTCACCCCAGCCACCCCCCACCCCATCCACCCACCACTCCCCAGGCAGGGTAGGGCCCTCAACGGGGGCTCTGCAAAGTCCACCAAGTCTTCCTATGCTGGTCCTGGGCCCTTCCCCATGTGTCCAGGGCCAGAGTGTATCCCTTCATGTGGGATGGGCTCTCAAAGTCCCTTCTTGCACCAGGGAAAAATACTAATCCACCACCAGAGGCTCCTTGGAGTGCAGAGGCCTCCTTATTGACATCCATGTTCAGGGGTCTGGATCAGTCTTTTACTCTTAATGCTGCTTCTAGCCTCTGAGAAAATTTGTAAAATTTCTTTAATCTGCCTACTAGTGGCACAATTGTAACCCATGCAACTTTTCATCTGCTTGTTGCTGGATTGCCTCTCGTATTTCTTGGCAAGCTCCTCTGTATGACTGCAAGTCCTCCAAGATGCCTTCTGCATCTTTAAATACTACATTCACTTGATTATATATTTCCTTCTCAGACTCTGTAGGCTGGGCATCTACAGCCAGTGCTGGTGATTCTGTTCTTGTCCTTCTATCCTCCAAGAGCTCTAGCGTTAGGCCGCTGGCGGCTCCTCATGGCGCTAGGGGGAGCCCCGGACCCGAGGTGGGCAGACCAGGAGCCCCTCAGCACCAGCCCCTCCTGCGGAGCTGCGGAAAAGCCAGGTACCAGCTTTAAGACAACACAAATCCTTAATATACACACAGTGAAAGAAAGAGAGGGAGGGAGGAGGAGGGAGGGAGGGAGGAGAGGAGAGAGAGAGAGAGAGAGAGAGAGAGAGAGAGAGAGAGAGAGAGAGAGAGAGAGAGAGAGACACCTAAAGCAAAAACATTTCAGGAAAACACAATGTAGACATGTTATACTCTGTAATAGAAGTGCTTCAGCTACCAACATTCCTGGGGCCTCTGTTCAGTTCTGTTCAGAGCTTCCAAATCTGTCCTAGAGACAAAGTGTGTGTGTGTGTGTGTGTGTGTGTGTGTGTGTGTGTGTGTGTGTGTGTGTTTCATTCTCTCCTTTATTACAAACTTGCCATTCTGTCATGAACAAATATATGGTTTCACCCCACAAAATGAGTGTTCAGAGCTTGTTACTCTAGTATCAAAGGACACAGGAAATATATGATTTCTTACTTGAGGGTACAGACACACTGATCAAAAGCTTAAATGTGTGGAATTTCAAAGTACCATAAAAATTTATATGTCTTCCGATTTTTGCATGTTGCCTCACCAAAAATGGTAACTTTAAATGGGTAATGATTTTGTCTGTGCCTCACACTGTGGTTTGTAAACTACCTCTTCCTGTAGATTAAAGTAAGGTTCAACTTAATTGATGTTTCCCTCTTTCATGTTCAAACCTTTGCTAGCACATTTTGACCTCAATCTCTATCAAGAAAGGGCATCTGTCAGTCAATGCCCCAGTTCCATTCAGCTTATGTTTTTATTAGCCACTTTTTAAATGTTATATAACTCCATACATATCACTGACTTTCAGAACTGCTCCCCGCACTGATGTCTCTGAATTGAACCTTACTAGAAATAGGCTGTTTTCAAAGTCCACCCCTGCTGAATTTTAGTCAGATGTCAGTCACAGAGTGCTACTTCAAAAGGAAAGCTGGCAAGTGTTCAAGTTATGAAAACCCAGCTAGGAATAATCCTGGTCTCTATGGTGCAGCTGTGTTTAGGCCTTGTGAACAGGAACAGCTGGGATACTGAGATGAATGAGACAATTTCTCCATTGCTCCTACTTGGTTGGTAGCCACTGACTACTACGCATAGAACTTCTTTGAGTTTCCCTATTTATGTACGTTCTGAAAACAAGAAGAAAAAGTATAATTAGGGAATCATGGAATTCAGTGTCTTCTGCTTTGAACTCTGATGACCACTGCATCCAAACTAAGCATTGGCAGTGACTAGGGGTATTGTAAACATACGGTACAGCTATCAAGAACTACACACACACACACACACACACACACACACACACACACACACACTCACACACACACATGTACATCAACTATTTACTTAATTAAACTATTCGGAATTCAAACCAGAATTGTCATAGATCGAGGAGCTTGAGGGAAAGATGGGACCTAGAGCCTTGTTCACAGTGTAGGGTGTACTGCTGGCTGATGTCTTTTTAAAAGATTGCATTTGAACCCTTCCTGTACAGTAAATGGCTTTTTCAAGGCAAAATGTCATTGACCTGCATGTGGTGGTCTTTTAAATCTAACATTTAGGTGTATTTTAAAATATTTACAAAACCATTGTTTTAATCTTAGTATTTCTGAATTTAGCTAAAGGCAGAAAAAAATCCAATTATGCTTCCAGACTAAAAATCATTTCAAGTGAATTACTGACAGAGTTTTGCTCATCCTAAATATAGACCAAGGTTGAATAAGCTGCAGTGAGATTATTTATGTATGTGTAGCACAGAAAGAATACAATGACCTTTTTTGTGACCTCCTTCTTTATGTCTTTATTTTTTTTCTGTGTCTGGTCTTTTTCTGTTCTTCTGTAGCTAACTACCTATAAATCCACCCCTAAGAACTCAATTTCAGGGCTCAGAGAGATGTGTAGAGTTTCATTTTGCAGTGATCAAAAGTGGGCAAGCTAGAGCATCCTTTTCAATTCACTTGACCCAGTTCATATTTTTATTCAGGAATATGGGTGTAAAAATGTTTATAGAACCAGGCTCTAAGGCCACTACTCTGAGGATAGTAATGGAGTTTTGTTCCTTGTGCATTCTATTGCCACCTGAAGACCCAAGTATCCTAACATGTTTCTGCCATTATTATAAAGAAATTTTAGGTTTAAGAGAGAAGCAAACTATGCCCCACTGGCTGGAAGATGATTGAGGTTGTTTGCATGCTACAAATTCTAATACAGAAATATGAGCCTAAGGCAGCGGTTCTCAATCTATGGGTCACAAACCCTTTGGCTAACCTCTATCTCCAAATATATTTACATTACAATTCATAACAGTGGCAAAATTATTGTTATAATGTAGCAATGAAAATAATTTTATGGTTAGAAGTCATCACAACATGAGGAACTGTTTTAAGGGGTCACAGTGTTAGGAAGGTTGAGATCAACTCTCCTAAGGCATTGAGTAATCAATCATATTGCTCCTGTAATTCCTGTAGAAACTGTTCCTGACACTCTTCATTATCATTATTAACATGCAATAGAAATAAAGTAAGAGAAAGTGAGATGTTCAGGCTGAAAGCTATTTAAACCACCAGATGTTTTGGGCTCTATTGTTAGGTGTGTCAACAAAGGCTTCAGAGATTGGGTGGATCCATGGAGTGAATTAAAATTTGCTTTCTTCATCATTCAGTTGGTTGATGTTTGTTAATCTCTGATAAATATAAAAGTCAAGGAATAGATCTCAGTAACTTTGTCTGTCATAGGGTAAATTATTGGGTATATTTGTAAAATGAGAGGTCTGCTGAGGAGTAATAGGGATTAACTCCATATAAACCTGAGAAACTGGGTGGACATCCCCAATATCCATGAAACAGCCAGGAGTGGTGGAGTGCTGAGGAGGTAGATTGTGTCAGCTTGCTGGCGTGGCAGTCTAGCTGATTTGGTAAGTGCCATATTTATTGAGAAATTGTGTTCCATATTATTAGGTGAATGGCTTGATTGTGTAAGTCAGCCACTTTCCATCAGAACTGTTCATCATGGTGATGATTTGTAATGTAACCCTGCTATGCTGTAATAAAGATAAACATAACCCCTTCTGTGATTTAAAAATAAAGTAAACTATGATGAAAAGCTGTTGAAGGAGACCCCTGGTGAAAAAACAAAAGAAGGAAGACAGAAAGTGAGGGGGGAGGAAAAAAGGAAGGAAGGAAGCAAGGAAGGAAAGAAGGAAGGAAGGAAGGAAGGGAGAACGGATCAGCTTGGATCAGTGAGTAGTGTGCATTTCGGTTACTCTTTCGAAATGTGGTATTACTAAATAAGAATAAAAGAAAGAGATGGGAGAATATTTGAAAAGTTAGATGGTTTATGCTCTCTTAAAAAATAATATGCTGAAACCAGAATTTAAGCCTATTATTTTATTCTAAATTTTATGAAGTGACCCTTATTTCACCAATTTGGAGTTTATAACCTTGTAGTTGAAAATGTGCTAAACTGAATTAACCAAAGTCAGGAGATCTTACGATACCCATTTGTGATATTTTGAACTTTTTTAATAGTTACAGTTTATATTGTAAACATATTTAGAGGCTGAAGAGATGGCTCAGCAGTTAAGAGCATATACTCCTCTTGCAGAAGATGTGAGTTCAGGTTCCAGGGCCCACAATAGTTGGTTCACATCTGCCTTTAACTGCAGCTCCAGGGAATTTGGTGTGCTCTTCTGAATTCTGCAGGAGCCTGAATTCATGTGCTCATATTCACACAGTCACACTTTACACATAATTTAAAATAATAAATATGAATATTTAATGGGCCATATATAAAGTGCCATCCAATATAACAGACACAAATTATTTTTAAAAAATTACTAGGAAATTAGGAAATATATGAATACATATAGAATAGTTGTACCAATGTAAAATTGTTTACATTAGTATGTTTTTATTGATAATTGCATATTGTATGTCATAAAAGGATGCAAAACTGAACCATAATAAGCTTGATTCTAGCAATTATTTGGAGGTAGAGAAAGTGGCACATTAATAGCAAAATATATTTTTATTTCATATTTTTCTGCTTTATATGATTTTGTTGTCATGATCATAAAAAGACCTTCCAATTAAAACATACTATATTGTTAGATATTAATATTGAGAAACTAGAAACATACAAAGTATGTAAATTATAAAGCCTAGATATGTATTAATAGTGACAAAATCATTTAAGTTAATTTATTGAACAACTTAAAAATGACCTCATAGTCAGAGACCCAGAGTTATGTGCCTTCAAATCATGTTTTAATTTCTTTCTCTGGGAACATTCCCATGTGGCTGTGATGGATGGTGATGGTCGTCTAGGCTTCACAGGAAGAAATCATTTCCATTTGCATTCTCTTACGATTATGAGTTCATGCAAAGTTACAAAATGCAGAACGAGGGAGAAATACTCTGTTTGACAGGCGTGAGTAGTATTAAGCTGTCATCTTTTAAAAGGAATCCAGTAAATATTTCTTCTAAGCAGCTTGCTAATAATTTGCAAGTAGAGGGAAGTCCCACAATGCTTCGACTTAGTGTTACTCTTCAATGCAATGACAATAGGTCTGGCATTTAAAGATGGGCCTTCTCACCAGCCCAGGGAATTAAAGAAATTGTTCATTGATTTCTTCTATTCTGTTCTACAGAAAACATTAACTCCCAGGCTATTCTGTTCACATATATCATCCAAAGAAATTCAATGTGCAAAGGTATTTGAATAAATGTTCACTTTATATAAACATGACTGTGCTCTCAAATATTCTTTTCTTCTACTTCTGCCATAGTACTGAGCAGAGCTCTAAGTCTTCTCATCAGCAATAGAGTAAATTTGTAGTAGTGTTTATATCCATGAAATAATACATAATACATAAATACTATATGCATATACAGGCTACATACATTTTGATATTTATAAACACACACACACACACACACACACACACACACATATATATATATAATTAAATAAAGAAGAGGGGTAACAAGTTAAAATTTGAATTTTGAATTGAATAAAGCACATTATTTTTTATATTAAGAAGAGAGGGAAAATAATATCCCCAATTTTCATCACAATACAGAGCCCCTTAAATATCTGTAGACCCATACCTAGCTTTCCTTGATTAAAAGACACTGGTTTTAAAAATACATTATATGCGTGTCTCATCATTTTGATCCGAGCAAATGGTAAGAAATGATTTCTTCTGTATTTCATACTGGTCATGATAATTGCTTCCACATGCAGAGTAATTAAATTCATGACCCCCATTTGACATCATTCTGCCTTTTGAGTTCAGGATTTGAGCACCCTCTGAATTTGTTGGCTGCAAGATTGGAAAAGAAGGTAAAGACTTTCTATGTGCCAGAATATGAGATAATTTATACACCAAATATTGTGCAATTGTCCTTAGTAGTCCAGAGCTACATTGAAGAAACAAATGTAATTCTGAAAAAGGGAGGAACAGGCAAATGTAGACAGAGCAATCCCTTTACCAGTGATGACATGTCATTGAGCAGTCAACTGCATGTGTGCTGAATAAGAGCCATCAGTTCTCCCAGCGTTGGTAACTTTGGGTTTTTATTCTTATCAAGGACATATCAAAATGTATAAAAATCATATGAAACAGTGGTCTTTTCTTATGTAGAACATTTAAGAATTATTTATTATCTCTAAAATAATGCTGCATACTTAAGATTAGACATTATTTGACATTCCCAAATCTAATGGAAGATAGTATATAGAGCTGTTGATGTGTGTTTGCATCCATTGACGAATTGCAGTATCTATGAAAAACCTCTGTCTCCAGTTCTAATCTGACCTCTATGTGCATCTCTACTTACAGAGGAACTCAGAGGCACTAAAGAACACAAGGTCACATGGTCACTTTAAATTTAACCTGACATTTTATGAAGAGTAGGCTCAGTGTTTATATCAATTATGTATGTATATGTAATATCATATATCTGTCTGTCATATGTGTATTTATTATCTATCTATCTATCTATCTATCTATCTATCTATCTATCTATCTATCTATCTTATCAATCCATTTACCTATCCACTTCATAACTCTCTACTTTCTACAAACAGATAGTTAAGAGGATATAAATGTACATGTTAGAGTCTGTACATGTTACAAGTGAAAACATGTATTTTAGAAAAATGTTTGACCTCAGATTGAAGAAACATATGGCTTTTTTCTTCAAAGATAAAACTTCATTGTGAGGGGAATTATTTAATAATAATAAATTTATATAAAGCAAATATACTAATTCATATTTACTATAATCAAAACTCTATACATACCTTATTCACAAGTCTGACTTGTTGCTTTTCTTTATTGTAATATTGTGAGAGTAGAAAACCAAGAAAATAGGCTTTTGGTTTTTGAAACTTAGAACTTAAAGGAAAAAACATACTCAAAACACAGGCACAAATTTTGGAATATTATATAGGAGATAATAGAATTGACATTTGAAAGGTAAAACTGAATCACAGTATAAAAATATGAGAGCATTATGCAAGAGAAGCTATGGCAGCTGTAGGAAATCATGAAGGAGGCCCTAATGAAGAGCAGGAGCAGCTGCCTGCCCCTTAAGTCAAGCATGATAATATGGCAGAAGGGACAGAGGCTGACTATAAACAGAGGATTCTGTCCAGGCTGGTCCCACAGTCACTTTGCTCCAAATAAGCACATAATGACTTATATTAAGTATACAATGTTTGACTGATGGCTCAGGCTTTTTCTTTTACTGTGATCATTAACCATTTATAATTATCCCTGTTTGAATGAAAACAAACATTTATAAACAATATTTGGAAATTTGGGCATCATTCTCTCCAAACTGCTTCCTGCTGTTTGGGGGTACTGTCAATCCCATGGAGATCCTGAGAAAACCCAGAAACCTGGCCAAATCCAGGGTGTAGTTGTCTGAGGCTTCATCATCTCAGCTGTTTTGGATATTGGATCGTCAGGCCACTGCTTCAGGGTGTCTTGCTTCATCAAACCATATTAGTCTGGAAGGAATTGGCAGCTTTTCATTTACTGTGGAAACAAAAACAAAATCTCTTTTCAAAAAAGGCATGTCCTTAGACTTAAATTTTGAATTCAAGCATTTTCAAAATATATAAATTTGATTAATCCAGCAGCATTTATAAACAAATGTCTTTTAGCAGCTGTTGCTATTTTCTCAGTAGTCAAACAATTCAAAGATAATAAATACCATAACATACAATATCCAGACTCTGTGTATTTTCCATCATTTTTTTTCTTTTTTTTAATTGTGCTATTTCTTTTACTTTTGTTTTTTCTTTTTTGAAAAGAAATCAATTTCAAGATTTTTCTTTTTCTCTGTGTAATTTTGGCTACCCTTGAATTCCCTTTGTACACCAGGCTGGCCTTCAAATCACAGAGATCTGCTTGCCTCTGCCACCTGAGTGCTGGGATTAAAGGCATGCATCACACCCAGCTACTTTATTTATTTCTTTTTTTTCCCAGACTTTCTCTATCCTTTGTCTTTTCTCTCCCAAGCTTACATATATTTTTACACACACTATAAAACATTTGGAGATTTTTTTTGTCCATCTGAATCCGTGTTTACTGTATATCTCTATCTTTTTCTGGCCAAGAGTATTTTATTTGCTAAACAGCATGGCTAAGAATAAAGCGCAATGGGTCCCATTCTATTCCTTGGCTTTCTGAGAGTAGCTTCAAGGCAGAGTTTCTAGGTTCATGCTACCAACAATCATGCCACTGGATGCTTGGTAACACCACTTAATTGTTTGGTAGCAGAGTCTCTTAAAACAGAGCCCTATGCTTTTTGCTGTTAAGGCTGAGTCAGGAGACTTCCCTTAAAGGAGCTGCAAACCTCTGCTTATCTCTAGCAAATAGAGTCCACCCAAGAAAATGCTGCCACCAGGAAGCCATGTTTGACTTTGCTCTTTTGTTTCTAAAATCCCTTTTCAAGATTTTGTCAGGTTTTGTGTGGAAAATCTTGCTACATGTATGGACACCATTTATAGATGGAGCTTTCTGTCTTGCCTGGTCCCACAGTTGCTTTGCCCCAAATAAATACATTAAGTATAAAATTTTGACAAATGGCTTTGGCTTCTTATTACTTAGCTCTGTCTTAATTATTAACCTATTTCTATTAATCTAAGAATTGCCACAAGGCTGTGGCTCACCTATAATCCAGCATGTTACTCCTTCGGCGGCATGGCATCTTTCTCCCCCATTCTCTGTCCCCAGCCTTCTCCTGGTCTGGTAGCCCTGCCAATCCTTCCTGCCTGGCTACTGGCCAAACAGTATTTTATTCATCAACCAATAAGAGAAACATATATACAGAAGGACATGCCCCATCAGAAGACAAGTTCCTGTTATGAAAAGAGAGGCTTATTTAGCTTCCCAGATTCTTCTACATCTCTGGAGAGGAATGATTCAAATGTAATCCACCAAATACAGAAGGGTGTGAGTTGTGGCAATGACTCTTTAGATAACATGTTGGCTACATTTTAGTGTGAGAGCCTAAGTTTGAATCCCTAGATTTTCATTAGCACACTTCTGTAATATTAGCACACCAGTGGAAAGAGATGGGATTCATAAACAAAAGGACCCCCAGAAATTCACCAACCAGCTAGTCTGGCAAATGTAGTAGGAAAACTTAAATAGAGAGATCCTTTTCCAAATAAGTTTCAAGGTGAGGTTAGGCATCTGAGATTGTCTTTTGACCTCTATATGCATTCTTGCACACACATTTGTACACACATATGCAAATACACAAACATTTTAAATAAAGAGCAAAGAGTGTGTCAAGTTCTAAGGAAACTCAGAACAATATTATGGATTGTTTAGTTCATGGATGGAATTTTCTACAAGTGTCTGTTCTATAAGGAAGATGAGAGTCTGTCACATGCAAACACTGTGTCATTGTAAATAGTAGGTTTGGGCTTCTTCAATTTGGTGAGTAATGTTCTAAGAGTCAACAGATGACAGTGATATGGGTATAACCCTGTGGCCTCACCATTCAGATCAGAGTATGGGTCAGTTTGAGCATCACACTGTGTATTCTCAGGCTTACTCCAAGTTGGTACTCTGAACCCTCCCTCAAAGCTAAGCAAATTCACACTCCAATTACCAAAGTGGGTTCATGAATATTGCATAAAATATAATGAGTTCATATACTTAACAGAAGTATCTGATTTCTTTTTCTCAATGTAACATCTAAGATGTAATTTATTGATAGTGTGTAGCAGTTAATAAAGACTACAAAATACTGCTCTATGTGTCAAGTTCTTCATGGTGAGTGTATATTGGACTTTTGCACAACAACACTGCCATCTATTTTATATGTCCCTGTTGGTAATGACAGGAATTGTTTTCACTTTGGTATGATGATCCTTACTAACATTATTGCAGATATCTGCTTTTGGATAAAAACAGTCATTTTTCTCAAGTAAAGTGTACACAGGAGGAAAATTTCTTGGTCATAGAGTGTATGTACTTTCATATTTAATTCTACCAATCAGTTTTCCAAATGCTTTTAAATCTTTGGATCACCAGCATTGTAATCAATTTCTTCCTTGCTTCATAACCCTTGATAACACTTCCTACCATCTCTGTTTTTCATTTTGCAGATTCTGTTTGAGTAATTGTATCTCATTGGCATTTTAGTTGCCATTTCACAGATGAATAATGCTTTTGGACACTTTCAAATGGCTAATGGCCATTTTGATTTAAAAAATCCCTGCTAGTCTTTAGCCTAGTTTAAAACAATCGCTACTTTTTACTTATTAATAGGAAATTTTATGTGCATTGGTATGCTGGATAATTTTATGTCAAGTTGACAAAAAAACTAAAGTCAATTGAGAGAAAGGGAACATCAATTGCAAACTTGTCTCCATAAGATAAGGCTTAGATAAACCTTCAGGGCATTTTCTTAATTGGTGATTGATGGAGAATGACCAAATCCATGTGGGTGGTGGTAACTCTGGTCTGGTGGTCCTGGGTTCTATTAGAAAGCAGGCACAGCAACCCCCAAGGAACAAACCCATAAGCAACATTCTTCCATGGCCTCTGCATCAGCTTCTGCCTCCAGGTTATTGCCCTGTTTTGGGTGTTTGTCCTTACTTCACTTTATGAACAACAATGTGGAAGGGTAAGCTGAATAAACCCTTTCTGCCCTAACTGACTTTTGATAGTGGTGTTTTTGTAGTAATAGTAACCCTAATTAAGACATTTGGAAAATAGTTGTCAGTGCCTGAATTCCATCACTTCATAACAGCAGCTTGCCTGTGTACTCAAAATGTGAACTTCATTTTTTGAGACAGGGATTTACTGTGTAGCTTTGGCTGGCCTAGAACTCCAGTGCCCTAAAGAACATCTCCACAGGATGGTATGTCCCCTCTCTTTACAGAGCTCTCTGTTTTAGTAAGCTTTCCCCAATATTGGTTTAAACTGGGAAGAAATTTCTAAAGGATGATGACAGCTGGGCATAGTGGCACACATCTTTAATTACAGAGCTAAGAAGCAAAAGTAGACAAAGTTCTGTGGGTTTGAAGACAGCTTGGTCTACATTATGAGTCCTATGTTTAAAAATGTTATGGACTTTCTAGAAATAATCTTACACAGATATAGAATCTGACATTTGACAAAGAAGCTACAAAAGTTGGAAGTGCTATTAATATTTGTCACTGAAAAACTGGATACATAAAAGACTAAAACTATCATAACTCTAGCAGGGAACTCCTACAGGTGATAAACACCTTCAGCAAAGTGGCAGGATACAAAATTAACTCAAAAACTTCAGTAGCCCTACTATATACAGATAATAAACACAATGAGAAAGAAATCAAGGAAACATCGCCCTTTACAATAGCCACAAACAACATAAAATATCTTAGGTTAATTCTAACCAAACAAGTGAAAGAAAGTACAGTAAGGACTTTGAGTCTTTAAAGAAAGAAACCAAAGCCGGGCGTTGGTGTTGCACGCCTTTAATCCCAGCATTCCGGAGGCAGAGGCAGGCAAATCTCTGAGTTCTAGGACAGCCTGGTCTCCAGAGCGAGTGCCAGGATAGGCTCTTTAGCTACACAGAGAAACCCTGTCTCAAAAAAAAAGAAAAAAACCAAAGAAGATACCAGAAAATGTAAAGACCTCCCATGCTCATGGATAGGTAGAATCAACATAGTAAAAATGGCAATTTTGCCAAAAGCAGTCTACAGATTCAACGTGATCCCCATCAAAATCCCAACACAGGTCTTCACAGACTTTGAAAGAACAAGACTCAACATTATATGGAAAAGACAAAAAACAAAAACAAAAACAAAAACAAAAACAAAAACAAGATAGCCTACACAATCCTGTACAATAAAGGAACATCTGGAGCCATCACCATCCCTGACATCAAGCTCTATTATAGAGTTATAGTCCTGAAAACAGCTTGGTATTGGCAAAAAAATAGACAGGTAGACCAATGGAATCCAGTAGAAAACACTGATATTAACCCACACACCTATGAACACCTGATTTTTGACAAAGAAGCTAAATTTATACAAAGAAAAAAAAAAGAAAGGATGTTCAACAAATGGTGCTGGCATAACTGGATGATGACAAGTAGAAGACTGCAGATAGATCCATGTCTATCGCCATGCACAAAAATTAAGTCCAAATGGATCAAAGACCTCAATATAAATCCAGCCACACAGAACTTATTAGTAGAGAAAGTAGGAAATACCCTTGAACAAATTGGTATGGGAGATAGCTTCCTGAACATTACACCTGTAGAACATACACTGAGATCAACAATTAATAAATGGGACCTCCTGAAACTGAGAAGCTTTTGTAAGGAAAACAGTCAGCAAGACAAAACAGCAGCCCACAAAATGGGAAAACATCTTCACCAACCCCACATCAGACAGAAGGCTCATTTCCAAAATATACAATGAAGTCAAGAAGCTAGTCTCCAAAACACCAAACAATGAAATTAAAAAGTCAGATGCAGAACTAAATAAAGAATTCTCATTAGAGGAATCCAAAATGGCTGAAAACACTTAAGAAACTGCTCAATATCCTTAGCCATCAGGGAAATGCAGCTCAAAAAAACTCCGAGATACCATCTTACACAAGCCAGAGTGGCTAAAATAAAAAACAACAATGACAGTCTATGCGGGAGAGGATGTGGAGAAAGAGGAACACTCCTCCATTGCTGGTGGGAGTGCAAACTTGTCAGACCACTTTGGAAATCAATATGGGGGTTCCTCAGAAAAATGGTAATCAGTCTACCTCAAGATCCAGCCATTCTGCTCTTGGGCATATACCCAAAAATGCACAGTCATACAAGGACATATGTTCAACTATGTTCATAGCAGCATTGTTTGTAATAGCCAAAAACTGGAAGCAATGTAGATGTTATTCAGCTGAAGAATGGATAGAGAAATGTTACACATTTGCATAATGGAGTACTACTCAGCAGAAAGAAACAATGGGATCCTGAAATTCGCAGGCAAATGGATGGAACTATAAGAAACCATCCTGAGTGAGGTAACGCAGTCATAAAAAGATAAAAATGGTATGTACTCACTCCTACATGTATTTTAGGCATAGAACAAAGAATTACCAGCATACAACCCACATTACCAGAGGAACTTTGAAACAAGAAAGACCCCAAGAGAAGAATGCATGATCCCCCAGAGAAGATGAAGGGGACAGGATCTCCTGAGATAATTGGGAGCAGATAAAGCTGGGAGAAAAAGAGGGGGAGAAGAGGAGGGGAGAGGAGGAAATGGGGGAGCAGGGAGGTTGAGTCAGGGGAAGAATAGAGAAGAGCATGATGAGAGATACCATAATAGAGGGAGCCATTGTAGGTTCAAGGAAATATCTAGCACTATGGAGATTTCCAGAGATCTGCAAGGATGACACCAACTGGCAATCTAAGCAATAGTGGAGAGGCTACCCTAAATGCCCTTCCCATGTAATGAGATTGATGACTACCTTATATGCCATCCGAGAGCCTTCATCCAGTGGCTGATGAAAGCAGAGGCAGACACCCACAGGTATACACTGAACTGAACTCTGGAACCTAGTTGCAGAGAGGGGGGAATGAAGATCAATGGGGTTGGTACCAGGCATAGGGGAATGGGTGAGGGAGCTAGGAAAATGAGAAGGGGAGAAGAGGAGTGGTGAGGAGGACATGAGGGAGCAGAAAGGTTGAGTCAGGGGAAGAATAGAAGATAAAAAGAAAGGAGATACCATAATAGAGGGAGACATTTTAGGTTTAAAGGAAAATCACACACTAGTGAAATGTCTGGAGATATAGGAAGATGACACCAAATAACAATCTAAGCAAGAGAGGAGAAGCTACCTTAAATACCCTCCCCTGATAATGACATTGATGACTAACTATATGCTAACCTATAGCCTTCATCCAGCAGCTGATGGAAGTAAAAGCAGCTACCCACAGCTAGACACTGAAGTGAACTCTGGAATCCAGTTGCAGAAAGGGAGAGGTAATGAGAAAAGAGGTCAAGACCAGGCTAGGGAAACCCATAGAAACAACTGACCTGAACAAGGGGGAGTGCATTGACCCCTGATTGAGGTCAGCATGGGACTGATCCAGACCCATGAATGTGGATGTCAATGAGGAGGCCTAGGCACTCTATGGGGCCTTTGGCAGTGGATCAGTATTTATCCCTGGGCCACGAAAGGACTTTGGGAGCCCATCCCAAGTGGAGAGATGCTCTCTAAGCCTTGACACATGAGGGATGGCCTAGGCCCTGCCCAGGATGACTTTGGAGATTCCCCCATGGAGGAGCAAAGGGGGCATGAGGTGAGGGGTTGGTGGGGCCAGAGGAAGAAGGGAGTAAGAGGGAGAAAGGATTGAAATGTGAAGGATTGTTTCTAATTTGAACTAATAAAAAAAGACTGAAACTAGATCTTTCTGGCTCCACACACAGAGAAATCAGTCAAGATGAATCAAGGATTAATCTGAAATCTTATTTTTAAAAAAAGTGTAGGAAACACAGTGGAAAGGTTGAAAATCTAGGCATAAGCCATAGACTTCAGAAGAGGACTCTAGCAGCTTTGGTAATAATCCCCTAAATGGCGAATTGGATTACATCAAATTACAAACCTTCTGCACAGCAAAGAAGCCAATTAGCAGAGTGAAGCAACAGCATACACAATAGGAAAAAATCTTTGCCAGTCATCAAACAACAAAAGATTTATTTTCAAATATATAAAGAATTAAATTTATACACCCTAGCAATTTATGATCTAATCAATAAATAACCAAATAAAACAGATATCTCACAAAAGAAGTGCAAGCAGCCACTTAATAAACAAAAATGATGTTCAGCATCATTAGCCAACAAGGAATCGCAGGGGAATTTCCTAAACTGAGATTTCTTTCCTAGTCTAGTCAGAAAGATTATCACGATGAAAAACAAACAAACAAACAAACTGTTGACCAAGGTGTGTTTTGGGAGACAATAGGTTTTTATAAGTGTTTAAAGGCTTGTGAGAATCTAAACTAATATAGACAATATGAAAGTTAGAAAGTAAACCACAAAAAAATAAAATAATACCACCATATGATTTAGTTTTACCACTTCTTGGTATATACACAAAGGAATAAAATACAGCCTGTAATAAAGATACATGCTTATGCATATTTGTTGCATAGTAGACAACTTACAAACTCAACCTAGATATATGTCAGTAATGGATGTCAACAAATCTCTCTCTCTCTCTCTCTCTCTCTCTCTCTCTCTCTCTCTCTCTCACACACACACACACACACACACACACACACAAACACACACACACTTTAATTTCCATGCTTGGATCTACCTGTGGACACAACAAATTAAGCCATGGTTCATGGTTCTGAGAGTGTTAGGGAGAATGAACTGCCTATGCTTCCCTTATTTCATAAATTTTAAAGCTCCAAATCAACATTCCCTTCAAATATTTTATATTTTACTCACAGGGGACATCACTGCATGTTGTCAGCTCCCTTTAAACTATACTCCTACAACCCTGGTGGAAGCCCCCTGTTCCACCAGATGGTACCCCAGCACCTAGATACCCAGACCACACCTCCAGTGGAGGTCTTCTGCTTCACCAGAGGGCACATAAGCACCCAGAAGCTCAGATAAGTCCTTCACTCATTCTTGGACCACAAACACTCCCTGAGACCTGCCCAGCCTAACCCCAACAACCTGTCCTCTCTTTGTCGCCCTGCCAAGCACACACCTCTGGTGGAAGTCCCCTAATTCCAGAGGCCATGGCAGTACTCAGAACTCTAGAAAACCCAAGACTAGACCAGAGGCCACTCCAGCTGCCAAATCTCTAGCCCCTGTGGAGACATCTGCTCAACCATAAGCTGCTCCAGAAAGAAAACAGAAACCTAGGAAAAATACCTATCCAACAAAGACAAATTTGGAAATACATACCTAGAACTACAATCACCTCAAACCCAAATGACTAATGCCAGTGTAAGTACACAGTCAACAACATGAAGGACAATATGTCACTACCAGAGCTCAGCTAGCCTACTACAGAAAGTCCTGAATATTCCAACAGCTGAAGTTTAAGAAAACAACCCTAAAACCAACTTTATTAGGATAATAGAGGCCCTTAGTGCCGAAATGAAAAAAAAATCCCTTAAATAAATCCAGGAAAACACAAGTAAACAGTTGAAAGAAATGAATAAAACTGTCAATGACATGAAATAGAAATTTAAGCTATAAATAAAACCCAAATTGGGGGAATTCTGGAAATGGAAAATATATGTAAGTAAACAAGAACTACAGACACAAGCCTCAGCGACAGAATACAAGACATGGAAGAGACTCTCTGGTGTTGAAGACACAATAGAAGAAATAGATAAATCAGCCAAACAAATGTGAAATCTAAAAAATCCTTGACACAACACATACAGGAAATCTGGGACATTATGAAAAGACCAAATTTAAGAATAATATGAATAGAAAAAGGAGAAGAATCCCTGCTCAAAGGTCCAGAATATGTATTGAAAAAAATTTTCTTAACCTAAAGAAGGACATGCCTATAAAGGTATAGGAAGCATATAGAACACCAAATGATTGGACCAGAAAAGAAACTCCCCTAATATCATAATAAAACACTAAATTCACAGAACAAAGAAATAATATTAAAAGCTACAAAGCAGAAAGGTCAAGTAATATATAAATGCAAACCTATTAGAATTACATCTTAATCCTTAATGGAGATACTAAAAGCCAGAAGGTCATGGACAGATGTCCTACATATTCTAAGACTACATAGATGCCAGTCCAGATTACTACACACAGCAAAACTTTCAGTCACTATAGATGGAGAAAACAAGATATTCCATGTCAAGTCAATTATAAACCAAATATATCCATAAATACAGTCCAACAGAAGGTAATAGATGGAAAACTCCAATCTAACAGGTTAACTACATCCACAAAATCATAAGCAATAAACATTCTCACATGGAAAAACCCAAAGAAGGGAAACACTCTCTCTCTCTCTCTCTCTCTCTCTCTCTCTCTCTCTCTCTCTCTCTCAAAATCACAAGCAACAATATAATAAGAGGAATTAAGTATAATTGTTTATTTGTACCTCTTAATATATGTACTCAATTCTCCAATAAAAAAGACACAGAGCAACAGAATGGATGTGTAAGCAGGATCCTTCCTTCTGCTGAAAACAAGAAACACAACTCAGCATCAAAGATAGACATTACCTCAGAGTAAAGGCTTAGAAAAACTTTTAAAGATGTTATTATAGTATACATAATTGACCTTAGCTGATGAACATCTTCTGTGAAGTGACTGGATACAAGATTAACTCAAAAAAAAAAAAAAAAAAAGAAAGAAAAAGATCAGTAGCCCTCCTTTCTACAAATGGCAGATAGACTGAGAAAGAAATCAGGGGAAAAACACCCTTCACAATCAACATAAAGAATATAAAATATCTTGATTTAACTCTATTGAAGCTAGTGAAAGATCTGTATGACAATAACTTCAAGACTTAGAAGAAAGAAGTTGAACACAATATCAGAAGATGGAATGATCTCCACATTGTGTTTGGCTTTAGCTAGTGTCAAGACACAGACTGAATTTGAATCACATGTGGGTCGTGATCTCCAGTGGGATTTATCTCCCTGCCACATTGGTTTTAGCTAGTAGAATTCTCACCTGCCATGCAGGAAGCCCGGGTAACCTTTCACCTTTGCCTCATACCCTTCTTGCTGAGAAATGACCATGAGCACTAATTGCCACAGAATCTCTCTGGTACCGCCCCTTTGCACTTGGCAAACTTCTATAAATGATCAGAGGTCTCAGTTGAAAGTAAGAATAAATAATAAAGTTATTACTGGGGCAGACGTGACTATTATAACCCAAAAGTCCTGGCCTCAGAGATTGTCTCTAAAAGAGGCAAATGTTCGATTTTTAGGCATTGGAACTCTATCTACAGTACGCCAGAGTATTAGGTGGGTTTTCTGTATTGGATGAGAAGGACAGAGAAGAAGGTTAAAGCCATATGCAGCAGACATAACAATAAATCTCTAGGGTCATGATCTTTTACAGCAATGGAATAACAAGATTAACATTCCTCCATTATCAGATGCAAATCGTATACAATCTCTAGGTGGTAGACAAAATATAGTAAGGCACTATGAAAATCAGATCCCAACCATCCAGGCTCTACATAAACAAAGTACACATGATAAACCTTCAGAGGAACCAAAAGCTCTACCCTTAAAATGACTTACAGATGAACCTGTCTGGGTAGGACAATGGCCTATGACCTCTGAGAAGCTAGAGGGTTTAGAATAGCTAGTGCAGGAACAGCTAGATGCTGGGCATATAGAAGAATTTAACAGCCCTTGGAATTCTCCTGTATTTGTTATAAAAAAGAAGTCAGGTAAATGGAGGATGCTGAAAGACCTAAGAGCCATCAATAAAGTAATTCAGCCTATGGGGTCTGTACAGGATGGAATGCCTTCCTTGATTCCTAAAGGATGTCCTATCATAGTCATTGATCCAAAAGATTGTTTCTTCACTATATTGTTACAAGAAAAGGATAGGGTCAGGCATTGGTGGCGCACGCCTTTAATCACAGCACTGGGGAGGCAGAGGCAGGCGGATCTCTGTGAGTTCGAGGCTAGCCTGATCTCCAGATCGAGTGCCAGAATAGGCTCCAAAACTACACAGAGAAATCCTGTCTGGAAAAACAAAACAAAAGAAAGAAAGAAAGGAAGGAAGGAAGGAAGGAAGGAAGGAAGGAAGAGATAGGGAAATATTCGTATTCACTGTACCAACACTTAATAATTCACAGCCAGTTAAGAGATTTCAGTGGAAGGTTTTGTTACAAGGAATGTTGAATAGTCCTACCTTGTGCCAGCATTTCCTACAAAAACCTTTGGAGATAATTCTTAAGAAATTTCCACAATTCATGCTTTATCATTATATGGATGACATTTTATTGTTGGATTCAAAGAAGGAAACATTAGATGGATGTTTGAGACAGTGCAGGAAGTTCTACCTTGCTAAGGATTACAGATTGCCCCAGAAAAAATACAAAGAGAAGAGTCTATTAATTATTTAGGTTATAAAATAGACTTTCAAAAATCAGGTCGCATGAAGTACAAACTAGAAGAGACCGTTATCAAACTCTTAATGGTCTGAAGAAATTGCTAGGAGAAATTTCTCAACTACAGACAATTATTGGAGAGAAGGACATGACTTAAAGCATTTAAAAATGGCCCTTAAAGGGGACAAGGACTTAAACAGTCCAGGAATATTATCTGCTGAAATGGAAAAAGATTACAATGGGTGGAATACTGAACACATATGTAGACCATGTGGAACCTAATTTAGACTGTATTCTTGTTATTTTTACCATACAGAGAATACCCTTCAGGGATTCTGATGCAGAGAGAAGATATTATATTAGAATGGATATTTCTGCCCCATAAACAGAATAAAAGGCTAGAAACATATATAGAAAAGATTTCTGATTTGATTCTAAAAGACAAATTAAGACTTCATCATCTGACTGGAAAAGACCCAGCAGAAATTATAGTACCTTTAACTAATGAGGAAATTTTCTGCTTAGGAAAGGACAATGAATACTGGAAGATACCTTTTACTGAACTCTTGGGAACAATTAGCAACAGTTACACCATTCCTGACACTAGCTAAAGCTGAATGCAAAGTGGAGTTAGAACTAGATTAATAACAGATAGTTTATTAAGAAAATACTCACACAATGGAGCCAGTGACCAGATTTACACAAGATGCCTTCTAGTCTGCTCAGCCAGGCAGAAGAGAGAAAAGGGAGCTATGTTCATGCCTCCCTCTTACTTAAACCCTTGCTATGTCACCCTGACCATACCTAAGCGGGCGTGGTCAGTGGCATCTGTGGCCAGCCCAAGCAGGCATAGTCAGCAGTAACTCTAAACAGGATTTCTCTCTACAACCAGCTCTACCACTCCTGAGCATATACCCAAAAGACACTCCATCATATGAGAAGGACACTAGCTCAACAATATTCATAGAGCTTTATTCATAATAGCTGGAAACTGGAAACAACGTAGACATCCCTCAACCAAAAAATATATACGGAAAATGTGGTGCATTCACACAACAGGATATTATTTAGCTATTTTAAAATATTATGAAATTTGCAGCAAATGGATGCAATTAGAAATAATTATCCTGAGTGATGTAATCCTCACACACTTGTGTCACTCAGAGGTGATTATTCCAGTTATGATCCAATTTCACTTGCTCTCCAATGCCACTATTATCCATCCTTCCAGTGGAAGTTCAAGAACTCCATCACAACAGCCTTCACTGTTGTTGTTGGACCACAGAGATGAGTTACTGCAGTTTTAAGAATCCTATCTTTTTTGTCTGTTAGCTTTTCTGGCATCACCCAGCCAACTCAAGGGTCCTAAGACCATGTATGCATTGTCAGCATTCAGGCAAATACCCAGACAGTCCCAGGGTCCTACAGCTGTGCATATGTTGTTAGTATTCAGGCAAATACTTAGTCATCCCAGGGTCCTACAGCTTATGTCTCTATGTAATCTATGTGCATGTGCTGTGTTTTTCTCTCTTTCTACCACTTCCATTTCCAAGGAAGGCCTTTACAACCCCCCCTCTTTGCACATCCTCTCTATAAGCCTCCAATGTGTATTTATTGTATATTGTGGTTTGCTCTCACCACTACTAAACTACACTGTCCACCAATGTAATTTGAAATCATCATGCAAGGACTATTTATCAAGAGAAAAAGTAAGGCCTGGAGATAGCAGAGCCTCATATTGTATCTTCACCAATATTCCAACCTCAGTGTGAATGCACTGGTTCTCAGCCCTCCTAATGCTGCCACTCTTAAACACAGTTCCTCCTTTTGTGGTGACCCAAAACCAGAAAATTATTTTGTTGCGACTTCATAACTGTAATTTTGCTACTGTTATGAATTTTAATATAAATATATGATATAAAGAATATCTAATATGCAACCCACAGGTTCAGAAACACTGAACAAGCTATGTAGTGAAATTCTTGTAATAATCACCCGTTCTGTATTTGTTATCTAATATTGTTGACACTAATTACATTTTACCAACAAACCTTCATAATGTGGCTAATACCAGCACATTAAATAAATTATATTTTAGTCTTCTTAATTTAATTTATGACCACATATGTCAAATATTGTGACACTGAAAAGTATATTACTCCAGTATGACAAGAAGGCAGACATCAAAAGTCCATATGCAATAAGTTACATATTACATTTAGTTCAAAATTTTGGTGAACCAATGAAGAGTCCCAGCGTCTTACACAAACTATCAATTTGTTCATCCATACCAGTAATATCTGTTTTACAGCATACCCATAGCTATAAAACAGAACCCTCAGAACACATTGTATTTATTATCTGGTGAAATAAGAATTGCACCAAATTCTATCATTTTAAAAAAATGTAGCACAGCCATGCATTATGTAGACAGAGTCTAAATTGAAGATCTCCCCTCAGAGCTTGGGGAATTCCACAGAAGAGGAGGTGGAATGATCATAGGAGGATCATCAGAGGATATGAAGGATACCATGAGAACATGGCCCACTTAATCAACTATTCAGGACTCATATAAACATACATTAAACTGAAGCAGCAAGCACTGGGACTGTACAACACCCTGATCTGCACCAGGTTTCTGACTCTTTGCCTGTTCTTAGGAATCTTTTCTTCCTATTGGGTTGCCTATTCCTGTCTCACTATGAGAGCTTTTGCCTTGTCTTATTTTACCTTGTTTTATGAAGTAAGGTTATTGTCTCCTGGAGGTCTGCTCTTTTCTGAAAGGAAGCAGGAGGAGCAGCCAGTCTGGGTAGAGAGGGGGTAAGAGTGTAGGAGGGGATCTGGGAGGAGTGGAAGTGAAGAAAACTGCCCTTGGTATTTCTTGTACAAGAAAAGAATTTACCTTCAATTAATGCATTTTTAAAAGTATAGAGAGAACAAAAATTCTGGCTTTAATACATTCTGCATAACTTCAGACATTCAAAGTATGCTGTATCCACAGACACAGCTTCTCTACTTCAGGTCTTAAAAAATACACAGTATACACCACACACACACACACACACACACACACACACACACACACACACACACACACACACACACAGAGAGAGAGAGAGAGAGAGAGAGAGAGAGAGAGAGAGAGAGAGAGAGAGAGAGAGAGAGAAAGAGAGAGAGAGAGAGTCTACATTATTGCATTATCAAACAAGTTGGTGTTTTGCATATGAAACTCCAGACTAAACAGATAAGCATGAAACTTAACAACTTTGTGTTCCTTTTGCTGCTCAAATACATCGTTTTTGGTCTTGCTATTACTGAAGATTTGTAGTGTGCTAATCTAAATTAGGATTTTACATAGTGTGAGTTTCTGAGCTCTTGCCATAGTATTTATTTTAAATGCCAATTGGACTACTGAGCCAACACCATGTAACTCATTATCATTAGGAGCTTGGAGCATGGTAGTGCATTTTTAATAAGCCCCATGAGCACATAAATTTTGAGAGCCACTTTCCTGCTCTTGGTGTTATGTGTGTGTGTGGGGTGTGGTCATTGATTTACTTGACTGGTGAATGTAATGCTGTGTGGCAGGAAAGATACTGGGGTGAGAGTCAGGAAGGCCTACTTTTCACTTGGGAGCTGGCCATTGTTGAGTTGTTTTGTTATTTCTCAGCATTGGCATATCCACTTATAAAATGGGAAAGATATCCCCCTGCACCTGTATGGGCTGATGATTTAATGGGACAGAAAAGCTCTTCAAAGTGGAATGTCTTTTTCAAACATGGAGAATATCAAGTGTTAGTTTTCTATGATCCTCAAAAGTACCTTAGCTTGTACATAAAAACATTTGAATGTCTAGAATATTATAATTACAGAATAGAATATGCTGGATCTGAGAAAGCTTGGGTACAGTTTTATTCATGAGGTGACACAAGGAGACAGAAATTTGCTTAAAATATGTTCAAAACCTCTATTCTGATGAGCACCTTATATTAATTCAGTGGGTCAGAATAAATTATAGGTGGCATGAAATGATTGATAATAAGGATATTAATTATATTCCCAAATCACAGCACCTGCTTTTAGTCTCTAAAGAATAGAATATTTATCAAAGTGACGCCAAAGACAAAATATTTCAGATAAACTCTACCCTTACTGAAATTTAAATACACCGAGATGAAGTCCCATGATAAGACATTCAGGACCACCTGGAAATACAGTATATCAAAGATACAATTCTTCTGACACCTTCACTTGAAACATCTGCAAAGTTGGCAAATTTAAGAGAGGTTGTATCTGGAAATGGTGTCAAGGATACACTGTTAATGGGAGTCACTTACCTGCCAAAAATCCTCCTCCTGACTTTTAATATTCTGTTGCTTTTAGAGGACATTGAATATTTTGACTTAAAGTAGAAAAAATCATTATATTAGGTAGTGATTTTCCTGTACAATGTCTGAAGAGAGCTTGTTAAAGACAATCACGCAGACAGGTAAGCCCATGGCTGTAGTTCAGGGTGAGGTCAGCTGATGTCCTCATGGACATCATGGATAGGGAAAATGTACAAAAAATCTTGTTTCTTCCATCTAGGTATTATGATCCATCGAATTTGATGACATTGAAGCATGCACAGCATTCAAAGTCACAAATACTAGCTTAAATGGGGACTTTAAAGCAGGCAAACTCAGATATCTTCAGGATAGCATTGCATGGTAAGTCAACAGAAACCTATGCCTCTGAATAGATGGACATTTAGAAACCAGGAGACAAAAAAGCTGAGACCCATAAAAATTATGCAACTTTGAGTGAAGAATTTATATTTCAATGCAGTTTTACTAACATTTCATTTTGTTTTGAGTCACAAGCAAAGCTAATGGCATTTTAATAGTCTTTGGGATCATTTATATATTTGTTAAACTCAAACTTTCAAGATAAAAACTTTGTATATTTTCATCCAAGGCATCCAATTTAAGGCTTTGATTCATTTCCATATGTGAGCAGAGTAATAGTTGCTTAACACCTTTAAATTCTTTGAATGCTTGGTTTGCATTTCTAGTTAGTGTTGTAGCTATTTTTTAAATGCTTTTGGCATGCTGTCTTTTATATCTCTAAATATGATTCTTTCCAATAATAAATATAGGTACATGCAATTATACAGAAATTTAATTATTTTCTAAGGCCTAAGTGGCCAATAGATACATTTTTTATTTCTTTTTTTTTTGGTATGGCTTAAAAAAGATAACAAGTTAAATTATTTCTTTCGTAACATGATTTTTAAGGATTATTAATCAACTAAATTGTGGGGTCTTATTGAAATTAATTCTTGAATAGCAACTAAGGTTCCAGATGGTTGGCACATTTAATAGGCAGTATCAGAAAATGCAGTAGGTGAGGCTAGCTGATTCCAAAGATGTTAAGCAACTTTGAGAGCTTTTGACATTCTGGCAATACTGCTCAAACCTTGTGAAATGCTTCCACATGTTAAATCCCACTGGCAAATTGATAAAACTCATAAGCATATGCTCTCACCTTTAAACAGAAGAGACAACACACATAATGTCAGGCTCTAAATAAGTTAAATATGTAGCCAGATGTTATAATGCTAGATAAAAATATGCTCTCCAGCATCTAATAGCCAGGTCATTAAGGACACAGTCACCTTCTGCTCTGCTAGTAATTTTACCTCACATGAATACCATTAAAAAACACATATTGCAGATACAGCAGTTACAAAACAATGCAGGAAAACTGATGCAGGAGTGGGAAATGGATAGAATCTGAACTTTCTCTAAGACAGCAGACAAAGTCTTAAAAGCCAAAAATTACATATTTAATAAGCAGTAACCAAAATCAATATTTTATTTTATGAATACAGTTCCTGTATCTTCCCCTAAAGCCCTGTGCCATTACGTCTTTGCTAATAATTTAAGTTTGTATTTTTAGTACACTTCCTTTTTAAAATGTATGCTATCATCATCCAAATCCCATTAGCACAGGCAGAGAAAACTCATAAGAAATGTGACTAAGGGAAAGTGCTAAATTATTTTTGCCCCACAAACTGACCAGTTATGACTATCTCATACTTGGTATACAAGGACATTGTTTTCAGTAACCATATTGTAGAGCATATAATGAAAAATTGTCAGTTGTAAGGACTTTTAAAAGAACTGTATATGGTATTGTCTCTTTTTTAACCTAAAATGCCATAGCATTGATGAATTTTATTTATTGTGACAAAAGAACTAGTATTCAAATGGCACCCTATTCTCGTGAAATAAAAATCATATGGATAGTCAGCAACCCTTTAAAGCATCCAAAGACATATATGAAAAAATATTACATATAATTTATATGCATATGGAAGAATTACTGTTCATTGACAAGAAATAAGATGACAGGAAGAAAGTAAAAGGAAGGATTGCACACTTTACATGTCAAGTGACAATGTAAATATTGTGCCATAGGTTGGCATTCAAGAATAAATGGGGTAAAAGCTATGGCTAGAAATTGATCTTTATGAAATACCTCAGAATGATATTTGAACCACGAGACTTAATAGATAACTAAGAAATAGTGTTAAAAGATTCTCTGATTTTATCAAAACTTTCATAAATGAACCCAGACTATGAGATCCTGAGGAAGTGTGCCTTTTCACATAAGTTTGCAAAGGCTGGATCTTGTTCAAAATATAAAAAACAGGTAAAGTCCATTTGTGGTTATATATATGAGGTCTACAGAAGCAATTTTAATATAATAATTTTTAAAAAGTCCCCTGGCGATGGTGGTGCATGCCTTTAATCCAAGCACTAGGGAGGCAGAGGCAGGCAGATCTTTCTTTGTGAATTCTGCGACAGCCTCATCTACAGAGCTAGTTCTAGGATACTCAGGGATACACAGATAAACCCTGTCTCAAATAAAAGGAAAGAAAGAAAAGAAGAGAAAAAAGTTGTATTTATTGAATTAGCTTATTTAAAGGGTAAGTGGGAAAACAGTGACTTATTTCTAGAAGGTTCATATTTAACAAATTTTGAATATTACCAATGTGTAAAGCTCTAAAAAATCTACACATAAATGTCTCAATTGGGGTCGACACATTCCAAACACATTTATAGCTACCTTTAGATATTTATGAAGCTCTACTTGTTGTATAAACCCTTCATTAAAATATCTCAATTAATTAAGTATCTTAATTAAGTTTCTTAATTAATATGTATCTAAATTTTACCTTGGAATGGGCATTGAAGAACAAATATATGAGTTTCAACTATAACAAGATACTCAATAATGTTACATAGGAAAGGGCAGGGTAATATTTTTGTCAGCAAGATACTCCTATAATTGATAACCAATAAATAACTTGAAAGAATTACAAAGTGAGCTGGGAGGTGGTGGTGCATACCATTAATTTAGGCACTCGGGAGGCAGAGGCAGTCTCTTCTACAAAGCTACACAGAAAAACTCTGTCTTGAAAAACCAAAAAACAAATTATAAAGTGGAAAAAGGATTTGGGTACGATATTAATATTTATTGCTGAAATTCATTTAAATATCAACACACCCATGAAAATGTAATATTCATAACCTGTATATACTAATATATTTCCTAGAAAAAAAGACAGTATTGTATACTGATGGGATAGGCAACAATAAACTATGTACATAGAGAATAAATTTGCCATAATTTTATAAGAACCACATAAAATACATGTCAACAATGTAAATGAATATAGATGACACATACCATGTGTTCAATATTTACAGAACTTAAATTGTGTGTGTTTGAACATATTTAGAACATATGTCACAAAGGCTCAAAGGAACTTTAAAAGAAATAAGAAAATTTTCAAGTTGGGCCCACTTCATGGTGACAAGGGAACTTGCAGCTATGTGATTATATTTGAGCAGTAAATACAACATCTTCATCTTCCATTACAATTTGTTTATTGTAGATTTGCTTCATGTATCCTTCCCTTTGACTTGCATTTCATCTACAGAACAATAAACTTTGAACAGCAGACAAAAAGTGCAGAGCAGTTGAGAGGTGTGAGCCTGGTTATTTAAACCACCCCACAGATCAGAGCTGTCCCACTGGCATAGGATAGGAATATGTCTATTGAAAAAAGAAATGCACTTCTATTTATTGAACCCACTTTAATTTGTTAAAGAAAATTATAAATGATGCTAAAATATTTGTCAAAGGATTAAAATCCCCTTAGAAGGTAAGGATATTTTAGAATGATGCAGACAGCACTGTGGGCACTATAAAACATCTCTCACTAACGTGTGGATTGTTCTGCAGCAACTTGATGTCAGGACTACCTAAATCTTCTTATATGTGCTAAATTGCTCTCTAATTTCAGCCCTCCCACAACTGAAGACTTCATTCAATTGTCTAATAATAAACTGCAGGCTCAAGCAAAGAATAACATTCTGAGCATCACAAAAATTTTGTGTATACAATGAAGCTGCAATTCTGAAAAGCTTTTAGGTTAATACACATGTTGATGTCATTATATTTTAAATAGATCAAGATTAAAGTATTTCTTTTAGGAAAACAGTAAACTGTAACTTAGGCTTATGTAAAAACATTCACTGTGTTGAACACAGATGGATGAAATATATCAATTTTTAGGTTCACTTGACATTCTATACTAGGAGGACATTTTGCATGATGTGTCTGCAGATAGCAAATACATTTGAACCATTTGTTTAATTTGATTCATGTTATTTATTTTATTGCCCACTGGAAGTATGTGCAACAAAAACACTGTTCACTGGATTTTTCAGATAAGGAAACCCTGAAAGATTTGTTAAATGTCTGGCTGGAGATCACGTTTGCAGAGCACTTGCAGCTGTCTCATAATCAGAATGCAAACAAGGCTCCTCCTAATCAGTGGGTGGCTTTGGGGTAAAACAAATAACATTATATGAATTTCATGAAAAATAATTCTTTTTCTTTATTTTTATTTAAATTAGAAACAAGATTGTTTTACATGTCAATCCCAGTTCGCTATCTCTCCCCTTCTCCCCTGCCCCCCACTAATACCCTAACTATCCCATACCCCTTCTGCTTCTCAGAGAGGGTGAGGCTTTCCATGGGGGAATCTTCAGTGTCTGTCAAATTCTTTGGGATAGGGCCTAGGCCCTCCCCTGTCTGTCTAGGCTGAGGGAGTATCCCTCTATGTGCATTGGGTTCCCAAAGTCCATTCCTATGCTAGGGATAAGGATTAATCTACTACAAGAGGCCACATAGATTTCCGAGGCCTCCTCACTGACTCCCACGTTCATGGGGTCTGGATCAGCCTTATGTTCGTTTCCCAGTTATCAATCTGGAGACCATGAGCTCCCCTTGTTCAGGTCAGCTGTTTCTGTGCGTTTCACCAGCCTGGTCTTGACCCCTTTGCTCACCACTCCTCCCTCTCTGCAACTGGGTTCCTTGAGGAGCACTTGCTGTTCTTCCAGAACCAGGAGTTGCTTCTCAGCACTCACATGGATGCTAAAAGCATGTACCCATGTTGTAGCTAGCTAACAACGTTCTGTAACTCCAGTTTCAGAAGATCCTAAGCCCTCTTCTGGTCTCCATAGGTATTGCATGAATGTGATGCACAGATATGCATGTAGACAAACATGCATACATTAAAAAAAACTCTTAAATATAAAGATTGATCACTAAGAAATAGAAAATTTGTATAAGCCAATAATGGGCAAGGAGTGTGACTATGTAAAAAGACTTTCCATAGAAGAATAGGTCAATAGGGGACCTAACCTGAGCATTCTACCAAACATTTTTAAAATATATCAGTACCTGTCACTCAAAATATTACAAAAACATAAAAATTACTTGAAAATTCATTTCATGAGAATAGCATTATTCTATTGCCAAAGCAAGATAGCGAATATGCAAAGCAAGAAAATTTCAATTGCTGTTTCATATGAAAACACCCAATAGACTACTAAGAAGCTAAATTCAACAGCATATTATGATTATTGATAATAATCAAATGGAATGGCTTGAGCAGAATAAATTTATGAATATGATATATGACCATAAATGGTATGAAAAACAAAAACCAAATAATCTCATGAGATAGAGAAAATGTACCTGAAAATTTTACATTATTTCACCAAAACTATACCATAATTTGGCTAGAAAAATAACACACTTTAAAACAACACAGGGTATTAAGATCACATATGGCAAGTCCATATGTGATACAGCAATTTAGAATCTATTCAACATGGTGGCACTTGTAATGGTTTAGGTATAAAATGTCCCCAAAGGCTTGTGTGTTCCCAACTAGTGGTTCTGCTGAAGAGTTGTCTAAAACAATAAAGCTTATAACTCATTAGGAGTTGTTTAGGGATAAGTACACTGACAAGTGGATGGACCTTTGGGACGTGCAGAACTATGTCATTGGACTATGCCCTTGAGAGGTATTTCCATTTTTTCCCAGTCTTTTTCTTGCTGGGATGGTGAAGTGGAAAGCTTCCTCTGCCATACACCCCTAAAGCCTTGATATCCGACTTTCCACAGATTGAAAACAATAGAGCCATCTGACCACAGAGTGCAACCTCCAATTCTAGAAGTTAAATAGTTTCTCTTTGGGTGTTTTGTTATTGCCATGGAAAATCTCTCTAATCTATACTTAAAATCCTGGCTAGATAAGAGAAATGAATAGACATCCAAAAGACAAAAGAATGAAAAAAATTGTTCAGTCAGTAAGACAATATATTAAACTCAAAATGAGTCTATCGAAACCCTTTTGGAATTAATAAATTCAGCGAAAGTGTAAGGTATAAAACCAGGATGAAAATATAGATAATCTTCTTATATACGAGAAATTAACTAAATGAAAAAAACAAGTGAAAGTTTCCATTTAAAATAGCAAAAAATTAAAATTCTTAAAAGCAAAGTAAACCATGTGGATAAAATATCTGTTCATAAAATCTGTAAAATCCTGATGAAGGAAACTGGGTGAGGCATCAATGATGGGAGTATGTCCTCTATATCTGGGTTATAAATGCTAATCTTATAAAAGTCCTCCAGCCCCCAGCACTTCCTGGTGAGCTATTAGCAGCAGTGGGTAGATGTTGGGGGTGGGAGACTCATTCTTTCTTAAGTACATAGCCTTTGGTGAATTTCCTATGGTCCAGTGAATGACCCCACACTCAAGCACAGCAGTAACCAGACTTAGTGAGTCATCAAAAAATAAAAATACATGAAGTTGGAAAGTGACATAATTGGGAGACATTAAAGAAGCCATCAGGGAAAAATGAGGACTATACATGATAGCATTTACTTGCATACACCTTTGAAATATTAAAACATAAGAAAAGTTTTGTAAAATATATAAATTAAAAGGAATTAGTACAAAAAACTGCATACAAATTCATTACAATCCTTATCAAGGCATCAGTAAAAATTTTAACATGAAAAGTAGTTCCCAAGTTCCTATGGAACCACCAAAGATGTCAAGTAGTCAAAACTACTTTACACAAGAAGAATAAAGCCAGAGGAATCATATTACATGATCTCAAAATTATCACAAACAAATCAACATTGCATGTTACTTGCATAAAAACAGATACATGGGTCAGAATAGAGATCCTGTAAGTAAATATATATTTATAATCAAATATCTTCAATACAGATATCAACAACACAGAGCAGGAAACTTCAGACTCCCTAACAAATGGTGCCACATACTAGATATCTGCACACAAAGGTTGATATTAGAAACTTACCTTACATCATAAAGGAAAATAATAAAAGAATAAGGATAATAAGGATATGTGAATGTAAGCTTGAAACCATAAAACAATTGTATGAATATATGTAAAACCCACCATGACTCTGTTCTTAGCAATATTTTCATGGGAAGGACATCAAAAGCAAAAGTGAGTAAAGTAAAAATGGACAAATGGGATTGCATCCATATAATATGATTCTTCTACATGGCTGAGGAAACAGGAGGGAGAAAACTTAACCTTCAGAGTGGGAAAAGACTGAGCAAAGAGTGACTGAGACAAGCAAGGTTTTTGAGGAAGAGGAAAGGCAATGAGGGAATGGATCAACCTTATTTGTTAAGTCTGCTTAAAAGCTAAGAAATAACAACTAGAAGAAAGAGCTAAGACTGTTCAAACCCAAAGACCAAACAGAATAGAAAAGAACATTTCCTAGGGCTAGATCACACACTAACAACCACAGACTCTGAAAAGATACTACTGCCATTATTGTCTTCTCTCTGTGTCATTTCACTAAAGAACAATCCTTGTGTAGCTGCCCACATACCTTTTGTTCTGGTATCAGCAGGTTGTCTCTGGAATGCTGCCACCACACTGGTTCTAAAATAGTGAGGGGACTAGGAACCAGCATCAATTACAGCGTAGGTGGGGGCAGGGCCAAGGGTACAGTCATGGCACAATTACTGCTACTATCATCACTCACCCACCTGCCTTATTCCTGTGGTCTAGCATTTTATTTTGTGGTGCACACCTGTAATTCCAGTGCTTGGGAGGCAGGTGGATCTCTGAGTTCAAGGCCAGCCTGGTCTACAAAGACAGGTAGAGTTGTTACATGGAGAAACCCTGTCTAGAAAAATGAAGGGGAGTGGGGACGGAGAGAGGAGCCTGTTGGCTACCAGGAAATGTGGTCAATAGAGTCCCTGCTAAGACAGTATGAAAGCTGAATTTACAGTTTAGAAATAATATCTTAATATATGCACATGTATGCTCTAAGATGTTGAATAAAGTGTAAACATTTCATGATAATTTTACCATTTTTTCTATGAAATTATCACATAATTTTACCACACTCCATTTAGCTTCATCATTGCTAATGTACATATCTCTGTGGAGAAAAAGTACAAAAGATTCCTGAGAGGTGAATGAACGCACCGTGATAATCACTGACTATTTAAAGGCCATTACCGAGAGGAAGAAAATATTTTACTTTCATTACAATTGTGTTTTGTGCAAGCAAAATTTTAACAGACAAATTAATGTAGATGAGAAGGAATTAGACACTAAAGGATATCAGTGAGGGGGATAATGAATATCTAACACATTCCAAATGAGAAAGAATAAAGGCAGACTAATTGGTGAGAGATGACACTAATGAGCAGCAGCCGTGAAACATTTTTCATGATTTTCCTACTTTTGCAGGTGAATCAGAAAATTCCTGGTTATAATCACGATGTCAGCTGGACTATGGACATCTTTTTGTTCCATAGGGAGACAGGACATCTGCCTTCAAGCTTGTCATATGAATACTAGATAACCTCAGGCACTTGCTGGTGGTTGGCCAAAACCCTAATTTCCTCACTAACTTGGCATCTCTGGATGGAGGTCACAGAAATGCCTAGGAATTTAGCAACAGAAATGACCTAAATGGAAGCCAAAGATATCAAGAGACTTTTTAACATGATAAAAAAAAACTGTCACCTCTGACCCATTATACTCTCTGGAAGATGTTCCTGAGTCCAACCCATGCTCAAGGTACACAATGTGTGGACACCAGAAGTCTAGTATCACTAGGGATGGTGTTCTAGGCACCAAGCTTCAAGCCTACATATATAATTGGAACAAACAGGCTCTGCCTTCTTTTGTGCTTTAACAGAATCTGTAAGAAGTGCTGGCATCAAAATTGTAAAGATCATCAATAAACCATTAGATATATATTTTAAAAGGATGACATATTATTGCTTAAATAAATAAGATAATACATCAAATTAGGGGAAAGCATAACTAGATTACTCTTAGTTATTTTCTTCTCTGTCATGATATTTCCCTAAGTTTTAGTTTATGGCAGAACAGTATTTATGACCGTGTGTGTGTGTGTGTGTGTGTGTGTGTGTGTGTGTGTGTGTGTGTGTTTGTTTGTTTGTTTGTGTGTGTGTACCTGCTTATGAAGATATATGTGAAAATGGTTGTGTGCAAGTGGAGGCCAGAGGTCTACTGTACTTGCATCCTTTGTTTTTTGGGGAGGGTCATTCACTATGAATGGCTCTCCTCTCCTCTCCTCTCCTCTCCTCTCCTCTCCTCTCCTCTCCTCTCTCTCCTCTCCTCTCCTCTCCTCTCCTCTCCTCTCCTCTCTCTCTCCTCTCCTCTCCTCTCCTCTCCTCTATGCATGGGTGCTGATAACCAAATTTAGACCTTCATTCTTGAACAAGTCAGCCAATGGACTGTGTCATCTTGTTGTTCCTTCATTAGACAAGCCAGTTGCCACTACTTTAGGCTTCACAACATATTTTGTTTGGAAAGAAAATATAGAAGGAATGTTCTCAATATCATAATGTATTATAGACACTAGGGAAGGAGACTGAGGTAATATTGACAGGTTTAGTATAATTATGACTCAGTGGTTGGAAAATGATTCTATTTCTCAAGGACACCAGGGCTGCACCTATGGAAAATCAGGTGTTGGAAAACAAAATAGGAACTCAGGATTTTTAAAGTTATAATGGACAATCTGATATTTTCTTAACCAAACTTACAGAATGAAAGTACCTTCTTGCTTTGAAAATTTTGAATTAAGTGGAAATGTTAGTATAGTTTATTTTCCCTCCTTTTTATTAAATTAAGTTATTAGCTGAGAATAAATGAATCCAGATGAAGTTATATGAACCAAGAGCTCTAGTTTGATAAATTTACTTTACTTTTTGTATTGTTAACTTGTCTTACATTTGCAAAATGGAGACTACAAGAAAGGTACATTATTCAATGTGAAAAATCACAACAGTTTTGCATATGCACTATTAATGATAAGAAATATTTATGGAAAATTTCTAGCTTCTATGATGTCTGTCATTTTGCCCTATGGTCATTCAAACTTTGCAAAAAATTTTTTTATTACATTTATTTTATTTTGTGTGTGCATGAATGTATTTATGTGCAATGTATCCTTTACATAGCATGTGTGTGGAGGGCAAAGAACAAGTTGAAGGAACTGATTCTCTCCTATCATATTGGTTCAAGGGACTAAACTCAGATTGTCAGGCTTAGCATCAAGACCCCCAATCTAGTGATTTATGTGTATATATGTGTGTGTGCTTGTATGTATATTCACCACATTCATGCAGTGCTCATAGATGCCATGCCAGGTGGTGGATTCTGTGTATCCATCCTGCAGTTGTTTGTGTGCCTCCTAGTGTGGGTGTTGGGAATAAAACTTGGGTCCTCTGCAAGATCAGCTGCCTCTCAGGGAAAGAAAATAAACATGGCAGAACAACATGTAATAAGAATGGACACAAATCCTTGTATGAATGTTGAATGATGCAACCTAGTAGGAGGAAAGGTATCTGAAGAACAGGGAAAAGAGTCAGAGACACCCCACTCCCACTGTTAGGAGTCCCATAATAACCCCATGCTAAACAAACATAACATATATACAGAGGATCTAGCTCAGATGCATGCAAGCTCCATGATTGCTTCTTCAGCCTCTATGAACCTCTATGAGCCCACTTATTTGATTCTGTGGGCCTTGTCCTCTTGGTGTCTTTAATCCCTCTGGCTCATGCAATCCTTCCTCCACCTGTTCTGTGGGATTCCCAGAGCTAATCCAATGTTTAGCTGTGGTCTTTTCATCAGCTTCCATAAGCTGCAGGGAAGACCCACCATAAGCTGTCTGCCAGACCCACCACTGGAATCTTTGCCTGGTTCCCGGCAAGATGGCTGTTTCAGCTTACCCATCCTCTATTACTAAGAGTCATTGTTAGGGTCCCCTCATAGATTCCAGGAAGTTTCCACAGCACTAAGTTTCCACAACACACCTTTTATGTCCCCCGATTCCAGTTGTCTCACCTCATACTCTCTCCTTCTGTCCCACACTCACCCACCTGTTCTGTCCTGCTCCCATCCCCCAGTCCACTCACAAAATATACTCTTTATTTTCCATTCCCAGGGAGAATCATGTCTCCTTTACCAGAGTGAAGGTAGAGTTTTTTGTTGGGATTGCTGGCTGCCCAGTAACCACATGAAGAGTTAATATTAATTATAAATGCTCAGCTAATACATTAGGCTTGTTATTAACGAGCTATTGCAACTTAAAGTAACACATATTTCTTTTCCGTGCTCTACCATGGGGTAGTACCATTTTTAGCACTGTATATTCATCTTGCTTCTCTCTTTGACTCTTGGTGACTCCACTTTCTTTCTTTCCTGCACTCCCTTTTTGTCTGCAAGGTCAGCATAACCTCTATCTACCCAGCTATTGACCAGTCAGCTCTATATTTACCAATGAGAGTAATAGGCATTCACAGTGTACAGAAGGATTATTCCACAGCATTTCCCTCTTTTTGTCTAACTAAGAAAAAAGGTTTTAACTTTAATGGAGTAAAACTATATATATATATATATATATAATATATATATATATATATATATACTTATATATATATATATATAAAAAAAACAGTTACCAAGTAAGAATTATAGTTATAATATTCAGTTCATTTATATTTGGAAATTTTAGAGAAAATAATCTTTTTCTATCTTATCTTTGTGAGTCTAATGTTTAAGCCTAATTTACCTTTTATCATAACTAAAGGAAACTTTAAGTCTAATTATTAAGTCTTTGACTCCATCAAGTACGTCAGAAGGGTATAATGCACCTAGGGACAGGGATATCTGGCTTCTTAGACAGTCAACAAAAGTTCTTCTGTAACATTGGCACATCCATCTTTGGTCTATAGGCCTAGAATATCTGACAGACATTTCTGAGAAGTAAAGAATTTTGAAGGACTGCCTTACCTTTTCTTTACAAAATTTGGTAGTCACTTTATTTTGCATCCTGATGATCTAGCTTGGACAGTATACTTCCAGCAATTGAGGCAAGGGCAATTTCTTTGCTCAAATAGCTAGATTTTACCATAAAGGAAGCAAACTGCATATGGAAGTTGTTTGATGCCCATCATCCTCTTTAAAATAAACTGGTGCTGCCAAGAACAGATGTGTCTGAATGTCAAGAAAAAGCCTTATGTTATTAATACATTTTAAATGCCATATTCTATTGGTCTTTGAAGTGTTTGAAGATCACCTATCTAAATACATCTGTTTAGCCTTGAAAATATACTTAATATGACTACAATTTTGATTATTATAAATGAGTAACTACTAACCTGTATTTCTTAATTATTCATTACATTTTTAAATGAGTTATAAAGCACAATACTCCAAACAAGAGTAGAAACATACATACAGTATGACAAAAATAACTTTAAATTTGTATCAATAATACAAGAACGAAAGCAATGTAAAATATTTTAAGATTGACAGTTGCTTTTGGGATTGAAGCAGATTCAGTAATTGACCCTTTTTTCCTATAATTCCTATATCCCCCTTTTTTTTCTTTTCAGAAAGAGATCCTCGAATATAACCTCCTTTGAATAGCATTTTCTTGATCATGACCAGTAACAGCTTGTAACCAACCCCCCTTAAGTGATGACAAATATCTTAACCCATCTTTTGGAAATGTGAACATTGTTTTCTCTAGACTGCTTCCTACTTTGGAGGGTGCACTAGCATCTTTGGGAGAACCTTGAGCAAATCATCATAATTTTTAAGTAAGTCTTGATTGGAGTAGTTTGTGAGGCTGGACCATCTCATCCAGCAGTCTTGAAGCTGTTCTGGCTACAGAACTCTGAGGAAATTGCAGTAGAGGTGCCCTGAGATGTTGGATTACCTGAGTCATCTGTTTTTATTGGTGTCTTACTCTGGAAACACATAAAGTTTTTAAAGGTACATCCAAAACTCTGTAAAGTGCTGAGAAGAAGGTGTATTCTTTTGTATTTGAGTAAAATGTGTTATCTGTTAGCTCCATTTTTCTGTTAGTGCCAGTATTTCATTGCTTAGTTTTTGTCTGGATGACTTATCAGCTGCTGAGACTGGGGTAATAAAGTGTTTCTCACTATCAATGTGTGAGGGTTGATCTGTGATTTAAGCTTTAGTAGTATTTCCTTTATAAACATGGGTGTTCTCTCAGTTAAGAACTGAGAAGTTATTTTAGTGGATTTTTCCATTGATAAGTATTAGATGTCCCTCTCCATCTCTTTTGATTGATTTTGGTTTGAAGGTTATTTTGTTAGATATTAAAATGGTGACACCAGCTTGGTTCTTAGATCCGTTTGCTAGGAAAATATTTTACAACTCTTTACTCTGAGCTAATGTCTATCTTTGATGTTGAGGTGTATTTCTTGTATTCAACAGAAGGATGGATCCTAGTTTTACATACATTCTGTCATTCTGTGTCTTTTTATTGGGGTATTGAGTCCATTGATATTGGGAAATATTAATGACCAATGATTTTTATCCCCTGTTTTGTTTTTGCTTTGTTATTTTGTTGTTGTTGTTGTTGGTGGTGGTGGTGATTTGGTTGGGAGGCATGTGCCCCCCCCCTCTCTCTCTCTCTCTCTCTCTCTCTCTCTCTCTGTGTGTGTGTGTGTGTGTGTGTGTGTGTGTGTGTGTGTGTTACCTGTATTTTGATTTTGCTGATGTGAAATTATTTCCTGTATTTTCATGGGTATACTTAATCTATTTGGGTTGGAAGTTTTACGTCTAATATGTGCTGTAGGGATGCATTTGTAGATTGATAGAAATTGTTAAAATTTTACGTTCTCACTGAATATCTTTTTTCTACATTTGTGGGGATTGAAAGTTTTGCTGGTTATAATAGTCTGGGCTGGCATCTGTGCTCTCTTAGAGTCTGCATAACATCTGTCCAGGGACTTCTTCCTTTACAGAAGACTAAGAGAAGCTAAGAGAAAAGAAATCACATATAAGTAGTTTTAATAGTCATAAACATTGGGAAAGATCTACTTGCTATGAAAATAAAAATAAAAATAGAGGGAGAATGTTATTTTCCTATTTTATGGAAAAAGTATAAGTGACAGAAGATAGAAATATAAAATACAGGAGGTGCACCTTCTTCTTCTGTTAATTCAGTAAAAAAAAATCTAAAAAGAACTTAATAAAGTGATTGTGTTTTGTGAGGAGAACAAAATGGCTGTTGAGAAATATTTTGTTACAGATTCCTATGTTGCTTATGAGAGTATAAGCTATGATAACTATTTTATTTTATCTGAAAAGTACAATTAATTTAAAATTACTAATTTTATTTTAAAGAGTGAGTGAAATATGAATATTAAAACTTAATGAACATTCCTAAATTTCATGAAAAATTCAACCCATTTGAATGTCTGCCAGTATCATATAAAGAAAATATGGTTTGTTATCTCTCATTTTCATCAGATTCAATTCCAAGCACTGGCATTGAAAATAATACTTTTTCATGAGTGCTCTCTCTGAATGCTGAAGTCAGCTTTGTGTGCCCAAGGAGCAAAGACCTGGGCACTGTATATCCTGCAGCAGCAGCCCTATTCTAAGTCTCAGGGAAACTGCTATGCAAATTGCCATACTGGCATACCCATTGACGTGGTATTTTTGATATTTCATTCCATTTTATCTCATTGAGTTGTTTCATTTAGCTTATTATGATAGAAAAAAATGTATGTGTGAAGTTGGACCACAAGGATACAAAGTACACAGGTAACTTCCTGCAGTAAAGTAACAAGGAACCCAAACTTTAAACCCATGTTGTACCATATATTCACAGGTCTCCTTAAGGTTACACTTATGTATTAAAGAAAGTTCTCTTATCTGTGTGTATGAGAACAAATTTTCATATATTATTGTCAAGAATTATGCTGGTTTAGTAAGCTAGAGGTTGTAGATTCTTCTCCACTAACCATGACTTCACTAGCACTGAGTAGTTAGCTGGGTTTCCAGTACCAGGCATGGTCTCCCTCTTGTTTAGCAACTCTTAAGTCAAATTAGGGAGTTGTTGGTTACTGCCGTGATATGGGTGCCACTCACTGTGCCCTTAGAATTATTGTGTCATGTTGGTCAATTTTACAATTCACAGGCATCATTGGTAGGGCTGTTTACCCCTCATCAATGAAACTTCTTAAAATGCAGAGCTATTGAGCCCAGTCCTAGTGGATACCTCTGTAAAACCCTTGAATACCTTAGACTCAGGGAACATTATGGAAGAAGTCCTGGTAAAATGGTAAGAGTCAGAGAATCAGAGACTTGGCTGTGAGATTGTGTCTCTGAATAACATCAGAAGCTATACCCATAAACTCGCTCCAAAGTGATTGTCCAAAGGTGAGCTGATCAAGGCTGGTACCAATGGACATGTCAAACCAAACTGAGAAAAGTCTACAGGGCCAGAGCTCTACATAAGGAACTATAGGTAACTGAGGAAAAGCTGGGCGCAGAAGAGTTGGTCTTTCTCAGAGATGAGCACAACAACTGATCATCCAGTGCCAAATGGCCAGTCCTGAAAACACACATATCAGTAACATTGTATGGACTCTATAGGTTATATTTAAGAACATATGTATGCACATAGATATATATGTTTGCAATAATTAGAGAAAAGAAAGACTTCATAAATTTGAAAGATAGATGACAGCAAGCATTTGGAGGGAGGAAGGGGAGAAATATGTAAGTAAATTAAAATCTCATAAATAACAAAAGTAAGTTCCCTATGATAAGCTTCTCTAAGGAATAAAAATATCTAGGTATTGTGTAAGACAACTTGCTTCCATATAGTAGAAAGAGTTAAATGTACAGTAGTGTATTTATGTATATAAATAGTATATAAATGAAGCAAATATGGGAGATTGTTTTCCAGTTGTCAGAAAATGAACTATACACTGGATTCATGACTTGCTGAAAAGGGAAGTGTATAAAAAAGCAGAGGGTAGGAAATTTGAGTGTTGAATAGTTTAGCTGATTGATCAGGGACTTAGAACACAAAGGATGGAAAAAATAAAAAAAAACAGTTTGATAATTCAATAGTTAAATATACCAATGTGAGTGAACAGAAATTATAGAGCTCTTGGTAACAGTGTTCAAAACAGACGTCTTGTAGGACACCACAGACGAAAAACCTAATAGTTAAATGAAAAGGATTTTGTGGAGAGCAGAGAGCCTCTTTCCTCATTGAATGGTCCATATCTACTGTTGTCATGATGCTTCGTGACAGGCTTAAGAAGTTACTACAAGCCAAGCAGTAATGAAGACAAGTATGGATATTCTTCTCTGCTGCAAAAAACTCATGACTAGCTTAGGAATCTTAGCTAGGAAATGAACATGCTGGTATTTTGTGTGTATGTGTGCACATGCACACATAAACACACACACACACACACACACATATATATATATATATATATATATATATATAATATATATATATGTCTTATATATTCTGTATCTGCCTGTTTTATCAAAATTGATCCAAACTATAAAATGAATATTCCATTTATTTAATTGAACTATAGATATAGCCTATACATTGAAAAAACCTTTCTATATGAATTATATGTAAACAAACCATATTTATAGCTTAAATGATAAAAACCTTTAGGATGAAAATACATTCATGATTAAAATATTTTTCTATTACATTAATCAGATATCCAAGGATTAAGTTATGTCATTCTTACAAAACTCCTTAGAATGCAGACAGCTGCCTCCTGGCTGATACAGTACCAGAGTAACCTTCAGACCCAAACCTAATGAACTCAGTGTAGACTACAGACCAAGTGTGCCCATGGGCACACATATGCAAAGTCCCTAAGAAAACATTTTTTGTTTAAAAACAGTGCAAAATTATATAGCACTAGAAGCATTTTATGATCAAGTGAGACTTATACTGGGAACGCAAAATTTATTCAATTAGTGAAAATCAATTCTAATATTCACCACATTAATAAAACAGAGGAGAGAACTTAAGATCAGTTAGGTAAATAAGGAGAGATGATGAAAAAACTACAAACACCACTATAGATTAAAAATATTTGTAGCATACTTTAAAAATCAAAGACTTCTTAAATTGATGGACAGAATCTACCAGAATGCTATGACTAATATTACATTTCATGGTGAAATACCACCTAAGTATAGATATAACATGAATCCTCAGACAGATCCCCTTATTAGGAATCCTGGTTCTATCACCTCTATTAAATACTTCAAGTCATTAAACATATCTGTGTCTCAGCTAACCTATTTTCAAATGAAAGATAATTACTGATAATATCCATCTCAAAATACAATGTTGAAGTTGAAATTAGTTCTCAAAGTGGGCTTTATGTATATAACATTGATCATATGCCGAGGCTTTAAAAACATCAAACAGATGATTCTCTTCCTGAATGCCTGCAACTCTTGCAGTGCATGCTTTTCTTGATTTAAAAGTTTTTCAACAGACATGATGCAACTGATAATGTAAATTACATACAAATAGGTAGAGAATAAACAGGGTGCTTTCATGTTTTGTGGAAAATGGACACTTTATTAGTAATAGTATTAGCATTTATTAGTATTATAATTCTGGGGCAGATTAAAGCAAGGGGAGGCAGAAAAGAGACAGTAATCTGACCTGACCTTCAACAGACAAGATTGTGTTTGTTAGCTCACAAACTGAGATGCACCCTCTATCTTGTGGGAAACTGAAGAGCCTGTCAGAGATGAAAGATGGCTGCGTTTCTTTATAAGGATGGAGAGAGGTTCCTTAGTGATAGTAATATAGTATGTTTCTCTGCTGCTGTCTCTCCTTCCTGAAGTTCTTTTCTAAGGCGAGACAGGTTGTACCAACAGATATTCCTTTCTAAGATGATGAAAAAGTTATTGGTGATCTTTCAGAAATCATGTTTTAAGAGCAAAGCACTCTATTAACAACCATTATTTTGTATAAGAGATAAGGCCTCACTATGTAGTGTTGACTGGCGGAAAAATGCTTATAAACACAAGTTGCTCTCAACTTAATCTCAGTTCTCCTGCCTCTGCTCTTGCATACAGAGATTATAGGCATGTCACACTATGCCAGGGAGATCCAAGTGTCATGAAGATGTTTTTGTGACTTCCATGAGCAAATAAATTTGTGGAAATGCTTCAAATAAAATCTCCAAATTCAAAGTTTACTATATGATGGTGTGAGATTCTAAAGAAAATACAGCTACATAATTTTCCCTATTTCCCAATCATTTTTTAAAAATTTATTTTTAAGTTAGTAATTACAACATTTCTCTCTTCCCTTTCTTCCCTCCAAACACTCCCACATTTTCCAAGCTTTCTGAAACATGAAGAATTTATTTCTAAAATTTTCCACCTTCCGATTTAATATTGTCTAACAAATTCCCATTTGTGCAAAAAGGTATGAAGTACTAGCTGTTTAGTTTGAATATATTTTGCAATTGGGAACAAAAGTTAGATTCATTAAGAAAGTTATATACATTTCACTTCAGCAAATATAAAAACTCATAGTAAATTTTTGTCAGAATATATTCTGTTTAGAAAGTCTAAACTCCTTTATGTATGGTTTTCATTAAAATGATTACATTACACACAATTATCATTTCAATACTTCAATCACCTAAAATTATTGTAAGTAGTGGAGATTATACTAACAAATATGATTAATTGAAAATTTTAATGACTTTTCATAACATCCATAATATTTGATTACTTTTTAAATATGTCCTTTTTATCAGTTCATTATGTGTTTATATTTAATCACCAATTTCCTATGCCAATTAAACATTTCCAATTTGTTTTGTATTTTCCTCTAAATATAATTAATGGTTTTGTATATATCAACAGGAATCTCAAGAAATGATGTGATCAATCTTTCATGGAAATTATTTAGATTCAATATCTATGGATAGCTCATTTCGTTAAAAAGGTTATCATTATACCTATTAATTTCTTAAGCTATTTTAAATTTTTATTTATCTCATATATATTTCTACATTTCACTTCATTTTGAGACAATTTCTACTTAATTGGTAATATTAATGGAAATGATATTGTTTTTAACAATTATCCTGATTCATTCACTTGATTAGGTTCAATAGCTGCTTCTGCAAAGTTCCATTCATGGGAATCAGTAATATATATATATATATATATATATATATATATATACATATATATATATTTTTTTATTAAGATAAATATATTTAGTGAACCACTATCTAATCATGCAGGACTATGTTGTTAGCTAGGGTGACATGCACAATAGTCTATGCTTAGAAAGGCATTTCTAACACTGCCAACTCTTGTCTATTTGAATATGAACATAGATAACCTTGAAAAGAGAAGTGGATATGCTACATGGGATCAATAATTTGTTTAATAATGAAAAGCATTCATGAATTGATGAAACAGATACATCAACAAGCTGATTGTGCCATTGCTCTAAGTCAGAAATGTGATAACAGTGCTGAAGTTCTCCACCACATTCCATATCTTTAAACATTCTAATTTTATAAAACTAGTACATTTACAAAAAAAATGCCAAAATTTCAAACTAAAAGAAGATACTAGTTAAAAGCTATTGGAACTGAAGCTGGGCATTGGTGGCGCACACCTTTAATCCCAGCACTCGGGAGGCCGAGGCAGGCGGATCTCTGTGAGTTCCAGACCAGCCTTGTCTACAAGAGCTAGTTCCAGGACAGCCTCCAAAGCCACAGAGAAACCCTGTCTCGAAAAACCAAAAAAAAAAAAAAAAAGGCTATTGGAACTGACTCAAAATTTATATGAATGGAGATGGATAGCAGAATACATTATTTTGAAAAAGCAGTGATTAAATCAAATGCAGATCGGCACTTTTCAACACGATTGTATGCTGAAAATGTAATGAGTGAGCAAAGCAAATTAAATGCAGCCATAATTTGCATTATCATTCTGTGTCAAAATACTTTCATGTGCATAAAATAGTTTTATGTAAATTTTTTATGCAATAATGAACTTCAGAAGGAGAAATGTGGTGAAAGTTGTGGTTAGCTGTAACTAATAACTAGTTATTTCAAAGAGATAAGGGGGAGGAAGGGAAGAGAGAGAAATCTAAAAATTTAAAATCCAGCCAACTAAAAGGTGTCTAATAGTACAATGTGTTTATTGAAAATAGATTCTTCTCTCCTACAACACAGACTGATCACAATTTCCTGTCCCTTTACTCCTCCCAGCTCCCTTCCTCTTCCACACTCCTCAGATCCACTCCCCCTATCTTTCTCTTCCGAAAAGAGCAGGCCTCCAAGAGATAACAACCAAATTTATAGCTTTTCTCCTGAGTATTTGGAAACAAGATGGGAGATAAAGCAAGGAGATTTGGACTTTATAGTTCATTCCTCCCTGTGTATGTGCAGCTGGGAACAGAGCTGGGCAGCACATTCCTGCCAGAGGCACTGCCCCTGCATCTCAGCACCATGGATCCAAGTAACACTTACTGGGTGTGCTCAGTAGTTCCCATTTCTTCTTGAATGGAACCAGAAGAGAAACTTTAGAAACTGTCAGGTGTTCACTTCATTTGCATGTTATAGGACTGATTAGAATCAACTCAATAGAAAGAGTGGTGATATCTTGCTTATAGTCGAACAAATAAAGCTTGCCTGAAGATCAGAGGGCAGAATTAGCTACTAGCTAACCATAAAGGTTTGGAGGTCTGTACAGACAGAGAGGAAGTGAGATGGCTGGGCAAAGAAAGGAAGCAATAAGGCAGGAGGAGACAGGAAACTTACTCTCTTTCAGTCTGGAGATTTTGAGAGGTAAGGCTCTAGTGGCTCGCTGCTCTGCTTTCTGATCTCTCAGCTTTTACTCCCTAATACTGACTCTGGGCTTTTATAATAAAGAACTGTTAGAACTCATGTTACATATTGACACCCAATTTGGGGCAAAAATTCACACACACACACAAAAAAACAAAAACAAAAACAAAAACAAAAACAAAAAAACAGCTTGTCTGTGACTTTACAGCCACCAGCACAGGCCACAGCTGCCTGCTCTTGCTGGAGTAACTGCCCTGCCCAGTTAGGTTTTCTTTTCTTTGCTCCCCAAGCCTCTATCAGAGTTTGTGATTTCCCTGTTGTAGCCTCTCTAAAACAGTCTCTAGCTGTTACCCAAACTCCAGAAGCACAAGGGCTCCAAATACGACAGACCTTATCTGCCCTAGACTGGCTGGTTTGCCTTCAGGCAGATCCTGCCACACATATGTGTTCTGCACAATCCCCTGTACATTTTTCAGACAGAGTACTCTCTCTCTCTCTCTCTCTCTCCTCTCTCCCATGGGTTGTGAGCTTTCCCTAAACCTGCCCTCCTTGGGCTGCCACTCTCTGCTCATGACTTCATGCTAGTAGATGCAGTTGTATTCAGCCAGGCTGTGTGCTGCCACCCAGCTATATTTTTTAAACTTTTGTTATGATATGAATGGTCCTATAGAGTACTAATTAATTCTAGATAAAGCCTTTATCTAGCTTCCTACACATGATTTCTGGTTTGAGTCTCTATCAGGTAACTAGGAATTAAGTTTTTGTACTCTGGATGAACATAACAAATATTTGTTTTTAATCTCTTTATGGTCTGCTGCTTATGACACTTAAAACATTATGTTTTTTGTAGTGAAACGTGGCCATCCCTAAGAGCAACCTTTGTCGTCTCTAAAAGGATGAGGCAGCCCTACAAGGATGATTCCATCAGGACTATGATAACACTATTAAGCTGTAAAACATTGCTTAAAGATTTGCTTTGGACTACAAATTGCTCAGGACAATTTCAAGGTGGCTAGCTGAGATAATCCAGCCTAACATACTACTCTAGCCAAGACTTGAGACAAGCCCTGCACTTTTCCATTACAAAGAAACTGAACAAAAATGGTACAGTACCTCTCCTGGAACTTAGCGATTAACACATTTTTTTCTTTTCAGGATCCCCTAAAGATGCTGTCACCCCCAGATAGCCAGAATTTAGGGGCGGGTGGTTTTTGGTCGTTCAATGGCTTATCGATATTTGTCATTGTCTGGTATTGTGTTACAAGTTGTTATTGGTAATTGTCAGGAAAAAAAGTTGAACAAAGGAGATTAGATTTAGAGTTATTGTTTTGAAAAGAAAAAAAGGTATATAGTTAGGATATAAGGGTTAATTATTGAATCTACTTTGAAAAGAAAAGGGGAAATATAGAAATAGGATAAAAAGGTAGATTATTGAATTGACTTTTAAACCAAAACAAGAAGGTACTAGTTTTCAAAATTTTACATTGTCTTGGATTTTTGTATATTGATACAAAGTTGAGATTATTTTTATAAGAATATACTGTATATACATTTCTAATCTTGCTCAAAGTATGGTACCTATGCAACTCATTTAATAATGTAATGCCAATTTTTAGCCCTTGAAAGTTATTATTACCAACTATTTAGGATAATAAAGAAATACAGCTTAGTAATTAGCCATTACAATTGCATTTGTAGTTAGTTATATTAGGTATGTTTTCAAGGTCAAACAGAAGTATATGTTAGACAGGTTGTCTTCAAACACTTTAGGGATCTACAGAATATGGAATTGAAGATATTTTTATAAAAAAGTTGGTTTTTTTTTAATGACAATGAGACATGTCTGCTCCTGGCAGTACCAATCTAATTCAGAAAAGATGGTGGGCATTGCATAAACTCCACATGGAGTTGACTCTTTTTTTTTTTTTTGTAAATGTTAGCCACTGGGCAAATAAGTAATCTTGCCTCAACTGTTGTCAGTAAGCTGTACAAACTGGACAAGCAAAACACAAAAGAAAGTGACTGCTGAACTTTACCAAGTAGGACAGACTTTCAGAAAGTCCTGTTTCAGAAAGGTCTGTCAGATATGCTAGGCTGTAGGCTAAAGATGGATGCCCCAGTGTTGCAGAGGAATCTTTGGTGAATGTTTCTGTCATTTCTCACATTTTTTGGAAGTTGCTTGCTTGCATTTCCTGCTTACTTAGGTAAAGTAATATTATTTCCTTCTCTGGTCTCTGATAGAGTTGAAGACTTAATAGTTATAGTTAAAGTATCCCTTGTTACCAGATTAAAAAGAGAAATTCACTAAAGAAATACAAATTGTATAAGGTTGAGAGGCATAAAAACATAGTTTTGGTAATAATGCAGGTTAGGATAGAAAGTTAATTAGGTGCAACCTTTTGTTGTCACCAAGATAGGATAGATAATGGAGTATTTTGTCTGAGTTTGTCAATTATTGATGGGCTAGATATTGTTGATGTATTTATTGCCTGTATATATTGTATTTACTTATTTTACTTGTATATAATTTTTCCTATATTAGTTATAACCATCTTTTTTACTTTTAGACAAAAAGGAAAATATGGTAATAACTCTAACAAATAAAGATTGCCTGAAGATCAGAGGGCAGAGCTAGCAACTAGCTAACCATAATAGTCTGGAGATCTGTACAGACAGGAAGTGAGAAGACTGGGCAGAGAGGGGAATGAAGGTGGGGGAAGACAGGAATTCATTCTCCTTTTAGTCTGAGGATTTTGTAGAGGTAAGATCTCTAGTGGCTGGTTGCCCTGCTTATCTGATCTTTCAGCTTTTACCCCCTAATATCTGACTTTGGGCTTTTTTTATTAAGACCTATTAAAGCTCAAGTTACAAAAGAGTATAATTATTATACTATAATTTAAATTTATGATGTCTGTTCTCCAATTGCAATAACTTTCTGCCTATTCATCATCTTCAAAAAAAATAAATAAAAACAAATCCCCATAGGAACAGACTAAATCTGACCATCTTTCTGAACTCACAGTATCTAAACAATAAATTAATGCTGACTATTCATCTTCATAGCACACACTGGCATTGCTGTTCCCCACTGAAAGCCCCTGTGACTCTTTGAAAACTCATCCTGGAATAATAGCAGGAAATCTTATTATGTATACTGTGTAGTTGCATAACACAGGTGAGAGTATCTATATAATTTTTAAAAAATGCTATGGGGAGCAGAAGAAGCCCTGAGTGTGTGAAGTCCTGAGAAGAAATGTGTTGTTGATATGAGTTTGGTTTTTTTCAAGAACATCAGACTCAGACCCTTAGAAAAACAGCAAAGCTCCCCTCCCTGCTTCCTGTGTGATGAGGCACAGAGGGAAATGGTGAGGTCTTCTTGTCCATGTAAAGTTGCTGACAGTATGTGCAGAAAATGCCTATCATAGCTTTATCTCCCCAGATATTTCTAGCCTGAACACTGTTTCCCTTTAGAAACTGTTCCTACAGAAATTAGCTAACCCCCCTTCTTGTTCAGCAGTAAGACATAAACCCTGCCTCCTTGTTTATCAGTATAAACTAACTGAGCATCCTTGTTCAGTCATGTGGACTAACCTTGCCTCTCTGTTCAACTATATAATAAAAGCTCTGAGCTTCTGGTATGCTACAATTTCTCCATCAGAGAACCCAGTACACCAGATGCCAGTTTTTCTGTGTCTGTGTGTTTGTCTTCTCTTAATTCCCCCACTGCCTCAATCAGGTCAGACCCTCGAGCCATGAGAGACATGGCAAAAACGCCAACCAAACTGCAGTTTTGTTTTGAAAAAGAGAATTTTTATACGAAAAAGTATCAGAAACAATATTACTGCTTCTATTCCCCATTCAAGTTAGTTACAACTCATTTTACATCTTTCTGCCTATGTATATGCATGTTCATATGAATATATTTTAGTAAGTATACCATAATTTTCCCTGGTGTCTTGTGTGACCACAACAGACAGCTACATAGCCCAGCAAGTCCTAGTATTGCTTAAAACAGAGAATAAATCCCAACTAATGAAATAAAAATCAAGTTTTTATGGATACTAGAAAAAGATGGAAATATGTCTTGACAGACCCTTCCTCGATACTTTCCTTAGAGTATATAAATGGCAGCTTGAATTCCAAATCCCATTTTTGATGTCATGTTGAGTAAGATTTCAAAGGCTGAAGAGAAGAATAATTGATGATCAGATGCCTCCAAGCATCATGATGCAGCATGCTCCTCCAGGGGAACAATCTCTTCCATATGATCATAAATCTTTAAAAAAATAGAAATTCTGTCTTTAGATCATATGCAGAACAAAGTATATTTCTATATAATACCCCTTAAGTATATGCAATAAATACATGAATACATTCTTTATAGGGGTTGTAAACAGTTGTAACACTTATTTGAATACCTCTATCAATCCCAATCAAACTGACAGCCAGAGCAACCATAAATTGATTCATCTGGTCCTGTGTGTTGTAGAGAAACAATATTTTTTTGGTTTTTGGAGACAGGGTTTCTCTATGTAGCTTTGGAGTCTATTTTGGCACTCGATCTGTAGACCAGGCTGGCCTCAAAATCACAGAAATCTGCCTGCCTCTGCCTCCTGAGTGCTGGGATTAAAGGCATGCACCACCAACACCCGGTGTAGAGAAACAATTTAAAGAAAAGACTTCACGAACTTGAGAAGGAGCATTGAAAATGGGGAGAGGAACTACAAAGTGCTGAAAGGAAGAGGGGAGGAAATTATGTAAATCAAGTACTTATATATGAAACACTCAAAACAATTATTACTATAGCTCTGTAGTTGAGATTGAAATCAGGATGGTGATACCTCTGGAGATTCTTTTATTATACAGAATTGCATTATCTATCCTGTTTTTTGTTTTTGTTTTTGTTTTTTGATATGAAATTGAGTACTACTCTTTCAATATCTATAAAATTGTGTTGGGACTCTAATGGGCCTTGCACTGAATCTGTAGATTGCCTTTGGTAAGATGGCCATTTTTTACTATGTTAATCCTACTGATTCATGAGCATGGGGAAGGGAACATGACGAATCAGGTTGTGGGGCTGAGGGGGAAGAATACTGAAAGAGACTACTGGAAATGTGGCAGGGAGGGATATTGAGGGGTCAGATAACCTGGCACAAGGGAATCTCCCAGGAATCTATAAGGTTGACTCTCTCTGGTACTCCTCGTAATAGCAAATATGTAATCTTAACCTGCCATTATAGCACAAATAATAAAAACCCAGAGACAGGTATTGGGGTTAAAGCTGATAACTAGAGAAGTCAAGCAGCCAGCCAGTAGAGAGTTCCTACCTCTACTGGTGCTCAGAATGAAGGGGCGATCCTGTCCTCTGATTGCATCACCAAACTGCACTACTCATCAGACTGCCTAGACAGCACTGAGCTCTTGCCTTATATTGCTCTGTAGTGCTTGGATTAAAGGCATGTCATCCAAAGTGCTGGAATCAAAGATGAGAGCTCTGTTTCTCTTTTAGACCGATTCACTCTTATGTAGCCCTGGGTAGCCTTGAACTCACAGGGATCCATCTGCCTCTGTCTTCTGAGTGCTAGGATTAAAGTGGCCATCACTGCCTGTCCTCTCTGGATTGCTACTGGCTAGCTTTGTACTCTGATCTACAGTCAAGCTATATTTGTTAATCATAAATAAAATATCACCACAGGCCATTTCCTGTGACTAGATTGGTCTCTAGCTCAATTGTCATAAGACAGCTTTCATCTAGCAACTGATGGAAACAGATGCAGACCCAAAGACAAACAGGTGAAGTTCTGGGAATCCTACATATGTGGGGTAGAAATGATTGTAGGAGCCAGGGCATCAGGGAAATCACAAGAAAACTCACAGAATAAACTATGCTGGGCTGATAGGAGCTCACAGAGACTGAACCAAACAGCCAGAGATACAGCATGGAACTGACCTAAGCATTCTGTATATTTGTTACAATTTTGTAGCTTGGTCCTCTTGTGGGACTCCTGACAGTGGGAACAGAGGCTGTCTCTGACTCTTTTACTGGCTTTTGGGACCCTACTCCTCGTACTGGGTGACTGTGCCCAGCCTTAATACATGTGAAGTTGCTTAGTCTTACAGAAATTTGATATGGCATGTTTTGTTGATATTCATGGGAGACCTGCTGTTTCCTGAACAGAAGCAGAGAAGGAGTGGATTCAGGGAGGGAACAGAGGGTGGATGAGGAGGGACTTGGAGGAAAGGAGAAAGAAGAGACTTTGACTGGGATGTAAAACAGATAATAATTAATTTATTTTAAAAGTTTAAAAAGATGTTTCAACTGTTCCGTATTCACAATGTATTTTGTCGTAATATATAAAAATGAATATATACATATATATACTACAAATATATATTTATCTAGAATAAATATTCATGTGTAATTTTAAATCATTTTATGGATATACTGTAATGAGTAAAATAATTTCTCTAATGCATTTTCTCATCCTATAATATTATAAAGATATTTCTACACTGATTTATGTAGATGATATTAAAAATGCATGTTTTCTTTTATTCTTTTGGATATGTATCAGGGTTTATTCACTTATAACTCTACTAGCTGTCTATTACTTATTGATGGACACATAAAGATGAATGGCAATGTGAAGAAGTTTAGGTTTTTCTCTGTAGCTAGAAGTTTCTGTCCTGCCCAGTCCTGCAGCCATTCAGTCCCCCCAAAAAAACACACAGATCATGTATTAAGTATAAATTCTTTGGCTTATTGCTGAGGCTTGTTACCAATAAACTCTTACAACTCAAATTAACCCATAATTCTTATCTATGTTTAGCCATGTAGCTTAGTACCTTTTCTCAGTAAAGCATTATCACCTTGCTTTCTCTGCATCTGGTGGCTATTGGGTCTCTGCCTTTCCTCTTCCCAGAATTCTCCTACTCTGGTAGTCCAGCTTATACTTCCTGCCTCACTAATGACCAATCAGCATTTTATTAAACCAATATGAGTGACAAATCTTTACAGTGAACAGGATGATTATTGCACATCATTTCTCTGAATAATTGCCCCGACCTGCAGGGAATAACACAAGCTCACACCCCGATATGCTGAAGTTACCAAAGAACCTAGAACAGAAGTGTCAGGGGGAACAAAGAACGACAGCAAGACAGGTTTCTGATCAAGCTGCGAATTTTTATTTTTCACAGGGACCTTATATAGGGGTGCCAAGAAGGTATCTTGGCAGTAAGGGAGAGGTCGTTTGAGGCTACTTGCTTGATAACCAGTCTGAGGAATGTCCCTATGTGTGAGTCCTTGAGAGTACAGGAGGTTACCAAGGTCGCAGGATGCAGGTGCTAGATAGTGGGTTAGAAAGGGGGAAGGGTTGCTTGGTAACCTGATCATGAAATGTATATTTACTTCTATAAGCTACTTCATGAGCCAGACATCATGTATCAGTGAGTAAAGGATTGAAGACAGCTATACTTCCAATAATAGTGTGTTTATAATGGCAGCTTCTGCCCAAGTCTCTTACAGGTCCAAGGTTACCTTTGCCATGACCCCTAACAAATAATAATTCATTTTTCCTATAACAACTCATATTTATCTTCTGTTGAAAGTCTCGGTTTTGTATTAGTTATTGATTACGTTTAGTAGTTCATTATTGCTCACTGGCTGAAGAAAGTCTTTGAATCCATTTCTTATGTGAATGAGCATTTTCTAAGTTAAATCCCTAAAATTTGAAATACAAGTCAGGACTTATTTCCAATTCCCATATAGGTTTCTTGGTATTCTTTTAGAAAATATAAAGTTGAGACAATTTTGAAATGCAGGGATATCTTGATAGTTATGGCAGTTTTCAGTTTTAAGGAAACTTTGGGTAGCTTAAGATTCTATTCACACCCCTACACATTTATTACCAAATATAATATTGTAGAATTTTTAAATAATGAGTGCCATATCTGTAGTTTCCAACATATATGACATATTCATCTTTCTCGTGAGAGAAAGATGAATGAGAGATGTTTAAAAAAAACTAGAGTGAACTCATAGCCATGAGAAATTCAACATCAACAGAATTAAGTCAACAATACGCTGAGAGCATTTACCAGCTTCCTATTATTTACCTATTGATGGACAGATAAAGATGAATGGCAGTGTGAAAGAGATTAGATTTTCCTCTGAATAAGAATTCATTTTTGTCCTATAACAACTTATTTGGCTTTTGCTCAAAGGTCTCAGAACTTTGTATCTATAGAAAAGTGCTTATTTACAAATTCAGAAAATAAGGCATTTTTATTCTTTTTAAAAGCTAAGAAGGCCAGAAAGCCAATATCTGTAAATCATCTATCATGTTATTCACCTTAATAAGACACCTCCATCTCAGAAACTGTGGTCCTGTGACTTTATAGATTCAGTGATGTCTAAACTTACATTCTTCAGAGCTTCATTTTACATGCCAGTGTGCCAGAAGCAGAGCAGAGCAGATATATCATTTACAATGTGTCAGTCTCATGCTTTGAAGTCCATGGAATGGTGTTTACAAACAGTGAAAACTCAGTTTCAATTTTCTGCAGTCATTTAGCTTTCAAAATATATCAAAATATATCTGAAGAAAAATATCATATTACAATCCTTACCATGTTTTTTGAATATGAGTGCTCTCTCCTGTTTGGAAGACATTTTTACATGTCTTTCCTTTGGTTGGATGACATAATTTAAAATTATAAAATGGTTTCATCAAGTATTGGAATATTTAATTTTTCATGTTAATTGGGGATAAGGTAAGCAGTTATACAACATTAACCCATTATTTAATATTTCAAATGTAGATAAGCAACCCAATCCTTTTGATTTTTCAAAATGCATGAGTATACAATTCACATAGGACCTGGCACAAGTTTCAAAGTTTACTACACAATGCTAAAACTTGCTTTTACAGCAACATTTATTGCTATCCTTTATCATTACTTAGTTTGAATATAAGTGCAATTATTGACACATTGTAGAAAATATGTCTATACATTTAATACAATTTCTTTAATAGTCAATCAAAAGTAGGCTGCTATAGTTTTACATTATGGTGAATTCAATACTGGCCTTTTAGACAAGGAAGATGTCTTGCTAGGCAGCATATTACAAAATGATTGCTACAATCCCTTGGACTTTATTCTAAATATCAGTATGTTGCTGAATTCTAAAGTACATTTTAGCAATTCAATATCTGAACATAATTACTTGTTCTTGAAATTAATCAGCATCTATTAAAAATAGCTATCAGAAAAAATATATTAACTAAGTCTTTGATTACTTCCATAGGGAGGTGAAAATGAAACTAGTGGTTCCCCCCTCACCATGCACTTAGACATAAAATCATTTGTCAAATACAAAATGTTAATTTATATTCCTGTAAACAAATGACAGGATGCCTAAGTGATTATGCATATTAATCCATTTATCTAACTTGTTTGCCCATATGTGTTTTACCCTCATCCATAATGCACTTTGACAAGTAACCTTGTTTTGATTTGGTAAAACGAAATTTGAGAAGCAAAGTTATACATTTTAATAATACAAATAAATAAATGTTAGGAATAACATTTTATTTCCTAGTGCTTAGAATTCAGAGGCCACAGTAAACTAAATATGACGACTTGCTCTCTTCAAATCATACATAAGTTACCCTAGAGAGCAGATTATCATGAAACAATTTTGATAGTTTCTTCTAATCTTTCTCTTTTGGGAATGTGTCTGTTGAGTTAAAGAAATCTCTGACAAAATGTTGAAGTTATTTTTAAAGTATGGTATCAGGTTATCTTTAATACTTTGTTCCATAACAAAATATTTATGTATTCAGTATGTCCAAGGTGAATGCTTTCTCATTTCCAAAAAACAAAAACAGGAGAAAGGACAGACGATGGGTCAAAATCCAGCACAGAATTTTAGAGCTGTTATCTGTATTCACTATTCACAACTGACATTTGTTTCCTCAAGGACCTGGAAATCATTTTTGATATAATCGAAATACTTTCATACAGACCTCTCCAGCAATACTTTGACAAGACTAGTCAAGAAATAAATGTGAACATCCAACAATTGTGTGCTCTGCATTAGATACTGTGGGGAATACAGAGAAATACAGGTCCCCTTTCTGGCACTAGAATATTTCTTTTTATTGAAAATTATCCCTCCAAGCAGGTTTTGGAGAAAACTGACAAATGTTCCTTTTCAATTATATCTCTATGACTGAAACATTTTGAATGGATAGAAGTCACTCACAGTTCTTAAGTATATTTTTTGATTTCTAGTCTGTAGAAATTTAAAATAGTTTTCCTTTCCAATTATTGATTTGATAGTATAGGCTTCCCAGGTTACATGATAATGTTATATTTCTATAGACTTTCTTAATAATCATTAAAAATAATGGCATCTACTTATTTAAGTTTATGGTAGATATGATTTCTGTTCTTCATGCTTTCACAAGATGGAGACTTAGACCTTTCAAGCTGTGTGAAGCCTGCTATCTTAAAGCATCTTATCAATCTCTTTAATTTAAAGAAACGCATCAACTTCCATGCTATCTTCTTTACAAAGCATACGGTGGGAGATATTCCACAGAGGATAAGTAACTGCATACAGGAACTTATATACAGTAGAATGGCAGCATCATCAAAGTGTGTGAGCATTTTATGAAATGAACTCTACTGGACTCAGCATCTGCCTCCACATTGTATGTAGAGCTAACAGGTGACAGCAGAACAGCATCCATTTGTGTTTTCTGGAAGAAGTGAAGAATCTACCAAAGCTCAGGTAGAAATTAGACATCAATTTCTCTATTACTATCATGTTTGGATTTCATTATGATCTCTCATATATTATTGCCTAGACATTGCTTATTTAATTACCCAAACCTAGATAATATATACATTAAAAATATTAATAATAGAGATGTATGTAATTCTATACTGAAAAAATTCATTTTCACTTCAAGAACAAAATGAATGAAATTCAACACTGGATTATTAATAAAAAGCACATGTGGGAGGAGTGTGAGATGATTCAGAGGATTTAGAAAGGAGAACTGACGTACTTGAATGCATAAGTCATCCTGAAATGTTTGAAAGGGTGAAAATATACCACAACCTCAATTTGAGGAAAGTAGCAAATACCTGATAACTCCATGTCAATATCTCCAATTTCCTTAATGCTGAATTTTTTCATAAAATGCATTTTGATCATATTTTCCCACCCTCAACTTCTCCCATATTCTCTAAAATTTCCTATATAGCCTACTTTATGTCCTTCCTCACAACTCAAAATAAAATAACCAAATCAAATAAAAAATAGAAAATGAAAATCACAGGAAATACACAAACTAAATAAAAGAAAGTCACTAAAACAAAACAAACAAAAAATACCAAGACAAAAAACAAAACATGCACAGACACACACATACACAAATTGAGTTATTTTGAGATGGTTAATTACTCCTGGTAATAGGACTTGCCCTAGAATGTAGTTGACATACCCAGTGACACTACATTGGAGAAAAATGATTTTCCCTTTCTCAACAGGTGTCAGTGCAAATAGCATCTTGGTTACGGTGATACTTTGGGTCCACTTACACTCCTCAGTGCAGGGATTTTGCCTGGTTTGAACCGGTGCAGGTCAAAAAGCATTGTGCCCAAATTCTTAATTTTGATAATTTATCCAATAGAACAGAGGGTAGATTATCAACCAATTGCAACAAGGAGAATCCTCTAAAATATTCAAGTAACAGATATTAATATTTTGTTTGCCTCATTTATTATTTTAACTTCTAAAATTATGTATCTAAAACACAACAGAAACATTAGGTAACAAACAGCCTGTGCACTTTGATCCCATTTAGTTGGACCTCTAGGATTTTACCAAAACCTTCCTTTATTGGATGTCTCAGCCAGTAAAGGCTTTGCTCACAACCAGAAGTATAATTTATAATTAAAAACAGGTATTTAGAACTCTTTTTCTGTCAGTTTTTGTACCATGTCCTTTACTTTTTTTCCACAGTGATTGAAAGCATCAGACAGACTAAAGATCCCTTCAAAATGTACTAGAAGATACATGAAACTGAAGTCTGAAAACAAATATATTTCCATCAAGTTTTTAAATAATTATTCTTACTCATTATTCTTTACATAATTCTGTTTGATATCTCTTTGAAATTAAAGGAGATGGTTTTCAGTGTTTTCTAGAAAGCCAAGATCAAAAATTTCTACTTAGAAAATAAATGTACATCCACTGATCTCTGTGAATAGACTTGGTAATGCATTCAATTTTATGAATTATTTAAAACTTACACTTTTTTTCTGAAATTTCTCCTTTACACAGGCACAAAGATGACCTTGATTCACTATGCATAAATCTTCAGCACATTTTAAGGATTGCCTTCAAAACGTATATCTCGCCTCTATTCCCTATATAACATTTTTATAAGCTGAATATTGTGGCATCTTTAAAGTCCAGAAAAAAAAAAACAATTGTATGATTTACTCAGTATCCAATTCCAAGCTTTGCTTCAGACAGCCAAAGTCAAAGATTAGCAGCTTTCATCCTCAAATAATGAACAAAGAACATGAAATAATTCATAATGTCTTCTTGCAACATCTAGTAGAATATTACTGCAAGAAAATACTTGTGTAATTATGTTCTTATGGTAGGATTATTCTTTCTTGAAGCTCTTCAATATAAAACCCAGAAAAAGTATAAATAGCTCTTTGAAAAGAAATAAAATATAAACATGTTTTATGTTAGACAACTTTGGATTCTAATTCACTAGGCTCTAAAATTATGAGATAACTCTGTGTTATGTTTAGTCATTTTATCAATATACAAATTATAACTGCCGGAGGTGAGTGTACCCTCTGCTCTTGCCTACTCTTGCCCAAAGTCCCATTCACCCTGGATCTCTCTGGGCCTGTGCCTGCTTAGAGTGGACCCGCCCAGCCAGGGAGAAGCTCCCTGAGTCTGGAAACACCTCACTCTTACTTCCCCCTTCACTGGCCTGACCCCTACTGAGGCAAGACCCCTACAGAATGAGGAGACTGCCAGGGGAGGCAAGACCATCCAGAGCTGCAGACATTGATACAACTAAAAAAGAGAACTACAGACCAATATCCCTCATGAACATCAATGCAAAAATACTCAACAAAATATTTGCAAATCGAATCCAAGAACACATCAGAAAAATCATCCACTATGATCAAGTAGTCATTATCCCAGGGATGCAAGGATGTAGTTCTCTTTTTTAGTTTTATCTTTGTGTGGCTTGGGTATCAAAGTGATTGTAGCCTTGTAAAAAGAGTTTGGCAATGTCCCTTCTGCTTATATTTTGTGGAACAATTTGAGGAATACTGGTATTAGATCCTGTTGAATTCCTGGTAGAATTCTGCTATGAAGCCATCAGGCCCTGGGCTTTTTTGGTTGGAAGGCTTTTGATGACTGTTTCTGTTTCATTAGGGGTTATAGGTGGATTTAAACTGCTTATCTGTTCTAGGTTTAATTTTGGTAAGTGGTATCTATCCAGAAAAATGTCCATTTCCTTTAGATTTTTGAATTTTGTGGAACTTTGATTCTTTAAAGAAAGAAATTCAAGAAGATACCAGAAAATGGAAAGATCTCCCATGCTCTTGGATAGGTAGAATCAACATAGTAAAAATGCCAATCTTGCCAAAAGTAATCTACAGATTCAATGCAATTCCCATCAAAATCCCAACACAGGTCTGCAAAGACCTTGAAAGAACAATACTCAACTTTATATGGAAAAACAAAAAACCCAGGATAGCCTAAACAACGTTGTACAATAAAGGATCTTCTGATGGCATCACCATTCCTGACTTCAAGCTTTATTATATAGCCATAGTTCTGAAAACAGCTTGTTATTGGCTCAAAAAGAGACAGATAGAACAAGGGAAAGAAATGATAACCCTGATATTAACCCATTTTGCCTTATTTTGACAAATATGCTAACTCTGTACAATGGAAAAAACATAGCATCTTCAACAAATGGTGCTGGCACAACTGGATTCAGACATGCAGAAGATTACAGATAGATCCATATTTGTCACCATGCACAAAACCTAAGTGCAAATGGACCAAAGATCTCAACATAAATGCAGCCACACTGAATCTTCTAGAAGAGAATGTGGGAGATACCCTTGAATGAATTGGCACAGGAGACCGCTTCCTGAACATTACACCAGTAGCACAGACATTGAGATCTGCAATTCATAAATGGGACCTCCTGAAACTGAGAAGCTTCTCTAAGGAAAAGGACACAGTCAGCAAGACAAAACGGCCACCCACAGAATGCGAAAAGATCTTCACCAACTCCACATCTGACAGAGGGCTTATTTCCAAATATACAATGAACTCAAGAAGCTAGCCACCCAAACACCAAACAATCCAATTAAAAAATGGGGTGCAGAACTAAATAGAGAATTCTCAATAGAGGAATTTAAAATGACAGAAAGATACTTAAGAAAGTGCTCAACATTCTTAGCCATCAGGGAAATGCAACCCAAAACAACTCTGAGATACCATCTTGCACCAGCCATTCTTGCAAAAACAAAAAACACCAATTATAGTCCTTGCTGGAGAGGATGTGGAGAAAGAGGAACACCCCTCCATTGCTGGTGGGAGTGCAAACTTGTATGACTGCTTTGGAAATCAGTATGATGGTTTCTCAGGAAAATAGGAATCAGTCTACCTCAAGATCCAGCCATTCCTCTTTTGGGCACATACCCAAAGAATGCATTCATACAAGGACATATGTTCAACTATGTTCATAGCAGCGTTGTTTGTAATAGCCAGGACCTGGAAGCAACATAGATGTCCCTCAATTGAAGAATGGATGGAGAAAATGCGGTACACTTACAAAGTGGAGTATTATTCAGCCAAAAAAAAACAATGAAATCTTGAAATTCGAAGGCAAATGGATGGAACTGGAAGAAAACATCCTGAGTGAGGTAACCCATTCACAGAAAGATGAGCAGGGTATGTACATACTCATATATTGATATTAGAAATTGAGCAAAGGACTACCAGCCTACAATCCACACCACCAGAGAAACTTGGAAATAAGGAGGCCCAAAGAGAAGAACATAGTCCCCAGGAGAAGGGGAGGAGGACAAGAACCCCTGAGAAAATTTGGAGTATGGGGGAGAGAGAAAGGAGGTGGAAAAGGGAGATGGGGAGAACGGGAAGGGGCAAGAGAACAGGAGGACTGAAACGGGGGGTGCAAGAAAGGAGATGCCTTTATAGAGGGAGCCAGTATAGGTATGGAGAGAGGTCTGGAACAGGGGAAATGTTAGGGGATCCACAGGGATGACCCCAACTTAGAATCTAGGCAGTGGTGGAGAAGCTGCCTTTGATGCCCTTCCCCTATAATGAGATTGATGACTACCTTGGTTGCCATTCCTACAGCCTTCATCTAGTAGCTAATCGGAGCAGAAACAGGCACCCACAGCTAAACTGGAATCCTGGAATCCAGTTGTGGAGAAGGAGGAGGGATGAGAAAAGGAGGCAAGACTGTGCTGGAGAAGCCTGCAGAAACAGTTGACCTGACCAAGTGAGAGCATGGAGACCCTAGTTGTAAAGGAACCAGCATTGGACCAAACCAAGCCCTCTGAATGTGGGTACCAGCTAGGAGGCCAAGACAGTCTATGGGACCTCTAACAGTGGAGCCACAGTTTATCTCTAGAGCACAAATGGACTTTGGAAGCCCATTCCCTATGCGGGGATACTACTGCAGCTCAGATATGGGAAAGAGGGCCTGGACCCTCCTCCAAATGATAAGATGAACTTTGATAGTCCACCACGGAGGGCCTCACTATCCCTGGAGAGTGGATGGGGGGTAGGTTGGGAGGTTTGTGGTGAGCATGGGAGGATGGGAGGGAGAAGGAATGAGGGGATTGACATGTAAATAAGATTGCTTCTCAAATAAAAAAATAAAAATAAATAAATAATAATATCCATTGATTAGCTCTTAAGTTTCTTCTGTTGATATTGCAACACTAGAATATCAGTAGCCTGAAATGTGAATTTCCTGAAAGTATTTTCTGCATTTCAAATTTTATGTCTTTCTTTGGAAAGCATGCCAAATTTATTGGAACTCAAATGGGATCTTGCAATTTTCTTGTAAATTTAACATCTCAAACTTCCTTTCAATTTGCTGTAAAATGTTTATATTTAGTAAACAAAAACTAAAAGATTTTTCACTCTCTCTGCTGTACTTCAATCTACACCATGTAGATCAAAAATAGCATTTATCACTTACACTAGCTTCCATCTTAATTTTCACAGCATTAAAATATTAACTCAAACAAAAATAAACTTAAAGTGTTTGTACCAGTCATTTCACTGTTACAACAAAATATGTAACAAAAGAAAGCTCTGCAAGGAAATAAATGGTTTTGGAATTTTTCTGAAGTTTGGCCCATTATTTCATGAAGTGTGTGCCTGTGGAGAGAAGTTCATGTCATAGAAGTCATGCATCAGAGAGGCAATGTCCACACTCTCATCTTCCCACTTTTTAAAACCTTTTCATTTATGTGTGTCACAAACCTATGAAATAGTGTCACCCTCATTCCTGGATGGTCACAACTCCTTAATTAATGCCCTGGGAATGCCTTTGGAAATGTCATGGCTGGAGAGTAGATCTCCTAGAGGCAAGGTGCTCATGCCTGTGATATGGAAGTATGTAACAGTGGATCCCAAGGTTAATATTTCTCTAGAAATCTTATACTAGGGCAAGGGAAGGGCTAGAAGAAGCTCTGATGTCATTCAAAGGAAGAATTTGCATCTAAAAAGAGATTCAATGCTCTTTTAAAGATCTTATTGGATTTCCTTGAACAAAAAAGCACAATGGCGGTAGTCAATGAGTGCTGGGATCATATCTTCACTATGACAGTTATATACACCTAAACACACACACACACACACACACACACACACACACACACACACACACACTGCATCACTTCTCATTGAAATTTGTACTTTGAGAGTAATTTGACACCACTGATCTGTGCGCAGGATCAGAGTTCAGCTGGGGACCCCGAAACACCAAGGCCCAGTGGCAGTTCTGTATCCATCCGCCGGCCCAGCCCAACGGGATCCAACACACCCGAGCACTGCCAAGGCCCTGGTAACAGTGACACCTCCACCCAAGAGAAGAGGACAGACATCAGAGTTTTGGATCCATTTGCATCTAATAGAAGAGAACTTTGATCCCATACCCACCAGGAGAGCAAGAAACTCGTGCTACACCCACCAGAAGAAAGGATGAGAAGAGGGCAAGGTAAAAGCACATTTGAAAACAAAAAACTCAATATGACACCACTGGAGACTAAGAACCATACATTAGCAAGACCTGAACTTCACAATGCTGATGAGCCAGAAGACAATGACCTTAAAAACATCTTCAGGAAAATGATAGAGTACCTCAAAGAGGACATGAGAAAATCCCTTAAAGAAATAGAAGAAAAAACAAAACAAAAAATACAAGATATCAACAAATCTCTCAAAGAAACAGTTCAAGACCTAAAAACTGAAATACAGACAATAAAGAAACCACAATCTGAGAAAATTCTAGAAATAGAAAAGCTGGATAAACGATCAGGAACTACAGATGTAAGCGTAACCAACAGAATACAACAGATGGAAGAGAGAATCTCAGGAGTTGAAGACACACTAGCAGAAATAGATTCATCAACCAAAGAAAATATTAAGTCCAACAAATCCCTACCACAAAATATCCAGGAACTATGGAATACTGTGAAAAGACCAAACCTAAGAATAATAGGCATAGAAGAAGATTAAGAAATCCAACTCAAAGGCACAGAAAATATATTCAACAAATCGAAAGAAGAAAACTTTCCCAACCTAAAGAAAGACATGCCAATGAAAATACAAGAAGCCTACAGAACACCAAATAGACTGAACAAAAAAAGGTCTCCTTGCCACATAATAATCAAAACACCAAACATACACAACAAAGAGAAAATATTAAGAGCAGCAAAGGAAAAAACCTATAAAGACAAACCTATCAGAATCACACCTGACTTTTCAATGGAAACTCTGAAAGCCAGATGGTCCTGGATAGATATTCTACCTACACTAAGAAAACATGGATGCCAGCCAGGACTATACCCAGCAAAGCTTTCAATCAATATAGATGGAGAAAACAAGATATTCCATGACAAAACTAGATTCAAATAATACATATCCACCAAAACAGCCCTACAGAAAGTTCTGGAAGGAAAACTATAACCCAAGGAAATTAACTACAACCAGAAAATTATAGGCAATAGATAACCCCACTTTATCAACAGCCTAAAAGAAAAAGGGACAGAATCCCACAAATAATCTTGCCAGCATCACCAAATCAAAAGCGAACAAGAAGGAACAATCAATGGTCATTAATATCCATCAACATTAATGGTCTTAACTCCCCTATAAAAAGACACAGATTAGCAGAATGGGTAAGAAGACAGAATCCTTCCTTCTGCTGCATACAAGAAACTCACCTCAACTTCAGAGACAGAAGGTACCTAAGAATTAAAGGTTGGGAAAAGATTTTCCAATCAAATGGACCCAAGAAACAAGCAGGGGTAGCAATCCTAATATCCAATGAATTGGACTTTAAACTAAAATCAATCAAAAGAGATGAAGAAGGTCACTACCTACTCATCACAGGAGAAATCCATCAGGATGAATTCTCAATTCTTAACATTTATGCCCCAAATACAAAGGCATCCACGTTTGTAAAAGAAACATTACTAAAACTCAAGTCACACATGAAACCACACACACTTATAGTGGGAGACTTCAGCACCCCACTCTCACCACTGGACAGGAACAACAGATAGAAGCTTAACAAAGAAACAAAAGAACTAATAGAAGTTATGGCACAATTGGACTTAACAGATATCTATAGAACATTCCACCCAAATACAAAACAATTTACCTTCTTCTCAGTGCCACATGGAACCTTCTCTAAAATTGACCACATACTTGGCAACATAGCAAACATCAATAGGTACAAAAAATTGAAATAACCCCCTGTGTCTTATCAGACCACCATGCTTTAAAATTAGAATTCAACAACACAACACGAACTACAGAAAATCTACAAACTCATGGAAGTTGAGTAACACCCTATTGCACAATTCATGGGTCCAGGAAGAAATAAAAAAAGAAATTAAAGACTTCCTAAAATTCAATGAGAATGCAGCCACAACATATTCAAACCTATGGGATACTTTGAAAGCAGTGCTAAGAGGAAATTTCATAGCGCTGATTGCACACATGAAGAAACAGGAGAATAATCACACTAGAGAATTAACAGCACAACTGAAAGCTTTAGAAAAAAAAAAAGAAGCCAATATACCCTGGAGGAGCAGACACCAGGAAATAATGAAATTGAGGACTGAAATCAATCAAATGGAAACTAGGAGAACAATACAAAGAATCAATATAACAAAGAGTTGGTTCTTTGAGAAAATCAACAAGATAGACAAACCTTTATCTAAACTTACCAAACAACAAAGAGTGAACATGCAAATTAATAGAATCAGGAATGAAAAGGGGAACATAACAACAGACACAAAGGAAATCCAGAGAATCATCAGGTCAAACTTTGAAAACCCATATTCCTCAAAATTCGAAAATCTAATGGAAATGGACAATTTTCTGGACAGAGTTTACTTACCAAAATTAAATCAAGAACAGATAAGCAACTTAAATAGACCTATAACCCCTAATGAAATTGAAGCAGTCATCAGAAGTCTCCCAACCAAAAAATGCCCAGGGCCAGATGCCTTCAGTGCAGAATTCTACCAGAAATTGAATGTACAGCTAATACCAATTCTCTTTAAATATTCCACACAATAGAAGCAGAAGGGTGATTACCAAACTCTTTTTATGAGGCTTCAATAACCTTGATACCTAAGCCACACAAAGACACAACTAAGAAAGAGAACTACAACCAAAAATCCCTCATGAACATTGATGCAAAAATTCTCAATAAAATATTGGCAAATCGAATCCAAGAACACATCAGAGAAATCTTCCATCACAATCAAGCTGGCTTCATCCCAGGGATGCAAGGATGGTTCAACATATGAAAATCCATCAATGTAATCCACCATATAAACAGACTGAGGAAAAAAAAAAAACACATGATCATTTCACTAGATGCCAAAAAAGCCTTTAACAAAATCCAATACCACTTCATGATAAAGGTCTTGGAGAAATCATGGATAATAGGAACATACCTCAACATAATAAAAGCAATATACAGCAAGCCAACAGCCAACATCAAATTAAATGGAGAGAGGCTTAAAAATCAGGAACAAGACAAGGCTGTCCAGTCTCTCCATACCTCTTCAATATTGTCCTTGAAGTTCTAGCTAGAGCAATAAGACAACAAAAGGAGATCAAGGGAATACAAATCGGAAAGGAAGAAGTCAAACTCTCACTATTTGTAGATGATATGATAGTCTACATAAGTGACTGAAAAACTCTACTAGGGAACTCCTACAGCTGATAAACACCTTCAGCAAAGTGGCAGGATACAAGATTAACTCAAAAAAATCTGTAGCCCTACTATATACCAATGACACATTGGTGGAGAAAGAAATCAAAGAAACATCACCCTTTACAATTGCCACAAACAACATAAAATAACAGTAACCAAAAATGTGAAAGACCTGTACTGTAAGAATTTTGAGTCTCGGAAGAAGAAACAAAAGAAGATACCAGAAAATGGAAAGATCTCCCATGCTCTTGGATAGGCAGGATCAACATAGTAAAAATGGCAATCTTGCCATAAGCAATCTACAGATTCAATGCAATCCCCATCAAAATCCCAACACAATTCTTCAATAAACTTGAAAGAATAATCCTCAACTTTATATGGAGAAACAAAAGACCCAGAATAGCCAAAACAACCATGTACTATAGAGGAACTTCTGGAGTCATCACCATCCCTGACTTCAAGCTCTATTACAAAGCTATAGTCCTGAAAACAGCTTGGTATTGGCACAAAAATAGACAGGTAGACCAACAGAATACAGTTGAAAACACTGATATTATCCCACACACTACGAACACCTGATTTTTGACAAATACTCCAAATACATACACTAGAACAAAGAGAAAATCTTCAACAAATGGTGCTGGCTTAACTGCATGCAAACATGTAGAAGAGTATAGATAGACACAAGCCTTTCACCCTGCCCAAAACTTAAGTCAAAATGGATCAAAGACCTCAACATAAACACAGCCACACTGAACCTATAGAAAATAAATTGGGAAATACCTTTGAATTAATTGTACAGGAGATTGCTTCCTGCACGTAACACCAGTAGCACAGACACTGAGATCAACATTTAATAAATGGGACCTCCTGAAACTGAGAAGCTTCTGCAAGGCAAAGGACACAGTCAGCAAGACAAAACGGCAGCACACAGACTGGGAAAAGATATTAATCAACCCCTCATTTGACAGAGGGCTGATCTCCAAAATATACAAAGAACTCAAGAAGCTAGTCTCCAAAACACCAAACAATCCAATTAAAAAGTGGGTATGGAACTAAATAGACAATTCTCAATAGAGGAATCTAAAATGGCTGAAAGACACATAAGAAAGTGTTCAACATTCTTAGCCATCAGGGAAATGTAAATCAAAACACTCTGAGATACCATCTTACTCCTGTCAGAATGGCCAAAATCAAAAACAGCAATGACAGTTTATGCTGGAGAGGATGTGGAGAAAGGGGAACACTTTTCTACTGCTGGTGGGAGTACCAACTTGTACAACCACTTTGGAAATCAGTATGGCGACTCCTCAAGAAAATGGGAATCAGTCTACCACAAGATCCAGCAATTCCACTCCTAGGCATATACCCAAAAGAAGCATATTCATACAACAAAGACATCTATTCAAAGATGTTCATAGCAGCACTGTTTGTAATAGCCAGAAACTGGAAGCAGCCTAGATGCCCCTCAACCGAAGAATGGATAGAGAAAATGTGGTACATTTATACAATGTAATACTCCTCAGTAGAAAAAAAAAACAATGGAATCTTGAAATTTGCAGTAATATGGATGGAACTCAAAGAAACCATTCTGAGTGAGGTAACCCAGTCACAAAATGATATACATGATATGTACTCACTCATATGTGGATTTTAAACATAGAATAAGGGATTATCAGCCTACAATACACACTGCCAGAGAAACTAGTAAACAAGGGGGACCCCAAAAGAGACAAACTTTGTCCCCTGGAGAAGGGGACAGGGCCACGGTCCCCTGAGCAAATTGAGAGCATGGGAAGAGGATGGAGGGAGCTATGAGAATGAGAAGGGAAGAAGAGGAAGGATTCAGAGGTCATGAGGGAGCAGAACGTTTGAGTCAGGTATAGATTAGAAGAAAGGATATGCAATAGGTAGGGTTTTAGTTGGGGGGGTTTTAGGGGAGGAGTGGAAGGAGAAGGGAACTGGGATTGTCATGTAATTCAATTGTGTTTGTAACTCAAATAAAAAAAAAGAATAGAAATTTGTACTTCAAGTCACTATCAAAGATGATTGTGTCCCTGTGGGAGGGAGGTCACTGGACTCTCTTATTTCTTCCACTTTTCAATGTAGTCACATCAAATACACCTCATTTCTCTGTTATTCACTTATCCATTTAATTGGTATATCAAGAACAGATGGCCACATCTAGCTTCTTCGGGATACCTGAGTTTAGTCTTATATCCTAAAACCACAGTAATACTCATAGACACATGCAGAGGTATGCTATGTTAATCATCTAAATAATGAATTCAGTCATACTGACAATAAATCAATCATCAGATTTATAACATTTTATTGTTCAATTGTATAACTGGAGTTAAAACATTGATCAAATGTCCAAGAGGTCAGTATTCCATTCTAAAATAAATATTTAACATTAGAGTTGTCAATTTTTTTCACGATACTTGAATAGTTGGTATCAGGTCCAAATCTCATACCTTTAACTCTCATCATTTTCAAGTATTAATAATATTACAGTAGAATGGAACATTCATCACACACAGGAAGCACAAACATTATCACTAACCAAACTCTAGACTTACTTTGTATCTCAGTAGTTTTTTCATTAGTATCTTCCTTTCTCTAGAATCCTATTGATGTCAATGATCCCATTGAGAATGATACATTTAGTTAAGTCTTCAAGTCTCCTTAGCTTCATCTGATCTAAATGAGTGTCTTTGTTCTTCCTTGCAAACTGGAATTGCTAGCTTTAAAGTGCTATATTCAATTGCTTTACTGAATGTCCCTCAAAATGGGATATTTTATTTTACTTATGGATAGATGATTGGTGTTATAGATTCCTCAGCATAATTCCTCAAAGGTAATGCATTCTTGTAATGTACTATCAGTAGCTCATATTATCAACATAATTTGGTCACTTATTTAACAGAGTATTAGCTAACATATGTTCAGTATGAAATTGCTTTTTTCCCTCCTCTCCAGCAATATTCTCTGAAAGAAAGGTGCCAAGAATGGCCCACTTGAGAAAGCAGAAGCATGTTTAGGCTGTATCTCCCAAAGAGGCAGTATCTAAAGCAATTAATTGAATGTCTTCTTTAAGGAGAATGCATCACTTCTATATCATACACTTAGGGTAAAGACATGCATCTTTTCTACTTTGAGATCTTTAACATGTTGAATAAGAATTTGCAAATTGGATTTCAAAAATGTATAATAATAGCTCATCAGAGAAGGAGGAGAAAAAAGAAAAGGCATTAATATCAAACAGATGTTTTCAAACATTCATACATATGCTACTGATGGCCTTTATGCATTTTTATTGAAGATAAAAAAGACTCATACATTAAACATTTAGATAGTGTTGTATTCTCAAGCCAGTTTCTTTATGAAAAATGTCAACAAACAGACAGAGGAACTAACAGAAGTCATGACCCAATTGGGATTAACAGATATATATAGATCATTGCAGCCAAACACAAAAGAATATACATTCTTTTCAGCATCACATTAAACCTTCTCTAAAATGGACCACATAATCAGCAACAAAGCAAACGTCAACAAGTAAAAAAAAAATGGAATAAACCCCTTTGTCTTATCAGACCACCATGCCTTAAATTTAGAATTCAAAAACAACACAAATTGCAGAAAACCTACCAACTCATAGAAATAAGACAATGCGCAATTGCACTAACCTGGGTCAATGAAGAAAAAAGAAAGAAATTAAGACTTCCTAGAATTCAATGAAAGGGAAGACACAACATATCCAAACTTATGGGACACTTTAAAAAGCAGTACTAAGAGGAAAGTACATAGCTCTAAGTGCTCACATGAAGAAACTAGAGAATAGACACACCAGAGAGTTGGCATCACAACTGAAAGCCCTAGAACAAATGGAAGCAAATTCACCCCAGAGGAGTGGATGCCAGGAAATAATCAAACTGAGGGCAGAAATCAATAAAGTTAAAACAAAGAAAACAATTCAAAGAATCAGTGTACAAAGAGTTGGTTCTTTGAGAAAATCAGCAAGATAGACCTTTATCCAAACTAACCAAACATTCAAATTTAAAAAATCAAAAATGAAAAGGGGGACATAACAACGGACAATGAGGAAAGAGAACACTCCTCCATTGCTGGTGGGAGTGCAAAGTTGGACAGCCACTCTGGAAAACAGTATGGCAGTTTTTCCAGAAAATGGGAATCAGTTGACCTCAAGATTCAGCAATTCCACTCTTACGTATATACCAAAAAAATGCACATTCATACAACAAGGACATCTGTTCAGCTCTGTTCATAGCAGCATTATTTGTAATAGCCAGAACCTGGAAGCAACGTAGATGCCCCTCAACTTAAGAATGGATAGAGAAAGTGTGGTACATTTACACAATGGAGTACTAATGGGGGGGGCAATGGAATCTTGAAACTTGCAGGCAAATGGATGGAAGAAGAAGAAATCATTCTTAGCAAGGTAACCCAGTTATAAAAAGACAAACATGGTATGTACTCACTCATATGTAGATTTTAGACATAGAGTAAAGGATTACCAGCCTACAATCCACAGAAGCTAGTAAACAAGGAGGACCCTAAGTGAGACATACATAGTCCCCTGAACAAGGGGAAAAGGACAAGATCTCCTTAGCAATTTGGGAGCATGTGGGGGAGTGGAGAGTGAACTAGGAGAATGAGAAGGGGAGAAGAGGTGGGTAAGGAGGACATGATGGGGCAGGGAGGTTGAGTTGGGGGAAGAACAGAAGAGAGCAAGATAATAGATCCTATAATAGAGGGAGACATTATAGGTTTAGAGAGAAATCAGGCACTAGGGAAATATCTGGAGATCTACAAAGATGACACCAACTAACAATCTAAGCAACAGAGGAGAGGCTACCTTAAATGCCCTCCCCTGATAATGAGATTGATGACTAATTTATATGCCATCCTATAGCCTTCTTCCAGCAGCTCGTGGGAGTAGAAGTTCACACTCACAGCTAAACCTTGAACTGAACTGGAATCCAGTTGCAGAGAAGGAAGACTGATGAGCAAAGGGGTCCATACCAGGTTGGTGAAACCCACAGAAACAGCTGACCTGAACAAGAGAGAGCTCTTGGTCCACAGACTGATAGCTGTGAAACCAGCATGGGACTGATCCTGACCCCCTGAATGTTGGTGTCAGTGAGGAGACCTCGGAAATCTATGGGGCCCTTTGTAGTGGATTAGTACTTATCCCTAGCATAGGAATGGACTTTGGGAGCCCATCCCACATGGAGAGATATTCCCTGAGCTTAGACACAAGAGGGTGGGCTTAGGCCCTATCCCAAAGGATATGACAAACTCTGAAGACCCCCTACTTAAGGCCTCACACTCTCTGGGGAGCAGAAAGGGTATGGAATAGGTAGGGTGTTGGGGGTCAGGGGAGGAGCAAAGAGAGAGGAAACTGGATTGACATGTGAAATAATCTTTCTGATTCAAATAAAAAAATAATAAAAAAGAAAATTTTGTTACATTTGTGGACATAGAAGAAAAAGGCTATGCCTTCCCTGGGATATATTTACAACATTTTCATTGTCTTTTTCTTCAATAGAACTAGTGACTAAACAAAATGCACACCAGTGTAAGAGTGGTGATACATTCTACACAAAGAAAAAAACCTTAAATATTTCAGTCCTTTCATAGACAAGGGCAAATTCAGTGTGATGATATGATAATGTTCAGACATGAGTAGCAAGTCAGGTTCAGCTGCTCTGTCTTTGCCTTGCTACTATCTTAGTGAACAAGAAAATAAATTTAAATATGCACACTCCTTAAACCTCCTCATAGTACTGAAGTTACTTTTCTCTATATATTTGATAGTACTTAAATCCACCTAGCAGAAACACACACACACACACACACACACACACACACACACACACACACACACAGGCATGAACATGACACACACATAGAAACTTGCAAATGTCACCTACACATACATACATACAACACATACACACACACACACACACACAAACACAAGAACAGCACACAGAGATACACAAACATGTGTATACACATAGACAAATGCACATCACACACACAGACAGTTGCAATCACACACACACACACACACACACACACACACAAATACAGAGATATGCACACATCACATACACACAGACATATGCACTTCACACATGGAGACATACACAACATGTACTCACAAGCACAGAGACAAGCCTCTCTCTCTCTCTCTCTCTCTCTCTCTCTCTCTCTCATGCAAACACACACTGGGACAGTTGCATATCATATACACACTCACAGACAACTGCACTCCACACACACACACACAACACACACACACACACACACACACAGAGAGAGAGAGAGAGAGAGAGAGAGAGAGAGAGAGAGAGAGAGAAGCTCAACTTCTAAACCCAAAAGACCTTCAGCAAGAATTAAAGGTTATGTATTAATTCCAAGAGAAGCAATTTGATAATAACTAGGTGAAATAGGAAATGTATTATTCTTGATAACAAATACAGAAGGATGAAGTTCTGAACCTGTACTGTGTCTTGTCCATTCTTCAACAGAATTATACAAAAATGAAAATTTTATTCATATTTATACAAGACTCACAAAAATAATTAGTCAATCAAATGAGAAATTTTAACTGTGATTTAGGTTAACACTTAAGCTTTTTTTTCTTCTTCCAAGCCATGAGTTATGTATTTTTAAATATGTATCACTCAGTTCTATGAAGGTCTAGAGGCCTTTGTATGTATTGCTTAGATCTCCATGTCTGGGAATTTGATGAGTACAGAGAACAAAGGAGCCCATTAGGAACATCTAATAGAGCAAAAGGACCTGCCACATCAGCATCATTTAACAGATGAAAACCAGAGAACTGTATATATCTCTATTAGAGAGAAAGCATTATGCAAAACAATGAAAAGATATGACAAAATTCCAATTTCCATGATTATAGTTAGCTCTGCTTCAAGCCCATACCCTCAGTAACCTTGACTGAAAGTTAAACTAGAACTAACAAAAGGGACTGAGGAGTAGTTGTAGAAAGAAGTTTCATAAAATTATAAAGAAACACAGATAGAAAACGGCCAATTGCTCTCTTGGCTGATCTAGCAAAATTGAATGGAAGAGTCAAAAGAGTGACATTTGTTCCACTTAATAGGGATTGTCATCAATTAACAAACTTCAAAGACATGGCTCATCAATCCCTAAGGGCCTACATAGTGCAACTATCACTTTGCTCATCTTTTGTCTGAGAGAAACTCAGTCCCAGAAGTTTGTAGAAGTGTGACTAGGCAAATACTCACTTAACAAAGCCTTTCCTAGGCTCTCTGTATTTTATCAGGCAAAAATGAAAGTACGGTTGTAAATGTCCATCACTTCTTTGGGTCACTGTCTCAGAGTTTATTGTGGCACTGTCAAATAAATTGATACCAAAAAAAAAAAATGAAATCAGTCCTCAGACTGCATTTTAAACATACTGTGCTATCTTCCATGAAAGTTGTTTAGGCTAAACTGTTCCCCAATGTTATCTCTAAGGAACACATAAATCTATTTTCCTCCTATGCTTGAAAATGATTAATGGTGAAATATACTCATTCATCTTAAAGACTGAGTATATTTAGAAACTGAAAGCTTTTTAAGTTAAGATTCAAAACTTAATGGGGGGTGTTTTATGCTCTAAAGGTGTATCCAATTTTCCTGGCTATAGCTTTATCATCATCAAAACTGTCTGTACTTGAGTGTATAATGTACAAAGAAAGCTACCTGCTTGGGTAGATTTTACCATCAAGAGGTTACACCAAATGAACAATAGAAATTGTTCATGTAAATAAGTAACTTTTATAGTCAAAAGGGATTCTACATATAAGGCAATTTAGCATTTGCAAAAGATTCTTAACAATATACAGTAGCACCATTCACTGACTTACACCAGGGTTTTCATATTTTCTCCAACTTTAGCTATGTATTAATTTCTTACTGACCCAACCATGTGATAAATCTGAGAATATTTCTACACACTTCCATTCTTCATCCTTTACCATCATACGTTATCCACATCGCATTTGCTCAAAATCCATTCAATCAGTCTCTTCTCCAGTCACACTTACAGTGACCTAAATTATGTTCTTATTGTCATATTAATTAATTAATGTGTATGCAACTTCTGTCTTGATGAATGTGTACCACATGTGTGTGGTTTTCCCACAGAAGATAGAAGAAGGCATCAGCTTCCCTGAAAGTGGAACTACAGACAGTTCTTAGCCACATGTGGATGCTGGAAATTGAACCCAGATTCTTTCTAAGAGTAACCAGTGATATTAATCACAGAGCTATCTCTCCAGCTGTTATTTCTTATTTGGAGTTTTTCAATAGCTTTACACATTCCCTAGCTCCCTACACTGCAGCCACAATACAACCAGAATACATTCACTAAAATAAGGATCCAGTTTTCCTACTTCTCATAATAAGGTTCTCCAGCTGTGTGCTGGTTACTAAACTCCAGGATGTTTGTTACATGGGATACATTTTTTTTCAGCTTTATTTTTCACTGCACATTGCTGTTGCTAACATGATCTTTCTCATTTAATGGAAAATACTCATTTAACACATATTCAGATTAACCATATTTTGTTAGTAGCCTAGTACTTATTTACAAAGTGACTAGTGTGACATTATTATTGATATTTAATGATTACATGAATAAACAATAGTAGTTAAAGAACTCTCTAAAAATGATAAAATTACCTGTGTCTAAGCACTTATTGTGATTAAATTTCTTTTTGGTCTGGTTTTAGAGGCTGTAAATGGTAATAAACAAAACAATGGTTTTCCATTACCTCTAAATAAAAATTCCTGCTTTTCAATTAATGAATTAATCTTCTTCATCTTCACATCCTCTTCCAAAAATGATTCCCTTTAGTTAAGGAAATTAAAACTCCAGGTGTATGCTAATCAAAAACAGGAGACTGAAAACTATAGATGATCCCAAAGTGACTAAACAGAGGCTACTAGAAGTCTTAAGGACACTACAGGATACAAAGACAGGGTTGGTAGAGCATAAGAGAAAAAGAAAAAACTATTTCTTAATTTAAAGAAAATATTTAAAATTTAAAGAAAAAATAAATTATGGGACCCTTAATGTGTGCCCTTATTTTTCACCATAATTCCTGAGCACTACCAAACCAAACCAAGAGAAATGACTTGCATATAAGCACACAGGAAAACCTGAATTTCACCTCTTGTAGCTCCACGTCTTAAATATTCTTTTGTAAATTTTACATACTTCCGTATTTCAAAGAAAAAATAATGTACTAGCTAATATTTAAAATTCTGATAGAATGATAAGGCCCTGCATGATACTGATTGGCTTTTAAGTTTTCTGACAAAAGTATTAAAAAGAAAATTCTTCATTACAATATATAAATTTGCAATTCTGAAAATGTACTTTGATTCAAACATTTAATTCAAAATATCTTTGATAGTACATTTGATTTAGCTTGATAAAGAATCTTAGTAAATTCCATATGGACTGGGTAGGTTCTCTTACTGGACTGACACTTAGAGCCTATCTGAATACCATACCTTTACTGATGGAAACAGATATGAAGTCCCCTCTTTAATGAAGGATGACTTACATATAAATCAATTACATGATGACAAAGAAAGAAAAAAATGACTATCCAAAGGCAGAATACCCCAGCGTTTATTAATAGCAGTATTTTGTTAAGTGTCAAGAAAATCTCTTTTGATATATGGGGCCCAGAGAAAGATGTATTAATAAGCAGATTAATAATATAAAGTTAATATTCATGAATGCCGGTTTTATTTAAGAATTTCAGGATCAGCACTTTGTGTTATCTGTTGTCTTTTTGAAGCTATTTCTCTCACTGAGGTTGGCAACATTCATTAAAAGCCCCATCCTTTTGTTTGTTTGTTGGTTGTTTTTTTTTATTCAGGCCTTCTCTGTGTAGCTTTGGAGCCTGTCTTGGAACTCACCCTGTAGACTAAACTGGCCTTGAACTCACAAAGACCTGCCAGCCTGTGCTTCCTGAGTGCTAGGATTAAAGGCAAGAGCCACAACCACCGTGCTGAAAGCCCCATTGTTTAACTTGAGTAGCTATCTGTCTCTCTTCATCAAAGATGAAATCAAAACTGTTCTTCTCTCTTTATTAAACAACCACCAAGGTTATCATTTAAGTCTTATGTAATATAGTAATGGAGAAATAACAACTTCTCTGAACTGTGCAAGTCAATTTGATTTACAATTCAAATTACTTCTAATAGAGAATATAGCTAATGTTAATGGGTTAAGTATAAGATTCCATAAATATTATCTATAATGTTTCTCTATGAAAATTGCTAGTATGTTGTTAAAAACATTACCTCCACTACAAATATTCATTTATCATGTTGTGATAGGATATTACAATCATTGAGCACTAACATGTTAGTGACATGCTTATAATTTTTTCATTGATTAGCAATGCTGTAAAGTGAAAAAGAACCTGTAGTTACATCACTAATGTGGTAATGCATTGCATTCATGTAGTGAATATTTCCATTTATGTAGCAGACATATTAGCAGATATTTCATTCCACTGTTGACTTCAGTTTCCTCTGCACTACATGTGGCAGCAACTTCTCATCCCACCTTGACATATACTCACTATTTCACATACTATCTACCTAAGTCCAGATCTAAGAAAAATGGGTAAAGAGTTAAGCAGAAACTCTGCATGCTAAAGAAAACCTTCAAAATCTGTCAGTCATCTATCTTGGTTGTGTCGCAGGCTTTTCACACTAGTTGGGATCGTGATCTCTGTTTCTTTATATGTTTGCTTCACAGCCCTAATTAGAACATATGTTTATTATTATTGAATTGTTTATTTCCATACTTAATTCAGCTCTGAAGCTTCTAAGTTACTTTAAAAATATCTCTGTTTTACTAAAAATAAAGTACAGGAATGAAATGTCACACCATTCACTGAACAATTTATAGTATGGACCTTTAATGGAAATAAAGGGGATTGGACCACTGATGTAAAGTAGTTCATTCTATGTAGTTATAAGCAATGCCAGCTAGAGTATGAGTAATTATAGGGGAGCAGGCCACTTGCTGAGGAACAAGCAGGGTGCTAGTGCTTTATGAGTATACCAGTTGGTTGCAGGAAACTTTATCCTCAAAATTACCAAAACCTGGTTCCATACATCCATGACCTGATTATGTTTATAGGTGAAAACCCACGTGAACCAAACTAAAGGGACTGGGATTTAAATCAAACTGTCAAATTTGCCTGCAGAGGAGGAAGATTATTCTTGCCAAGATAAAATGCTCCAGCATCTGCTGGTTTATATGGACTGACTACAGCTGAGGGTGATGCTAGAGGATTCCAGGTAGAACCTGACTATCAATTTTTAATCTAGCATGGAAGCTTTAGTCTATAATTATCTAAAAGCACTGGCCACTAGAGAGATGAAACTCTGGAGTCAATGTGTTATCTCTTGATCAGCATTCCTTATGAAAAGCTAACTCATTGCTGGAGGCTTGTTCAACAATAATAACAAAAGGATGTGGAAATTAATATTACACTGATACCCTTATACGTTTGAACCAATATTTTTCCTTAAATTATCCTAATCTACATTGTCGCATTTAACATCACATAGGCTAATGAGTGTTTAGTGGTTGGTGCCTGTTATCTGCAAGAACACTTCTCTGTACTATTGCTAGACATCTTAGTTGTTATCCTCCTTGTGGATTCTTGGGAATTACCCGAGAACCAGTTTTCTCCCTAAGCCAATAATGACTCTCTCTATTAAGATATCTTTTTCATTGCTCTTCCACTGCTTTCCCCCCTGCCTAGACCATCTCATTCCATCCTGTTCTCATTCCCCTCCCCTTCCCCTTACCACTAGTAATAGTAGAAAGGATGCCTGAACTGCCCTGCCCTGCAATCAGATTCATGAATACCCCAAGCATTGTCATAGAGCTCTCATCCAGTAATTGATAGAACCAGATGCAGAGATCCACAGCCAAGAACCAGGCTGAGCTCTGGAAATTCAGGCAAAGACAGAGAGGAGGGAATATATGAGTAAGGGAGGTCAAGACCATAATGAAGAAATCTATAGTGACAGCTGAATCAAGCTCATAGGAACTCATGAACTCTAGACCTACAACTGTGGAGATTCCAGGGGAGTAACTAGGCCCTCCATATGTGTAAGGCAGTTGTGACACTTGGGACTAGCTGAGGGGCCCCTGGCAGGAGGACCATGATTACAAACCTGGTACATGAGCTAGCTTGTTGGAGCCCATTCCTTATGGTAGGATGCCATGCTCAGTCTTAATGCATGGGAGAGGGTCCAAGCACTGCCCCAACCTATTGTACTAGACTATGTTGGCTCTTCATGGGAGCCCTTACCTGTGAGAGGAGTGGACTGGAAGTGGGCTAGGAGAGAGGTGAGGGAAGTGGAAGGAGGCAAGGTGGGTTGGGAGGGGGGGTGAGAAGGAGAACTGTGGTTAGAATGTCAAATGAAATCAAAAATAAAAAAATGAAAAAAAGAACATTGCTCTGCTTTTATATGTTAATTTGGAGGCTTAAAACTTTTAAGACTTAATTTGTATTACTTTTTAAAGACTTCTGTAGCTGTACTCTGCATGAATTCCATTCCTCTTTCTTCTCCCTCCAACTCCAATCATGTCCCTCCATCCCAAATCAAATTCATTACCTCTTTTTCTATAGTTATTATTATTATTATTATTATTATTATTATTATTATATATTTTACAATTTTACAGACCCATAATCTACTGAGTCAATTTAGTGTTGTTTGCATATGCATGTGTTTAAAGCTAATGACTTGGGATCAGATAATCATCAGGGTACTCTTCCTAGGAGGACTGAGTATTTCTCTCTCTGCAGACATTGATTGCCTATAACTTTTCATCAAACATTGGGGCCTTATGAAATTTTCCCGATGTATAGTTGGTATACACACTAGTTCCAGTCTTAATTAAGGGTCAACTCTTACAGCACAATTTATTTATTTGACTTTTCACTTTAAATTTTGCCAAAACAAACAGACATAACCCCTTCGATCTAGGGGATATGATATGAATGAACATGATGTGTAAGAAAAGCATCCCTGAAGTTAGATAGAAAGTCTCCTGACAAAAGAGAGACAGGAAAACAGATGGGAGAGCCATATTCAGTCCCATCCATGGATGTTGTTTAGGTTTAGATGTGCACTTTTCCGTATTATAGAAAGCACACCACAAATCCCAGATTATACTACAAGCCTACAATTAACTTGGGGTCTAGTTTTTCTGTTACACAGGTAGGGACATGAAATATTCAAATATTTTGACTTAGGTCAAATGTATCATCATTCATTGTCCATCTTATAGACCTAAGTCCCTCATGGCGATTCAATACAGTAAACTGGAGAAGCAGCAGGCAGAGTAATAGTTCTTCCCCTGACTCTTTCATGAAAAAACTGAATATGTATAGGAGGCCTCACACATCACAGGAAATCCCCCAATTACAGCATTCAGTAAAAGGGTTTGCCTATAAGGTCTCCTGAATACAATAAATCATCGTGATGACATGCTTGATTTTCCTTCTCATTTATAACACTTTTTTTTATCTCCACTACCTACTTCTGCAGTAGTTCAATATGTGCACAATGCTAGAGAAATAGAAATCTCAAAGTTCTGCTGTGTTTTTACTTAGAAAATAGAGACTTTCAGATTGCTTAGAAAAATTATCTTCCCTAACAATAGTGAATTTAAAAAGTCCTTCAAAAACTGCACTTCCAGGATGCAATGCAAAGCTTTTTTGGCCATACATCAGGCATCATCACTTGTTTAACTGACCACCTTTCCATGCCACCAGTACTATAACACCTGCTCAATGTTCAATGGCCATATTCCTTCCAACTCTTCCCATCAATACTGGAAATGGGCTGAAAGCAGTCTCCTCTGTATGATGAGACACATACTTATGTTCAGAGCTACCATTCTTTTTCCATGAAAGGAGAATCATTATAATTTAAATTCTGCCAAAGATATATTTTGTAAAATCTTTATCTTCTCTGAAGTTACTTCAGACACTAACAGCAGTGTGTCTTTGTAAAGCTTTTGCATGGGTGCTTTATCTGCTACCACAATGAGCTAGTAAAATACACCAGAAGTTGTTACCTGTCCCCTGATCCCATTACTCCCATTTTGTCTGTGGTTGGGGTCCTGAAGTACAAAAAGAAGAAACAGCAAGAAAACAAAGAAGGGACCTGACAGACTTGAGTTACAACATAAACGTCTGTAGCATCATTAAACCAAGAGATAGGCTATCCAGACATTGGCTGCCTAGGCTTAAAATACACAATGGAAAAGGTTCCATTTGTGGAATGTTTCAAAAGACTTAAAGCTCTCACCTCATTGTAACTTCAAGCTGCTCCCTCTCTCTGAAAAACAAACACCATTCAGAGAATGTGACTTGCTTACAGGGATAACCATGAATCCATAGTAATTTACAAGACAGTTAATCATTCAAACGCTTCAACACCGAACACCTTACAACTGATCACTACGTGTCCCTATGCACAGCCTTTAAACCTATAACAAGCATTACCATCAACAGAGCATGAGATAGTGATTTCGTGACCTGAGAGGTCTGACATAATTTTAAAAGGTTTTAGATCTGTAGTGAGTTTCGCTTGGTTAGATGGAACAGTGGAAACACTTGAGAACAGCTGTGCAGGATCAAAGACTGGGTGAAGGAGGAAGGGCTATCAATCTTCCTGATGCCATAAAATGATAGATTTTTACATTTGGGAGAAAGAAGGGGGGAAATCTCTGTAATGAAGCATTTCCTTTTCAACTTTGATGAAATTGGCCTCGGTTGTCATTTTTCTCTCACGCTAGAATGATGCGTTATGAATACGATCCCCTTGGGATTTCTACAGAAGCAGAATGTGTTTCTTATAAGATTATTCCCTAGAGTCTTATTCAGAATAAACACCTCATTGCTTACAGAGATTTTACAAAGTACCTTCTATTTCAGTGGATATAAAACTTAAAATTTGTACTGCATAGAAGCCAAGCCTATGTGTTGATCCCCCAAGCCATGTGATTTCTACCTTGTTCCTTTTTGTAAGGTGAGTCTTATGGCTTGCTTTCTCCCTCTTCAAAACAAGAAGCATTAGTAAGTGGGCAAACAATTTGGCTGTCAAATGCAAATGATTGCTGGGTTGCAAATATATAACATTTTATATTCTCTTCTCAAAAGTGCATCATAATTGAGCAATTCAACACCCAAATCACACAGAAAAGCCCTTTGGACCCTGGATAAGTAGTTTTAATGTTTAGTGCCAGACTTTTTAATATTGTCAAAAACCTGATCATCAATGCTTAGCATCTCCAAATTTGTCATTTAAGTTCAGCTTTCAAATCATTTACTTTGAAGACATCATCGTGAGAGGAAATGGATTCCTGCTGTGTATGCATGCAAAATGACTGAAAGAAAAAGCAAAAATCCCAGACGCCTAATACTGTTTCTTCTAAGAGGTAGATTATGTCTTTTTGAGTGTTCCATTCACTTTCCATGTGCATTATTAATGCCAGCTGAAAACAAATTAATAATCTCAAGATTCCAGTGACCAAATGTTATCAACCACTTTTCTAAATAATAGGTGACTAAAAAGACATTAGATCTGTTTCATCAATAAAAAGGAATAGATATGCTTCCCAATTTACAGTGGTTAAACTTAAAATATTGTGACTTTATAATGGTGCAAAAGAAATACAAGTTAAGAAGAAACTGTACTTTGAATGTATGTTTTCTCTGAGATACTGATAGGGAGTATGAGTTTCTCGTGTGATGCTCAACATGACCATGAGTGCCAGCTCCTAATCAGCCTGCACTTTCAAACATGAGTATCTCATGTCCCACAGCACACAGTTTTGCTAACCTGTGACATGCATTATGTCAGGTTATTAACTGCATTTTAAACTCCCAACATTTTCAACATATAAATGATCTGTTTTAAGTCAAGAAGTATATGTTATGAAATGTTTGACCTACCTACAGTGCTGAATTAAATAATTTATGCTTTCAGAAAACAAATACTGCTTTTAAAAAGTCAGGGTTTATAGTGAAAGAGATGTCTCAGTGGTTAACAGTGTATACTGCTCTTGTATAGGATCAGAGTTCAGTTCTCAACACCAGAGTTTAGGCAGCTCACAACTTCTAGTAACTTTAATCCCATGAAAGCCACTGTTCTCTTCTGGGTCTATGGAACCTGCAGCCAGAAGCATAGATACATACATACATACACACATACATACATACATACATACATACATACATACATACATACACACACACATACATACACACATACACACATACATACATATGCTCATACAAACATACTTAAAAACTCTTAAAATAGTAATAATAAATACTTTAAAACAGACAAATGAAACAAAACACAGGGGCTAGACTTGTAGCTCAGCAGTTAAGAAAGAGCACTTGCTACATTTGTAGAAGACTAGTTAGACACAGTGGCTCACAATCAAAATTACTCCAGTTCCAGGCCTCCCCAGAACCAAGCATGCATGTGGTTTATACACACACACACACACACACACACACACACACACACACACACACACACACACACACAGCGGCAAAACACTCAAAATAAAAATAAGTAAATATTTTTAAAAGAAAACAAATGTCTGCTCACTTTGTTAAATCATTTTAGCTGATAATTATGTCACAGAAATAGCTAAGATGTAACTAAAACAAAGGGCTAAGATTAAATGTCACTTAGTCATTTTCTTCAGGCATCTAACGTCTGTTATATTGCGCTAGAACAGAAACCAGTGGAGGAAAGCATACACAGGAAAGACTGAAAAACATGAGTCCTCCTTTTCTCCATCATATTCTGTGTAGCATACAGAAGTTTGGCCAAGTCTACTTGGGCTATGATATTTGTTAAATTATATCATTAGGAAAACACAGAAGCACACACACACACACACACACACACACACACACACACACACACACACACACACACACATGTTGCATGAAGAAGCATGATTCACAAGCAATAGAATATGTTAGAAGTCGGACTTTTATCTTCTCCTGCCAGACCAACATTTATAGCTTGCTTAGGGAGTACTGCGACTGGCTAAGCAGCAATTCTATTCTTCTATAATTAAGCACCTATAATTCTTACAGGAAAGCAGGTCTAATATTGGAATTCGGCGTCTTTTCAGTTACTCAAAGGATGCCATTTGCCATTTTTTTGTTTTGTTGCAAATATATGGTGTGTGTGTGTGTGTGTGTGTGTGTGTGTGTGTGTGTGTGTGTGTGTGTGTGTAGACCAGCCAGGGCTGCAGAGTGAGTCTTTTCTTCAACAAAACAAAACAAAACAAAACACCTATAGAGACCACTGAAAATCCTTTAAAGTGAATGAATTCAATGAAGATGTTGGTTGCTACCATATAAAAATCAGTCATAAAATACTACTAGTGAATTGTTGGAAAAAGAAATTAAGAGGCAACACTAGTTTGCAATGACACCTTGGCATTACATAATTCAAAAATAAACAGACAAAGTGAAGATGTGTTCATTAGTTGTATTCTTCATTGATGTGACAACATGCAGAGCCAAAGCAACTTAAGGAACATGGAGTTTATGTTGGCTCATCTTTTGAAGGTGCCGCCTCTCATGTTGGAGAAGTAAAGGCAGGGAAACTTGTAGCAGCTGGTCACAAGGGGGAACTTGGAGGAGCTGGTCTGAATGCATCTGTAATATGGAAGCAGAAAGACCAATGCTGGTGCTGGCTGGCTTTCTTTTTTGTGAGGTCAAGTGAGTGGTGCCACCCATGTTTAAGGTAAATCTTCCCACAGCAATTAACATAATCAAGGTAATCCCCCACAAGCAATTCCAGAGGCAAACTTAATCTAACTTATCCCTCACAGGTATGCATGGAGGCATGTCTCCTAGGTGATTCCAGATTCATTCAAGCTATCAGTTAACACTATCACATATCCACCTCTTGTCAACTCCACTCCAACCACCAGTTTACAATAAACTCCTACCCCTTTCTCCATAATGTCATGGCTTCTACAACACAAAAACATATTCAGTCCATCTTCAGAAGATCACAAAGTCTTCAAAATTCCTAACACTGCTTAAAATTTCAAGATACTTGTTTTTTACTGTGAGTCAACATAATGTCTTACCTTTTTAATGTATAAAAGAAAAACAAGTCAAATACTTCAAAGTACAACAGCAACAAATAAACATTCCTATGTTAAAGGGGGAGAATGGAGGCATAGCAAAGAAGGTCAGACAAAAGCAGTAATGAAACAGCAAGGCAAACACCAAATCCAGAAGGTCCCTATTAGGCATCTGTAGTTCCTGATAGGCATTTGAAGAGTCCCACCCCTTCATCTCTGTGACACACATAATCTCTCTCTCTTAGGCATCCATCACTCAATACCTACAGCTTAACTGAGAGAATGTTCATAGCCTTGGCATCTCCAGTACCTCCGAGGTCTTTGTAAAGGAGTGTTGCCCCCTCAGAGTCAGGACAGGACATACAGACATCAAATTCTCAACACAAAGGAGATTTATTGCCCTGGAATTGCAAGCAATTTATATATGTGAAGTAGTGCAGGGACTATATCAAGAGGATGTGATTTTTTGTTTGGGGGGGGTTGTTTGGATTGGTTTGGTTTGGTTTTGGTGTTTTTTTGTTCTGTTTTGTTTTTTCAGGAGTTGGGTTGTAAGGAGAAAAGGGAATGTCTGTTATACGGTGAGTTGGTAAAACCTGATTGGACATATTAACCAAATAATGAATTTTGATTGTTAGACCTCAGTGCTTTGTCTCAGGAATTAGTCAGTGATCAAATAAGGGAATGAACCTTGGGGACTAGCTTTAGGAATGCAATCTAATGGTTTTTAGCAAGGGGGAAAAGTTAAAAGGCAAAACCTGTCAATGCCATATTTGTCATGCTCAGGTCTATTAGAACCCTTCAGTCTCTGTTGTTTTACTTTCACAGACTTTCTGGAGGGATCCTCAGGCTCCTGCTAGGAACATTTTTGTCCTTATGTCTTTGGTGTTTTAAGAATCAACACCATCATTCTCTGATACTGTAGGCTTTTAAGTTGAGTAGAAAAGCAGGGGCAACTTCTCATGCCTACCATCAATGATAGTAGTGTTCTACCAATGATGATATAGAACATTGATTCCAGAGCTCTCCAGCCACCAAGTTCCGCAGTGGCTGAGGCTGGAAGCTTAAACTGTGTGGTTGCAGTGTTAGACCCCTGGAAAACTCAAGTATCCGGGGTCCCAGGCCACGTTCGGGGTCACCCCAATCACCAGGCGGATTCGAGAGCTTGCTGCAAACTGCATGAGGCTTTATTGTAATTTAACGAGCTAACCCCTTGTTAGCTCGGGTCTTTCACCCACCCACCATGATGGATGGCTAGCAAAAGACGGCTCCTAGGGCCTCCCAAGAGATCTTATAGGACAGCGTAAGGGGAGTGTCTAGGGGTACGCACAGGCTCACTATTGGTGTGCCTCCAGGCTTGGAGGGCTTGCCCTGTGTTGATTGGTCAACTGGTTGTTATGGCCCATAGGCCCTCCCAGGGTGGTTGCTATGCTCTGTACGTCATTGCTGTGCGCTTGTCCATAAAGCACACCCAGAGTCATAAAGCATAGCGCCACCAGCTAACTTCTGATTGATTCCTTGTCACGAGACAGGAATCTGACTTTTTAGTGACTAACTTCTGATTGTTTCCTTGTCACGAGGCAGGCATCTGACTTTCCAGTGACTAGGACAAGGTCATAGAAGCACATGTTTGGCCGTTATGGCTGCAAAAAGGGAAGCTGGTCCCTTCAGCAGTTTTACAGTTTGGCAAACAGAAACCAAAATAGACATATTAATAAGGTTCAGTACTTCTTTGTGATATCATCTAGAAACTGAAGCTCCAGTCTTATACTATCATTAAAGCAATTTCCTTAACCCCAGCCTGAGTCAGAACCTGGAACTTTTCAGTGTGGGTGGTCAAAGTTTTTCATGGGATGCCATTCTGCAGATGATCAATGCTGGACAGGTTAGGCCTTCTCAGTCAAAACTATTGGATAGGGCATTAAGAATTTTATAAGACTAGATGGTCTTGGAAAAACTTACAGATTCAAAGGTGGAAAATGGGAGAATCGGTATGGTTTTAGCCTGGGGAGGGGGTGTTCATTGCAAAGATGCTTTGTTTTATCAGTCTCAATTACAGTTGCTACATCCTGTCACTGGAGTATGGCCAGGGCAAGAGAGCCTAGGCAGGCTGTGACTCTAATGCTTAGTGGATATCTAATGAAATTATTCGTACCGTTCTCACTGATGATTTGCTAAATGACTCACACAACTCTTTACTGGGCAAAAAGAAAAACTGTGTATGTATTCAAATGCTATCCCGAACATTAGTCTGGCCCCAGACTAGTGACTTAATCCTCCAACATCCTGATTGCCTTATTTTCAAAAGAGTAAAGTAGAAAAGCCTACTCATCAGAATGCAAGAATGTGTATCCAGGGACTAATGTTCTTATTTTACCTGCTTGGGATATGTAAATTGTAACAGACAGCAAGGTAGAACATTTATCCTGTGTGTGTCTATGCCTGAGGAATTTTCTTTTCTCTCATAGACATCAAGCAGAATCATTTGCCGTGGAAACCACACTTGCTTTCTGACAGGAGTCACATTATTTTGCCATGTAAATTGTGTTTGTTGTGTTCTGTTGGTGTAAGCCTTTCCTCTACAAGAAGCCTTCTGAAGGGTGGGCGACTTGTCTAATTCGTTCCTGCATACCTGAGATAATTAGTGCATTATGAAGCCCACAGCAGAAAGTCACTAGGTATTTGTTTAGTTGGATAACATCACCAGCAGACAAACCGAGGAGAACACATCAGGCTTCTGCTCGATAATTCTCCGACTGTTTCCCCAGCAATCCAAACCCTCCCTGCCTGCAGCCTTTCCTGGCTTGAGTCTAAACATTACTCAGAAGGGTGGCTGGTGTCAGCAGGATCATAATCACCACCCTCTGATCCAAACATCGGGAGGTTAATAAAAGCTGTTGTTGGTGAGAAAACATCATGATGCGTCTTGTCTCCCAGATTTCCTAGCAGACATGAGGAATTCATGCCAGATGAAGACTAAAAAGATTTCCATTTGTAAAGTAATTGTCTCATAACTGGACTTTTTTTTGTTTGTTAGCCCTGTGGGTTGAGGAATAGACTGATAAGAGAGTGTTCCTGAAGATAAAGATGCCTTTTCTTAAACTCTGTTCTAGACACATGGTAAAGCTGCTCATAGCAATGGTAGAAAAAATAATGGATCATTTCTTCTGCCTGTTTCTTTTTTTTTTATTTTCCAGCCTATTCAACTATTAAAGAAACTTCCGATAATGAACATTTTTTCTAGGTTATAGGAGTGAAATCCCTGGAGCAGTTCATACTGCACCTACAACGTGGAACAGTGTCCCCTCCATTAAAACAACGCTCCTGCCTTTGTTGATTGTCCTTTATTGATTGAGTCACGGGGAGCAAAATCACATAGCATCGCCAGACGAACACGAGAGTCTTCTGAGATTGGCCCAATTTAACTTTGATAGAGTGACACGATGATAGGATTTAGATTGGTGAGTATCTGTGATGGCAAAGAATAAAGGCTAAAGATGTTGAGTAGGAGCAGAGAAGTCTTACAAAATATAAAGAAAGAGAGTGGGGGAAGAAAAGAAGGAAGATGGAAGGATAGGGGGAATTAGGGGGGAAAAGGAAGGGAGAAGGGGGGAGGGAGGAAGGAATGAAGGCAGTCTGATCCAAGGCCCAGATTGCCATAGTTCGACTGCTTGCTAAGTATGACTACTCTTTTCTTCTTTTTCTTTTCTTTTATAATCCCATCACACAAGAGGCAGAGGACCATGAGTCCAAGAGCAGTATAGGCAGCATCCGGGCACCTGTACCCATCCCCAAATAAAAATAAGAGAAAACATGTTTATGTCCTTCATATTTCTTACTTTTAAGATAGTAACTCAATTGAAATTTCAGACTGTTTACTCATTAGGCTATCTTTTCACTGCAAGAGGAGCCTGAGTGGTCTTGACACACACAATGAACATAAAGTCTAAGTGTGGCAGCTGCTCAGCTTGTGTTGAATGATACTATAGACTTTCTTGAGCTTCTCAGACCCTCTCCATGTAATCTTAAGCAGCCTATACCAAAACCAAAAACATCCAAACAAACAAACAAAGTTTGTCACCTGCCACATATCTCTCACTGGAACTGGATCAGATTACAGTCATTCTTCCTGTTTGTTCTTCAGCTGTGAAGGTCAATGCTTTGCTGCCCTCTGCAGGTTTTGTGATAAGCAGCACATAATAAAATGGGAGGGGGGGGTGTAACTCAATAAGAAGACCTTGAATTAGACTTACAAGAAAAAAGTTTATACAAAGATTCATGTGAAAATAATTATCAATAGTGACATTTTAAAATAAAAGACAAGTTTATTCTTCATTTGTCACTAGTTGAATTCTATGCAAATTAATTTATTTTGTCATAATTTTGCAGAAGCTTGCAATTATAACAAGGAAGTATACTTCTGATGCATCTTTACACTGGAGAATATTAACATAGCAGTGAACAATTTTGACAATGGATAAAATTGTTTTCTCCTTCACATTATCATTTTAGTGGTATATTACAAGATGGAGTAAAGAGTAAATATTTATATTATTTCCAGAACATACTGGCATTTAAGTGTTTTTTTGCCACAAGTTACTGTATCTAAGTTACTAATTAGAGACCCATAAAATTTAGTCAGAATGGCAGTTTTTTTTTGTTACTCCCTATATCTACAAGATAAAATTCTCCTGTGTAATTTTGCTATTGTACAGAATATTCCTTCTTACACTTGAGAATAAAAATTATAAAATATTATGAAATGAATTACCCATACACAATGTTACTTAATTAATATAGATAAAGATTGAATTGCTGCAGTTAACTTTTAAATGAAGAAAAAAATGTTGAATCACAGAAAGTCACAATAGTCTCCAAATGAAATTCTAGTCATAACACTATGCTAATGCTTTGTTATAAAACCAAGTGAATCCCCTAAGACTCCTTAACATATTGAGTTTAAACACTGCATTTCTGTGTGTGTATGCAGCTTACAAAAAATCCTTTCAAAAGTCTGGATGAGTTGTAGTGATCTTAAGTGTACAGAAACCCCAGCCTGTAATCAGTGTGAGACTCTCCTTCATAGCACCATGAAGCAAGAGTCTAAGACATAGATGCAGGAGCAATAATGTAGACATATCAGTTGGGGCTGGGCTCCCACCATCTGTTGATCTCTGCATTGATCTCTATGTACAGTTTGATTTTTTGATCACAGATGAGGGAACCGAAAGATTATAAGCATAAGAATATTAGGAATTCAGCTATGAAACTGTTTCTTTTAGAAATGACCACACAAACGATACCAAAAATATGGCAATATCGTAATTCACAATAGAATGCCAATGTGAATGGGGAAATTTTCATAGGTTCCCACTCCTAGACAAGAACTATAGGAAACTAGTGCCTTCTGGGTAATGACTTAGCCTCTTCCAAGGAAGAGCCCCCCTTGGAGGTTATTTAATGCAGAATGGTCAGCCTTGAAACTGTATACACACTACCACCAAATCAAACTCAGAAGGTTGTATGTGTCACATACATGCCTCCCTACACATGTATATGTGTGTACACATGTAAAAATAATAATCAAAGAAAATCAAACTGTCAACTTGAGGTTGGGAAGCAAATGGAAGGGATCCAAGTGAGAGTAGCTGACAAGAGCTGGAGGGAGGGAATGAAGGGGGAAGTGAGAGAATTGTTTCAATTAAAAACAAATTTAAGAAAAAAGAGTCTATGCAGGAATGGAGTTGAAGGTCACTATCTCTACAAGAGTCTAAGAAGGGAAGACAGTATCATTATGAACATCCCACCATTGATAGGATTAACCATTATAGAAAATATCTTAAATCATATAGAAAGCTTCTTTTTTGATTCTATAACACTAAATGGTTAAAACAATCACCTGCATTGTATTGAATGTGTAACATGTCAGGAAATGTGGGTTCTTTACCCTATAATACATCCCAAGATTCAGAGAGAGCTGGGTTTTGCAAGCCAAAGCTGTTTCTGAAGTTCACATTTTTCTCAATTATTCAATTATTATGTATTCATATAAATATATAAATAATTTTGTGTATATAAACGCATTTTATTTTCAGCAGTATATGAAATGTTGAAATCAATTTGAATGTTAATACTATAGGACTCCTGAATCCTTTTGTCATGTGAGTGTGTGTTTTTGTGCATGAATACATGTACGTTTAAGTAATAAGGACTGAGCATAAACAAGGTCAAAGTTTGGCATTATGTTTAAACCTTATCATTCTTGTGCAAACATATCATTCTCAACAAGCACCTACAATAAATTTGAAAGGGCATTTACTTCTTTCGAAACAAAAACTATCCAATAACAGTATAACTCTCCAAGTCAGCTGAGCCATTTTGATCTCTGGTGCCTACCTTCAAATCCAATTTCTGCCTTTTTATATGAACAAGCAAGTTCATAAAATCTAATGAGATGCATCAGCTGAAGTCCAGGTTGGTAAAATCCTTTCTACTCTGAGATGCTCTGATGAAGGTTATCATTGTTTCTCCTACAACATATCACTAAAAAATTTCAATGCACAAAATTTACCAGGTAGGACCTGAGCTTCTTCAAAGACTATTTTAAGACTGAAAATTAACTAAATGCAAATCTTGAATTGTGCTGGGATCTACTTGGGAAAATACCTTCTAAGCATACATAATGTGAGTTCTCCTTGCCCTGGTACAATATGAGGAACTGATGCCAATGGCTGCTGATTAAGAGGCTTGAACTTGCTTTGCATTTGTCATCATACAATGGGTTTCAAAGGTAATCAATGGTGAAGTGAAGACCAAAAACACAACTTGGCATGGATGTGGAGCAAGGGGAACACTTCTCTATTGCTTGTAGAAGTGCAAATTTGTACAGTCACTTTGGGAAACAATATAGCAGTTTTTCAGAAAAATTGGAATTAATCTCTAGTACCAGCTATACAACTAGTGGGTGTATACCCAAATAATGTTCAATCATACAACAAGAACACTTGTTCAACTATGTTCATAGCAGCTTTACATATAAAAACTAGAAACTGGAAACAACTTAGATGTCCATCTACCAAAAAATAGATAATGGATAAAGAAAATGTACATTTACACAATGGGATATTACTCAGCCATTAAAAACAATGTTATCATGAAATTTGCAGGCAAATAAGTGGAACTAGAAAAAAAAATCATCCTGAGTGAGGTAACTCAGACACCAAAAGTGGTATGTACTCACTCCTTAGTCAATATTATTAAATATTAGTAAAGGATAACCAAGCTGAAATCCACAGAGCCAAAGAACTTAAGTAACAACTGGAGTTCAAGGAGGACATGAATCTTACTGTGAAGGGAAAAATAGAATAGGCATCACAGGTGGAGAGGGGGAGGGATCTGGAAAGGGTCTGGGCATGGGAACAGGGGAGATCAGGTAGAGGGAGGATGGAGGGACAGAGTATTGAGAAAGACAATCAAAATCAGGGGCATCTCTGATATGAGCTAGAAAGCTAGTGCAATGGAAACTCCTAGGAATCTATGAGGGAGACACTAGCTAAGGCTTCTTACAATGAGAGATAAAGAGCCTGAACCAACCATCTCCTATAACCAGGAAAGACTTCCAATGGAATGATTAGGACCCCAATCCAGCCACATAATCTTTCATCTAAAATTTGCCCGGCCTACAAGATAGGCTGGGACAAAGGTAGAAGAGAAATGATGGGAGTAGCCAGCCAATGACTGGTACAACTTGAAACCCATACTATGAGAGGGAGCCCACCCCTGACACTGACTGGAGGGCAGAACCCAGAGACTGGACATCCCAGAGACCTAGGATAGAACCAAACATGACTGGCAAAAAAAGGGGGGGGAGTCAATGAATTGGTTCCTAATGATATTGTTATACATATAGATCCTACATAGCCCAGTTTTCATGAGAGAGGCTTCACTGAGCAACTGATGGAAAAAGATGAAAAGACCCACTGCCAAACATTAGGCAGAGATCAGGGAATCCTGAAGAATAGGGGGAGGAATGATGTTGTAAGCTAGAGGGGCCAAGAGCAAGAAAACCAGGATCAACCAATGTGGTCTCATAGGGCCTCACAGAGACTGAAATGCCAACCAGACAGCCTGCATGGGACTGACCTAGGTCCTCTGCACATATGCCATATGCCACAGTTGTGTAGCTTGGTCCTCTTGTGGTACTCCTAACAGAGAGAGCAGTGGCTGTCCCTGACTCTGTTACCTACTTTTGGGAACCTTTCCTCCTAATGACTTTCCTTGTTCAGCCTTAATAAAAGGGGAGGTTCCCATGCTTACTGCAACTTGTTATGTCATGCCTGGCTGACACATGGGAGGTCTGCCTTTTCTGCAGAGAAAGGAGAAGAGTGGGTTGGGGGAGAGAGGAGTGGGATGTGGGAGAGAGGAGGGAGGATAAACTGTGATTGGGGAGGGATATTAATTAATTAATAAAAATCATGAATATGTGTTTAGAATATCCAAAGGAATAATCATCAGAATACTTCTATGAATGTGTGTTTACTATTTTGATTTCTTGTAATGTATACTTTGTTTGTACCTAAATCTCTGTCAAATTGATATGGATTGAACATGGATTCTAATCCTGCTATAGTACCTCTTCTGGGTAAGTCTCATAATAGACATAAAATATTAAATGATAAAAATAAAAAAGGAGAGAAAACCCCTATAGACATGTTCGCATGATGAGATCTAATGCTTACTGCGTCTCCACTATATTTTCAGGCAGAATTTTTTGTGAAACACTGCACAAGCCTGACTTGACACAGCCCTCACAGAGTACTGTGAAGTAAGCACTACTCAGAGTGAAGTAATCCAAAGTGCTTTAAATCGCCTTAAGAACAGGCAACACCAGAACTCAAGGCAGGTATTGATGGCTGTGCACTTTAATAAATTTGTTTCTCTGCTGTAGTTATTATAATACACGTTACTCTGCTTGTATGCCTTCATTGGATAGAAAAGATATTTTTGAGAAAGAGAGAGTCTGTAGTTTATGTTTGTTGTATATAAGACCCCACAATTTCCATAGTCTAATACATTTTTTAAGTTTAAAATATGTTAATGTGTCACTGGTATGAGATGTTGGATACAATGATAGAGTGTCAGAAAATATGTACATTATTCAGTGAATACACATAATATACTCTGGCCATTTAGGTGAGAAGCAAAAGAAATCCATGTGAAACAAGCATTGTAAAGGGGAGAAAAATGTAATTTTGCAAAACAAAACCGCAGGCATGTTCAGTATGGTGTGGAGGATAGAAGACGTTGTAGATTTTTTAGAGGTTTTGCCTCATCTCTCTGGAGTCTTTTGCAATAAAGACTACCTTCTTTGTGGGATAGATCTGGCTGTCATGGCTACAAAAGAAATGATTTTGTGTCTAAAGAAAAAGATACTTTTACCATCAAAATATGTTTAAAAAAATCTGGCAAATATCTCTTGGTCCACTATGGGACCCATGTCTATTCATGTGAACAGAAATATAATTAGCTTCATTTAGGTTATTTCTCATAGCAATTGCTGAGGAGACAAAGTGAGGATAACGAACTTAGATACACAACAATCAATGTATCTATTTTGTTTTGACTAAAACTTATATCACTTTATGAAATACACTAGAAATCATCTGGATTCTATCTATTTTTATCTATATGGCTTCATAATGTGTCTGTCTGAGACAGGGTCATCTGATTATCTGAAACAAAGACATGTGTTTCTATGGTGGTGGCCATGTGGGAGAGGAAGGCTTTCATGTGATGGATTTCATAGTGGTTCAATAGTTCTATGCAAAGTGACATAGACCCACCAAAACAGGTGGATGAGGAAGGACTTGCAATCACATTAGAGAGACTGCTGTGTTATGAGCATGCATTGATCCTCTAGAGGACCAAATGAAGTCCCCAGCAACCACATCAAATTGCTCACAACTGCCTGCTACTCTAGCTCCTCTGGCATTTAAATGAACATACCCTCACACAAGCATACACACCATACATAATTTAAAAATAAAATTTAAAAAAACATATTGTTTCAAGATTTCTATTCCTCTTAAAATTGGACTAAATGGTTCACAAAAGAGAATCTGAACATACACACTCACATATCTCTTCTTGTTTTAAGACACATAAGATCTCTTAGCTTCCTTACACAGAAGAATACAAGTAGGAAGTATAAGTCATCTTCATCTAAAAACCTGTGCAAGCAAGGCCCAGCACTTTATGCTTTTAGAGGAATATTAGGGGCTCATATTCTACAGGAGTATTATGAGGTCATATTTGGGGTTCATTAAAAATTTTAGAAGCCAAGGTCTTAAAAATCATTCATCTGAAATAAACTGTCATTCTTCCTCTAACTGTATAGTGATGAGGGTCAAAATTCTTTTACCTTTTATTCACATTGAGAGATATTACATTTGTTGAGAGGCCCAAGAGAAAAGTAATATTCTCTTTAAATAAAGAATAAACACCCTTCCTTAATAATGAGAATGATGACTACCTTAAATTCAATCCTAGAGCCTTCATCCAGTAGCTGATGGAAGCAGAAGCAGACATCCACCAATAAGCACTGAGCCAAACTCCTGGAATCTAGTTCTACAGAGGGAGAAGGGAGGAGCAGAAACCTACAGAAACAGCTGACCTGACCAAGTGGGAGCACACCTGACTCCAGTCATAAAACTGAGGAACCAGCACTGGACTGAACCAGGACGCTTGAACATAAGTATCAATTAGGAGGCCTGGGCAGTCTATGGGACCTCTGACAGTTGCATCAGTATTTATCCCTAGTGCACAAATGGAATTTGGGAGTCCATTCCCCATGGAGGGCTATTCTCTCAGCCTAGATACATTGGGGAGGGCCTAGACCCTCCCACAAATGCTATGACAGACTTTGATGATTCCCCCATGGAAGATGGAATGGGGGCTCAGTGGGGGGCACAGGAGGATAGGAGGGAGAGGGAACTGGCTGTATTTATAAAAAGCATCTTCATTTGTTGTTTCCTTCTCTCATCCTCTTTACTTTTATCCAATATACAGCTTGTCAGATATTTCCCCCAAAATATTGCTTCCATGTCATGGTAAATTTTATCATATGCATCTAAAATCTTCAGTGTGTATTTTTTTATGTAATTTTCTAGGGGGTGCTCATCATAGAATAAACATTACTTTGAAGTTATCCATTGTATTGTATTTAAACAAAAATTGACAAGTTGCTTTGTTTTCTATTTAGAATGTTTTTGAATGTTCATATCATACATAATTAAAAAAAAGTATCAAACCAGAATACTGTAAAACAAATGCTGCAGAATAAAACTTGTTCCTGCCCAGAAAATCATTTGACCTGTTTGTGTATCCTTGCTGTGTAATTGTTTATATTAACACCTGCCTCCTAGTGTTATCATGATGATCAAATAATTGATGCAAAGTAAGTAGAGGGATAATGCTAAACTTCTTTTATTACAGTGGCAAATTATTAGCAGCTATTTAGGTTCTTACACAGTCCTTCTCCAACTTATTTATGGAGACTTTCTCTTTTTTGATAAACCTTATGCTTTATCTCCCATGAATCATTCTCTATTTGTCCCTAAGCTGTTTCTTTTTGTCCCCAAAGCTCTTTTCTTAAACTTTTTTGGTGTTGTGGCTTCTGCAGGAAAGTTCCTAGGACCACACCCTTTTCAAACTTTAAGTTTCTCAATACATTAACATAAAAATTTAACAAATGCAGAGTACAGGTTTTCAAAGTATGACCTGATGATTCTCTGGATTTCCTCAGTGTCCGTGTTATATCCCCCTTTTAGTTTCTGATTTTGTTAATTAGCATGCTCTCTCTCTGCCTTTTGGTTAGTTTGGATAGGGGTTGGTCTATCTTGTTGATCTTCTCAAAGAACCAACTCTTTGTTTCCTTGATTCTTTGTAATGTTTTCCTAGTTTCTACCTTATTGTTTTCAGGCCTCAGTTTGATTATTTCCTGGCATCTACTCCTCCTTGGTGAGTTTGCTTCTTTTTGCTCTAAAGCTTTCAGTTGTTCTGTCAATTCTCTAGTGTGACTTTTCTCCAGTTTCTTCATGTGGGCACTTAGTGCTATGAACTTTCCTCTTAGCACTGCTTTCAGAGTGTCCCATCAGTTTGGGTATGTTGTGTCTAGATTCTCATTAAATTCTAGGAAGTCTTTAATTTCTTCTTTTTATTTCTTCCTCAAACAAGGAATGGTGCTATTGGTGGTTATTCAGTTTCCACGAATATGTAGGTTTTCTGCAATTTGTATTGCTGTTGAATTCTAACTTTAAAGCATGGTGATCTGATAAGATACAAGGGGTTATTTCAATTCTTTTGTAACTGTGGAGGTTTGCTTTGCTGCCAACTATGTGGTCAATTTTGGAGAAGGTTTCATGTGGTGCTGAAAAGAAGGTATATTCTTTTGTGTTTGGATGGAATGTTCTATAATTATCTATTAAACCCTGTTGGGTCATAACTTCTATCAGATCCTTTGTTTCTTTGTTAAGTTTCTCTCTGGTGGTCCTGTCTAGTGGTAAAAGGGGGTGTTGAAGTCTCCTACTATAAGTGTGTGAGGTTTTATGTGTGGTTTGTGCTTTAGCAATGTTTCTTTTACTAACGTGGCTGCCTTCATATTTGGGGCATAGATGTTCAGGATTGAGACTTTGACTTGATGGACTTTTCCTGTGATGAGTATGAAATGTCCTTCTTCATCTCTTTTGATTGATTTTAGTTTGAAGACTAATTTGTTAGCTATTAGGATTGCTACACCAGCTTGTTTCTTGGGCCTATTTGATTGGAAAATCTTTTCACAAACTTTTACTCTGAGCTAACCCCTGTCATTGAAGTTGAGATGTGTTTCTTGTAAAGAAGGATGGATTCTGTCTTCATATCCAGTCTGTTAGCCTATATCTTTTTATGGGTAAGTTAAGACCATTGACATTTAGGGATATTAATGACCATTGATTGTTGGTTTTTGTTTGTTTTGGATTTATTTTTGGTGGTGTCATTGTGTGTGGATTTTTGCCCTCATTTCTTTTAGTGTTTGGTAAAATTGGATTATCTATTTCCTATGTTTTTGTGAGTGTAGTTATGTTCGTTGGGTTGGGGTTTTCCTTCCAGAACTTTCTGTAGTGCTGGATTTGTGGATATGTATTGTTTAAATCTGTTTTGTCATGGAATATCTTGTTTTCTCCATCTATGATGATTGAAAGTTTTGCTGGGTACAGTAGTTCCATTGCTGGTGGAAGTGTGAACTTGTGAGACCACTCTGGAAATCTGTACGGTGGTTGCTCAGAACAATGGGAATCAGTCTACCTCAGGATCCAGCCATTCCTCTCTTAGGTATATACCCAAAGAATCCATATTCATACAACAAGGACATATGTTCAACCATGTTCATAACAGCATTGTTTGTAATAGCCAGAACCTGGAAACAAGCTAGATGCCCCTCAACTGAAGAATGGATAGAGAAAATGTGGTACATTTACACAGTGGAGTACTACTCAGCAGAAAAAAAAAACAATGGAATCTTGAAATTTGCAGGCAAATGGATGGAACTAGAAGAAACCATCCTGAGTAAGGTAACCCAGTCACAAAAAGACAAACATGGTATGTACTCACTCATATATGAATTTTAGACATACAGCGAAGGATTATCAGCCTGTAATCCTCTTCACCAAAGAAACTAGGAAAGATGAAGGACTTTAAGGGATAAAGGAATGGACCCCAGGAATGGGAAGAGGCAGGAACTCCTGAGCTATTGGGATTATGAGGGGAGGGGAGAGGGAGCTGCCAGATTGAGAGCAGGAGAAGAGGAATGGAGGAGAGGAAATGGAAGAGCAGAAATATTGAGTTGGGGGATGAATAGAGGAGAGAAAGCAGGATGAGAGATACCATATTCAAGGGAGCCATTTTAGGTCCGAGGAGAGATCTGGCACTAGGGAGATTTCCAGAGACCTACAAGGATGGCATGAACTGACAATCCAGGCAATGGTGAAGAGGATAACCTAAACGCCCTTCCCCTAAAATGAGATTGATGACTACTTTTTATGCTGTCCTAGAGCCCTCATCAAGTGGCTGATGGAAGCAGAGACAGACATCCACAGATATACTCTGAACTGAACTCTGGAACTTAGTGGAAGAGAGGGAGGAATGAAGATCGAAGAGGTCGGTACCAGGTTGGAGAATCCTATAGAAACAGCTGGCCTGAACAAGGGGGAGCACATCGACCACAGATGCTGTCTGGGAAGCCTACAGGACTGATCCAGACCCCTGAACATGGATGTCAATGAGGAGACCTCTGCACTCCAGGAGGCCCCTGGTAGTGGATTAGTATTTTTCCCTGGTGTAAGAAGTGACATTGAGAGCCCATCCCACGTGAAAGGATGCACTCTTGGCCTGGACACATGGGGACACAGCCCAGCCCAGGATGATGTGGTGGACTTTGGGGATCCCCAGTTGAGGGTCCTACCCTGCCTGGGGAGTGGAGGGTGGATGGGGTGGGTGGTAGGTCAGGAGTGGGGGAGGAGGGATGGGGTGAGGGGAGGGAGAGGGAGAAAGGATCCACATGTGAAACAAGCTTGTTCCTAATTTGAACTAATAAAAAGTTAAATAAAAAAATAACAAATATTTGCAGAATAAACTATCATCATTACTTTCCTTTCATAAATGTCACTGAGCTACTAAGTTTAGGGTGCTTCAAAACACTTGACTGGATTTATGCATGATAATACTCAGATCTGGAGCGAGCTGTGTTATCTATCACATCCTCTTTTTTGAATAATTTCTTTATAATTTTCTTATGAATAAACAATAACATTTATTTATAATTCTGAGTAATATAGCACTCAGTTCATTTTTAAAAAGCTTCAGATTTAGATGAGTTTTTCTTGAATTCTAATAAAATATTCAACCTGATGAGATGTGACGACACAGGCCTATAATCCCAGCATCCAGGAAGCTTGGACTACATGAGTTTAAATGTGGTAAACCTGCAAGGCCCTGTATCATGCCCAGCCAGAAAACTGACATAGAAGTAGAGGGTTGTGTAGAGGTAGAGTCAGTTTAGGATCTTAGTTATTAAACTGCATGAAGTAACCTTTCTTCTTGCATTTATTTACCGAAAATCTTTTTGAGAAAACTATTTTTAAATATTTATATTCATATTGCTCTTTCAGAATAATTTAGAGATAGCTGATATTTCAGAACAGCTCTTGGAAATATGACTATGATATGATGCCTGAAGTTTGAGCATAAGTTTATCTATTGATCTTTACACTAACTAGTATAAAAATTAAATGGAGTGAACAAAGAAGTATTGTGTCAATTGTATTCCCATGTCACTAGGACTTAAATGCTTTTCATTTATTTACTAATAGAGGTTTATTTAAACTGAGATCACATAGGGTTCTCTGAATATAACACATTGTAATTTTTCCAAGAAACCAAAGTGGGCCAGATATATTGAGCTCCAAAAATCACCGTAGTTGTACATAAATATCGGTCTTTGCATTCCTCATTTTATTAAGATGTAAAAACTTAACATATTCAACACCGGTGTCATTTGTGACACTGGAATTATAGACAGAAGCATGGCAGTACAACTTACGTTGGTCTGGAGATATAGATCAGTAATAAAACACCTGCCTGAGATGCTCAAGACCTAGGGTTCAGTCTGCAATATTGCAATAATAACAACAAATTTAAACTAAATAGCCTTGCATGGAATTCACTTACAGATTCCTATAAAGACAGCCCTGATGCATCCTCAGGGAATTACCATCTCTATTCCTGAGATTATCTGATGCATTAACAGTATCAGAACACTTAGAATTATGGTGTAGACCAGTTGAGTTTTCCATGTACCTTATCATATCCTTTTCTTTAAGAAATTCATCTTGACAGTGGCTTTATCTCCAGTGACCACTACATAGCACAACCTAGTGAAAACATATTTGGTAAATCAATTGCCCATTCATATTTGAATACTACATCACTGGGAACAAAAGAATTGAATACAGTTAGGGCACACTAAATTATTTCTTCTCTGATTGTGTCCTGAATGCCAGTAAATGTATTCCTTAAAATAGGCTCTGTGGATACAGATTTGTATAATCAGGCATAGGCAAGGGTTGGGCTTGGCAATTTCATTTCAGACTCCCTAATTTGTCATGAATTCTTGTGTAGAACCCAATAATGTTGCTTCATTACATTATTTTATACAAGTGAAAGACTATTTTTCTTAGAAAGTACTTGAAATTGCATTTTAATTAAGTTTTCCAAATGAAAGTTCTAGAATGAGAAGTAAGTGGGTTAATTTCATACTTGTTGCAGAGAAGAGGGAATGACACAGCTTCAGAGCAGAAAGCCCTCCTATTTATTAAATCAATTATGCATTATTTATGCTAGCTGAATATCATGTGTTGATTTTAATAGATTTTATCACATGTTATAAGAAGTTGTTTTTAATCTACACTCTAAAGATAAAGAGACGGAGAAGTATATACACAGACATGTTCATTGTTCCATATATATATGTGTGTGTGTGTGTGTGTGTGTGTGTGTGTGTGTGCGTAGACCATAGCAAGACCGGTTTCAGCACAGGCAAAATTGATTTTAAAAAGCTTTATTATCCTATGGTACCCAATAAAACATTGAATCTCAAAAACACTTTGTGTGATGAAAAAGATAGCACACAAACAAACATCCCTTAAGATTTTCAGGATTGACTGGTGTCAAATATACTCCAGATAAACAGCCCTTACTATGGGGCTTAGAACTCTAAATTCAGGAGAACAAAAATCTATTTGGTTTTTTAACCGACTGTTTTTAATATTATAAAGAGACACTGTGTTAATCTCAGTCAATATGACTTAAATTTAAAATCTTCCTAAGTAGTAGCTGATAATATTTAGATCAGTGCCTTGTCCAGTTATCCTGAGAGAAGCTTCTTTCAGCAGCAGATGAAGAGACTCACAGCCAGACATTATACAGAATCTAAATTGGAGGTCTCCATCAGTTTCTCTCCCCTTGGAGCTTGGGGAATCCCACAGAAAAGAGGAAAGAATGATTGCAAGAGTAAGAAGGTATGGGGGAGACCAGGAGAACAAGGCACACTAAATTATCTAAGCAGGGTTCATATGATCTCACATGGACGGAAGAGGCTAACAAGAGATCTACAAGAACCTCCACCAGGTCCTTTGCAAATATGTTGTAGCTATTAGCTTGGTGTTTTTGTGTGACTCCTAACTATGGAAGTAGGTGTATCTGACTCTTTTGCCTGCTTCTGGAACTCTTTTCCTTTTGTTCAGTTGCCTTGTTCAGCCTCTATGTGAGGGCTTTGGTCTTATTGTGTTTTGCAGTGTTTATTTGTCTCTTGGAGGACTGCTCTTTTCTTAAGGGTTATAGAAGAGGTGTACATCTGGAACAAAGGGGAAGTGGGGCTGGCCTGGGAGCACTGGAGGGAAGAGAAACTGTGGTTGGGTGTATTATATGAGAGAAGAATCTATTTTCAATTTTACAAAGCTTTATAGATATTTAATGAAGTCTCCAATGGAGGGTGGGGTGGGTAGTACTAGCTGAATGTTGTACAAGTTGTGTTGTATAGATGATTGATTTTCATTATGAATGATTCATTTATGTGAAGAAAGCAGAGAAAACCTGATCTATGATGGTTGTGTAGGCTTATTCCATACATATTATAAACAATTGGCCATATTTTGATTATCTGATTAAAGTGGAATGCCGTTTTAAATATCATACCTTTATTGTGTGGGTGATTGCACCAGTAAAGAGTGTGTGTTGGATACATTGATCAAAATATGTGCTTAACAATACTTGTATAAGAAAGCTACTGCAACCAGGCATTGGTGGCACACGCGTTTAATCCCAGCACTCGGGAGGCAGAGGCAGGCAGATCTCTGTGAGTTCGAGGCCAGCCTGGTCTCCAGAGCGAGTGCCAGGATAGGCTCCAAAGCTACACAGAGAAACCCGGTCTCCAAAACAAGAAAGAAAGAAAGAAAGAAAGAAAGAAAGAAAGAAAGAAAGAAAGAAAGAAAGAAAGAAAGAAAATCACTGCATATTTTTTCAATATAATTCACTTCACAGCTAAAGTAAGTTAACCATTTGTCTGTATGTGGTTTAGGAATGAGGTCCCCTGCACCTGTACTGAATCTATGGAAACCACAAAGACTGGTAACTAACAAAAGCTGTCACTTAGAATCCAGTCTATTCCAGGTGCTGACAGAATTTTTAGAGCATAAATTGATCTGCCTTCCACTGAGTGGTGCCAGGCCAAGACTAATTTCATCCTGACCTTCTCTGCTCTTTCAAATTCAATGAAGAAAAACTCTGAATCAAATTTAAAACAACTTCCAGCTTTGAAGATAATCAATAATTTACAGAGTTTACATTAGGTAATGGGTATCTGAACACCAACTATTTTTATACAATGAAGCTGATTCTTATTATTGTTAAATAAAAATTTCATTAACAGGCTGATGACAGATAAATAAATCTTTATTAAAACTCATCAGATCTTTGTGTCATTTCAGTTATATTTTAATATCAACTGGTATAGCGAGAAATCCATAGAAACAATTATGCATATTTGTGGCATACTTTCTTTCCTGGATGAATTGGTACATAAATTCTATGCAATGTGGCCTTCATTATGCATTTTTAAAAATTCAGTTGTCACTATGGCAATATGGAATGGGGTCTAACTTAGTAGCCAGATTGAATGACACATAGTTCTTTAGTTCTAGTGCCTGGGACATTCCTCTCCTGATGCCAAGTCAATGAGCCAGTATGTAAGCTTACTAAAGTAATACAGCAACTTAAGATACATGAAATACCCTTTCGCGGGGGACCATGTATGTCTCTCTTACAGTACTCCTTGTTTCCTAGTTTCTTTGGTGGTGTGGATTGTAGGCTGGAAATGCTTTGCTCTATGTCTAATATTCATATGTGAGTGAGTACATACCATGTTTGTCTTTCTGTGACTGAGTTACCTCACTTAAGGATGGTTTCTTCTAGTTCCATCCATTTGCCTGTGAATTTCATGATTCCATTGTTTTGTTTTGTTTTTATATGCTGAGTAATACTCCATTGTGTAAATGTATCACATTTTATGTATCCATTCTTTTGTTGAGGGTCATCTAGGTTGCCTCCAGGTTCTGGCTATTACAAATAATGCTGCCATGAACAGAGTTTAACATATGACTTTGTGGTATATCATTTGGGTATATGCCTAAGAGCAGAATTGCTGGATCTTGAGATAGACTGGTTCCCATTTTCTGTAGAAACCACCATTCTGATTTCCAAAGTGGCTATACAAGTTTGTACTCCCACCACAGTCTGACAGCTGGGGAACCAACATAGATAGGGCCAAATGAGGTTCCCTGAATGTGGGTGTCAGCTAGGAGCACTGTGAACTAGAATGTATCCCTAGTGTATGAACAGACTTCGGGAGCCCAATTCCATGAAGGGATACTCTCTTAGCCTAGATACACTGGGAGGGTCTAGGCCCTGCCCCAAATGACTTGCCAGATTTGATGATCCCTCATGGAAGGCCTCACCTTCCCTGGCGAGTGGATGGGGAATGGGATAGGGGAATGGGAGGATGGGAAGGAGAGGGAACTGGGTTTGGTATGGAAAATAAGATTGTTTCTAATTTAAATAAAATTTATTTTTTAAAAAAAGATACATAGAATACATGCTGGGAGGATCCATGTCACTGAAAATACAAAAGTAAAAGATAAATAAAGGTATAACCTAACAAGGAGATAATTTCCAGGTCAAAAAATAAGTCTTAAATTGGTATAAAGCAATTTGGAAGAAAACTTTAAAATAAGACTATAAATAAATATGCTTATTATCATTTTAAAAGGAAAAACAAAATAATTTTAAAATAATAATGAGCAATCTCAATTAAAATTCAAACAAATTGCCCGGGGAATATTAATAAATTCATATTATCCAGATTTTATTCCCAGATATAGTAGCTATCAAATGGGGCAAAGATACTTATCTTTAAACAAAACCCTAAATGAATTTTGTTCGTATTTGCAAGGATAAGGCCTAGGGCTTGATTGCCTATCCAAATGTAAAGAATGCTGCTGTTTATCGAATCAAACATGTGCAAGTCTTTTGACCTCTGTATCAATCAGTTTTCTCCTGTGAAAAGTGGAGATGATGAAGTGTTGAGAAAGCTAATTAAAATGTTTCATGTCCATGGTAACCATAGTGCCTGGTACAGAACAGTTCAACATAATAACAACTGCAATATCATGAATATTCACTACAAGACAACCAAAGGAGTAAAAGGGCACAGAAATACAATGAAACACTATTAAAACATTTTAAAAGACTAGGGACTAAAATGTGGGAGGGGTTGGTAGAAAGATTAATAGTCTATATCAATATAGAAATCATTCCGTGACTTGTAGTACTACTTCAAAGATTCAAAGCTGAGTGGACCAGCTGTCATGGCAAGTCCCAACATCACTTGGGAGGTAAAGACAGAAGGATTGCAAGTTCAAGATCAGCATGGGTTGCATAGATTTAATATCAAACTGTGCTACAAGTTAAGCACCCATAAAATAAGCAAATGTGGGTCAGGCATTACCTGTCTAGTTCAGGCTTTACCTGTCTATAGTTCTAGCTGCTTAATAAGCTAAATCTGAAAATTACTGAAATGTATAAGCTCAAGACTATCCTGAACTACACAGTGAGTCTCACTAAATGAAAAATAAAGAAAAGTGTGCAAGAGAACCAAAATCACAGAATAATATCTATAATTTACATACTGTAAGATATATGTATTGTATGTGCATATATTACCATATATATGGTAAATGCATATGCAAAATATGAACATGATATACAATGGGACGACAGATACCCAACACAGAGAAGCCAAGATATAAAGACACAGAGAATATGAGAAAGATGTGGTGATATACTATCTATGATTTATTAAAGCTTGCCTGAGGATTAAGAAAGTATAGTCAGCCTCAAGCTAAGGAGATCAGGCAGTGGTAGTAAATAGCGTTAACCCCAGGACTCAGTGTTAAGAGGTACATGGATCTCTGTTAGTTCAAGACCACCATGGCCTACTCAAGAGGGAAGATTAACAGAGCTCATGCCTATGATCCCAGCACCTGGTGTCACATGCCTTTAATCCCAGCCCTAGGGAGGTATATAAGATAGCAGCAAGGTCTCAGAACTGGCATTCAGTCTCAGAATTCTCTCCAGCCACACTGAGGAGAGGCAGCAGTTTGAGGCTTGGTAAAGAACTCATGGATAATCCCTTTCCGCCTGACTGAGAGGTAAGAGCTAATGGCCAGCTGCTTTGCTTTTCTGGCCTTCTGATTGAAACTTGAACCCCAATATCAGTTGCTGGGTCTTTTAATTATCATTCTACAGAAATATTTTTAATGGAATCATAAAATTGAAGCCATTATCTTATGATGGAATGATAAGTGAAGAATTTTAGTATCTCATTTGTGTTGTACGGAATTTTTTAAAATTAAATTTATATTTTTTTCAAATCTGTATGATTTCTTATATACAAAACAACAAACCCCAATAATATTTCCAAAGAAAAATAATGTCACAAACAAATATAGATGTCTGCATAGTCATATAATACTAGTATTTTAAAATTTAGACAGACTACTTTTAAAAAATTTAAAAAAATAAGTCCTTGGTTAGAAGCATCAATCTGAACTTAGGCTTTGGTTTTATGCCAAAAGATAATAAACCATGGGTATATGCTAATCTAGTTGATAAATTAAAACATGAGTAGATTTAAAATAATTTAGAAACTCCAATAATAGAAGCTAAAATAACAAAGAATGTACTGAACAGACATATATCGAAATCCTGTAATTTAAATGGTTGTAAAACAAAATAAATCAATTCTTAAATAAATGGAGTGGTGATATGTATCTTAAAAGACCATAATATAACAAAAGAGAAATGTAATTCAATGCATTAGAGACAAAGCAGGGCTGTGGGGCACTGTATTGCTTTCATTATCTTACATACAAGAGCTCATCATGGACATGTTTCTTCTTGACACTGGTGCTCAAGTACCTTCTTATAAAAAGAAAATGAAACATAAGCCTAATTAAATACCAATTATACATCTTTCAATTCACAAGACAGAAAACACAGTTCTCTGTATTTAATGCCTCTAGAGTTTATCTGTTGGTCTTATTGAAATATAAACTGACTGGATAAAGCAAGAAAGGAACTATGTTTTTACTTTTACCAAGCTCCTAGGTCATGAAACTATTGTTTTCCTGAGATCTATTCATTGAACAGTCTTCAATACTTATGTTTTCTATGTTAAAGTCCATGTTGATCACAGGCTGAAGGGCATTGTCTACTCTGATGTTTAAGTAGTGCTGAGCCACAAGGAAAAGATAGCATTGGAATTGCTCATCTGATCAGGAAGCCTAACAATTTGTCTATTACATTCTCTACCCAGTATAGCATGCTTTAGAGGAAAAAGTAAAAGCAGTTTAGAAAACTATCACTATTAGTAGTTGACTTCAGGGTATATATTATCAGACTTCCTCAAGGTTTATCCAGAGTTTTTTTCAGGGCTAGTAGATAAAGAGTAATATATAAGCTTAATTTTTAAAGTGATAGAATATATCACATATGTATATTTCAAATATGTTACCTACACTCATTACAGTGGGCACCTTTTGTGTGTGTGCATGTGTGTGCTTGTATGCATGTTCATGTATGTGGAAGTTTTATGTATGTGGAAGCCTGAGGTTCATGTGTAGAATGTTCCAGTTAGAAGACTTCTCTCTGCACTAGAGGCTTGCCAGTTCAGCTGGTCCCTTCATGTAGCTTGCCAATATCTCTGCCTCCTGAGTGCGGGGATTGTGTCTGACCACATTCAATTGGCATTTATGTGGGTACTAGGGAAGTAACTTAGTCCTCTCATTTTCACAGTCAGCACTTTGTTCACTGGGCTACTTCCCTAACCCAGAATCAAATAACGTTTTTATACGAGAGGAAAAGAACGTTGTCCTTGAATTATCAGTAGATCTCATGATTTTCTTTTGCTCAGGAAATATCTGTGATGGCTAACTTGAGGGGTTTTGTTGCCTTTATTTAATTTGAATATTGAATCTATAAGAATTAATTATACTTAGGGCAAGTAATTAGAGAGGAAAAGAAAGTAAATAAATATCAAGTGTTAATAAAATCATAAATATTTATTGAATTTGACAGTTCTCAGCCTATGCTCAGTCATTTAACTGTCACACGTGGGTCTTTTCAGTGCTTTATATTATTAATATTTCCATTTTGCAGATGATAGGACTAAGGCTCACATCACTTATCTAAGCTGACCAATAGAAGATCTGAATGCAGGAACTCTGGCTCTAAAAACACAGGCTATAAGTAAGAAGGATCCCATGGGGGTTTAAAAACCTAAGCTATATTCATCAAGTCTCTACTGCCCTTTCCACCTTGTTTCATACTCCAATGATGCACACTTACCCTCAAAGTATTGCAAATGTGTACATACCCTCATTCCACCCCTTTGTAACACTAAGTACATATTTTGGCTCACTCTTTGAAGGAAATAAATGCAAGATAATCCTTAGTTTGAAGAAAACAGATGTATATCTAACAATTTCAACCATGATAGGCATGCCTTAATCAATGAGAAGCAATTAGAAAATCACTATCTAAAGGCAAGGCACTTTTCAAAATGTCAATATATCATTCTCCCACTGAGCTATTTAATGTTGATTTATTTTTCAAACTACATTGCCCGCACACAAAACACATTGATGATTTGGTATTTTAAAGTGCTAATACTTGTTTCTAAATTTCCCAAGACACCATTTTTAGATACTAGGTATCCCTTATGTATTATAGAAAACGAACTTTGGTGATGATCAGCGACTTTAACGTTGTAGTGGCATGAATATGCTTTTGACAGCTCTTCCCTATGTATTAGTAATGGATAATAGAAAGAAAGTAGACATACTTCCATCACTTGACAAACCTAGTCCAAAGTACTAGGCAGACAGTCCTAGTACATAATGGCAGACAGATGAGGCTAGTAAAGACTTTTCTAGAGCCTCTTAAATGTCTTCAGGGAATATAAAAAAAAATTAAGTAGATAAGAAAGCTTTAAAATTCATATTCACCCTTATAGATTTATGAGAACAAACATTCTTCTTTGTTTAAAACAAGAAGTCAGAAAAGTAATGCAAAACAAGTGACACAATAAACAAATATAGTGTTTGAGAAAAAAACAAGTAGTTTGGATACTAAGTGTTTTAGGGTTTGTATTGCTGTGAAGAGACACCAGGACTATTAAATGCTTTCCTTTATAAGAAAGGAAAGGGCTAGCTTACAGTTTGGAGCTTTAGTTCATTGTCATCATGGCAGGAAGCATAGAGGTATTTAGGCAGATATAGTACTGGAGAAGAGCTGAGAGTTCTACATCTGGATCCTCAGACAGCAGGAAGAGTGAGTGACACTGGGCCTGGCTTGAGCTTCTGAAACCTCAAAGCCTACCCTCAGTGACACAGGAAGCCACACCTACTCCAACAAGGCCACACCTCCAATAATGCCATTCCCTATGAGTCTATGGTGACTGTTTTCATTCAAACCACCACACTAAGACAAGAGAAAACCTACATATTTCCTTTAATCACTTTGTACTCTAGGTACTTTCTTAAGTAAATGTAAAAGATTACATTCTTACCATAATGAAAAACTTTACTAGAATGTGTGTGGAAGTCACAAGAACAGATATTGAGACATTCTGTTTCCCAAGGGAAATCTTAGGCATGGTATCACTTAATGATAGATCAGAGGAAAAAAATATATACATATGCAAGATAGTTAGAAGGCATGAGGCAATTATTTAGTTTTCTGAATAGTTAAAGCATATTGAAATCCAGACTTTTAGAGTTGATAAAAACAACTCTGTCACTTACAGATGGTGATATCAGGCTCAGAGTTGATATAAACAGTTCACATTCATGAAACAATTTTATTGGGAGACAAAGAAAACTGTTATTCTCAATTGCTAGTCTCATTTATGTTTATAATGGATCTTGAATTTATCATCATCTTCTTTAATAAGAAAATTGCCAGTGTCTGACAGAAGACCAGCTCGTCACCTGCCCAGTGACCTTTTACATTTATCAGTTCCCTTAAGTAGACACTGCCTACCCAACCACAGGCCACACTTGCCAGAAGACCACCTAGGCCACCTACTCACTGACCATGTAAGATGCTGGAGTTGCTCACCAGTGGACCTCCTCCAATTTCTGTAACCCCACATACTATCCCCAACCCCTGCTACACTCCTCATCACCATATGACATCCTACAACTGGGGTTGAGATTTCCTGCTTTACCAAAGGTCACACTGGCCACCAGAAGTCCAAGTAGGCTGCCTACCTCTAGACTTCTTCTACTCTCAGTGCCCCCTCTAACACTATCTCCAATTCCCCCAACTCTTTTCATCTCCATGTAACACCTTTCTACTCCACAGGAGAAGCCCTGCTGTATCAGAGCCCATGCAGGCTGTCAGAACTCCAGGTAGATTGCAATAGTAGTAGCTCATGCTGGCAAGGATTTGGAGTCATCAGAAAATTTTCCCACTGCTGGTAGGAGGGAAAACTTGTACATCCACTTTGGAAATCAATATGGCAATTTCTCAGAAAATTGAGACTCAATTTACCTCAAGACCCAGCTATACTATTCCTGGACATATGTGCATATAATGCTCCATCTCACCACAAGGACCCTTGCTCAAATATGTTCGTAGCAGCATTATTCATAACAGCCAGAAACTGTAAAAAACCTAGATGCTCCTCAACTGAAGAATGAACAAAGAAAATGTGGTACGTTTACACAATGGAGTTATTACTCAGATGTTACAAATAATGGCATCATGAAATTCACAGGCAAATGAATAGAACTTAAAAGAAACATCCTGAGTGTGGTAATGCTGAACCAGAAAACCAGATATTGTATGTACTCACTTCTAAGTAGAAATTAGCTGTGAAGTTAAAGATAATCATGCTACACTCCACAGACATGGGTAGGATAAGTAACAAGGAAGGGTTAAAGGTAGGAATGCAAGGATCTCCGTATGAAAGGGAAATAGAATAAATCTCACAGGTGAACAGGGGGAGAAAATACTTTGAGAAACTACAATAACTGGGGGACATTTCCAGGGGACCAGGTGGAAACCGAGTACAAAGTAAACTCCATGGAATCTATGAGAGCAAACCTAGCAAATTCTCCTAGGAATGTGGAACACAAAGCCTGGACCAGCCATCTACTGTGAACAGGCAAAGACTCAAGTGGAGGGGTTAGGACACCAACCCAGACACAAAACCTTCCACCTACAGTTTGTCCTTCCTACAGCGTGTTCTAGGACTGGAGCCTAGCAGAACTGTCATCAAAGACACCAAAAAGACTTCATGCAGCAACTGATGGAAGCAGATGAAGAGTCCCACAGTCAAATACTAGGCAGAGATCAGGAATTCTGAGGAAGAGGGGGAAGAAGGATGGAAGGATCCAGAGTGGTCAGGGACAACACAAGGACATGGCACACAGAATCAACTGACTGGGACTCGTGGGGGCTCTCAGATATCAGGGACCCTGAAGGTGTCTCACCTAGGTCATCTGCATGTATATTATGGATTAGTAACTTGGTGTTCTTGTGGGATACTTATCAGTGGGAGATGGCAGTCACTAACTCTTTTGTCTACCTATGGGACCTTTTTCCTCCTAAGGGGTTGGCTGTTCCAACCTTGATATGATAGTATGTGCCTTGTCTTATTGTAGCATATTATGGCTTGTTTGGTTGATGTCCCTGAGAGACCTGCTCTTTTCTGATGAGACAAGGAGTGGACTTGGATCTGGGGGAGAGGGGAGGAGGGAAAGAAGGGGAAAGTTTGTTTTTGATGTAATATATGAGAGAAGAAAGAAAAGCTGAGCAAACTAACAAGTTTCTAAGCAGTATTTCTCCATGGCTTTTATTTAATGGCTTTTACTTATTCCTGCCTCCAGGTTCCTGCCCTGTCTTGCCTTGGCTTTCCTCTAGGATGGTCTGTATCTTGTACAGCATAAACACTTTCCTTTGCCAATTTGCTTTTGGTCCATATTTTATTACAGCAAAAGAAAAGTAACTAGAACAGTAAGATCCCATTTGTAGTCCATAATGATATTTTGCAAAAATCTAATATGGTAAAGATCTCCATACTTTTCTGGAGAAAAAGAAAGTAAACATATCCTTGGAGAATGATAATGAGCACATACTGCTGTCTCTGCCACATTTGATCTTATTGATGGGGATTGAGAACTATGCAGTTGAAAGCTGAATAGCTACATTCCAAGTGCCATTATTTATCTTTATTAAGCTATCATCTACCACAACTATGATTGGGACTACTTCCTTAAAATTTTAGGCTAGCATACAAGTAGTGTCTTAATAAATATTTGTTTATTCCATCTAAATGAAATGAGCATGAGACCATTAAACACTGTTAAGCCTTTGACAATGGTACTAACCTCTGTGATTTTTTTCTAGACTATGTTTCTGAGTACTACTTTGGTAGGTATAGAAAGCAGGAAGTTGATCAATTTTAGAGTCTTCCACTTGGCCATCACTAGCATTGTGACCCTTTTACACAGGTCAGAGAACCAAAGTGAACATTCTGCTAACTACATCTGTCTGAATTATATATACTTGGAGACCAGGAATATAATCAGAGATTGTACCTGAAGATTCAACGGACTAACTGCAAATGGACTAGGGTGAAAGTTCTACTCATAAACATAAAGTAATTCTCTAACTTAGGACTAGATAACATTGCAGGACCTTGATCAGAACTCGTATCACACTGTCAGAACCAGTGTTCAACAGTTCTTGAAAAGTCACCATATTCTATTGACCAAATGGTGGCAAATGGAACAAAACCACAATGTATTCTACTGACAAATGACCACATGTTCCCATTTGGAATGACCAGAGGACTGTTTGGTATGTGTCACTGCAGTAACATTTCAGGGTTTTTCCTGGAGGAAAACAAGTCTTCTCTTTAGTTGGTGGCCTCTGGGGTTGTCTGGTGCTTCAGATCAATGAAATAAATGAATAGCTATGGTTTTTCATTTTGATGGCTGAGTAAATATATGCATTTTACAGATAAATAGCTTTATATATGCATACATTTTATACATGTATATGTACAAATCTGAGAAATAATACTATTTCTAGAAACACCAGATGATTCTAAGAATATCCACAATATGCTAGCCACTGTACAGAGTATTGACAATACATACTTCTCCCCACATCAATATTCAGTAGAGTCAGATTGAAAATGGTTATAGTGGGATAACTTATACTGCAGAAATTGGCAAATATCTATAAATAAGGATTGTCTCTTTATTTGAGGATGGTTAAACATTTTCCAGCAGGTTCCTATAATATACCCTCATATGCCAGACACCTTGAATTCTACTCCTTATTGTCCATCACAGTGATTATATGTGCATGTCTCTACTAGATACCAAAGATCAGAGATATTCCATGCCTCTCTGTCAACAAGTCACCCTTGAGTTTGAAGGTAAGAGGGCAAGAGTTGTGCAACAAAATTAAGAGAAGGCACTGTCTTTTATTGTTTTGTGGTGTTTTGAGACAGGATTTCTCTGTGTAGCTTTGGAGCCTGTCCTGGTTGTCCTAGAACTCCCTCTGTAGACCAGGTTGGCCTAAAACTCACATAGATTTGCCTGCCTCTGCCTATCAAGTGCTAGGATTAAAGGCATGTGCCTAGCAGGAAAAGACACTGTCATATTGTTTTTTTCTGAAATTTTTAGTCTTTATAAACCTGAGTATCTGAAACAAAGACACAGAGCTACAAGATCCTCAGGGGGAAGAAACCATATCTTACCTGGTTTGGGAGCCCTAACATTCTTAACACATAGTTCTATAATCAATAAATCTGTAAGTATCTATTAAAAAAATAAGTGTGGGAAACCCAGATGTAAGGAATACCTAAAACACCAACATTACAAACAAAACAAAATAAACAAATCAGTGTACACTCCTGAAAGTCATGAATGGCACATCTAGGTTAATTATAGAAGGGAGGAGGGCAGGTTTGTCTGTGCTTTTGTATCCACCCAGGAGAAGATGTAACAGCATCTTTAGACTGGATGGTTGGCTTGGTTTCAAATGTTCTGTAAGTGAATCTGGTGTGCCTAACTTAGTTGTGAGTCCCCTTTGTGGAGGACTCTTCCCTTCACGTTGGCAAATGTCCAGAACACCCATTGGTTAACAGACATAAAGTCTGTAGATAAGTGCTCTAAAGAGTCAAGAGCAGTGCTGGAGAGATGGCTCAGAGGTTAAGAGCACTGGCTGCTCTTCCAGATGTCCTGAGTTCAATTCTCAGCAACCACATGGTGGCTCACAACCATCTATAGTGCGCTCTTCTGGCCTGCAGGCATACATGTAGGCAGAACCCTGTATACATGATAAATAAATACATCTTTAAAAAAAAAAAAAAGAGTCAAGAGCAGTGTCAGACTGAAGTCTCTTTGACTTTTTTGACCTCCTTTATCTACTTCACAAAGAAGTCCCAAATGTTAAGCTAGTTTCACATACAGAGGAGATCATTCACTCATGCTACCTTAAATTACTCCAAAAAAACCTTAACTTTTATTTTACTTTGTAGAAAAGAGTGTGTCACCATCCTCCCAATTTAGTTTCAAGAGATGGTTATAATCCTTAACAATAGTAATTAGGAAAACAGGTATACATTTCTTGCTTATCATTTTAAAAGAATAGAAACTGCATACAGTTCCTCAAATGTAACAGCCTAGCCCCCATCAGTTCTAGTATTCAAGGATTTACCAAGTACACAAACTGTATGAAGGGCACAAATTCTCTGAAGCCAACAGGGTTATCCTCTTGATAGGGTTTTTATTTGCTTTTTAAATACTATTAATGGTATTAAAAAAAACAGTTTAGCTTTGCTGTTTTTAAAGGTTTTTAATTACAAGTATTTCTTTAGTGTGTGTGTGCATGTGCTAATGCCTGCACATATGTGTATACCAAAGTGCCTTTGTGCAGAACAGAGTACAAACTGTGGGAGTTGGTTTACTTTTGCTACCATGTGGGTACCAGAAATCTAAGTCAGATCATCCGGTGTTACAGGTGAGCAAAACTTGTCGCCCAGCCTGTTTTCAATCCCCAGGTTACATATCTTTTAGTTAGTTGTTAAAATGAGAAAAAAAAAGATAAACTATAAATACAAAACCTGTGGCTTACCAGGTTAATTAGAATGCTCTCTGCTGGTCTTCTGAGACATCAGATTTAACAAATGTAATGCATCCCAAAAGGCAAGCACCGAGTATCAAATATAGAAGCCTTAGTTTAAAATGAAGTCAACTATAATTATGTGTTTCTTGGAACTCATCCACCTGCAAATGTTATTAACATTGCAACCTACTTGGCATATTAGCCACTGTGTTTACAACCTTAGAAGAAAAACATAAAACAATTTTTTTTTGTCAGAGTCAGAGTGTAGTCATTAACTCCAGTCTTCATCATGTATCTTTCAGTTTGTTTGTGATTATTTTCCAGCAAAGGCTGTCAGTAGCTCTCTCTGCACTGGCTGTATTGATGTTTAGAGAACAATAGCATTTCAAACTGAAGAACTATTTCAATAGCAACAAATAATTAAAAAGGCATCCTAAAGATGGGTTGTATTATTGGAATCTGAAAACTCAGGAGTAGTCACAAACAGAATAGACTCCTTTGTGGCTTGAGGTTGCTAAAGAAAATTACCAGTTCTCTTGTAAAATATATCTAAAATGGTATTTCTAAAGGTGAAGAGGCAATTGATGATATGTGTTTCTAAGAGAGAGGTATGTAGAAGGCAGATAAAGTAATTGTACAATAAATTATGATACTATTTAAATTCTGGGATCCAGTACAATCATGAACATTTATAATATCATTTTATATAATGTTAATATATTAATGTTATTATTATATTAATGTTAATGTTTAAGTTTATGTCAAGCCTTTTATTTCCTTTACAATTAAGAAATCCTTTGTCAAGACATTCATATATGCATAATAAAATGCTGATCTACATGGGCAACTCTTCATAGCCTTGCTGCCAGTAGGAAGATGGAGGACAATAGCACAAATATTGCATTGGGCAGCTCGGGTGAAGAGAGAACAGGCCAGCAGACACCAGACACTCATGGGGTATCCTGAAGCTTTAGGTAAGTTGTGGAGCAAATGCAGTTAAGCATGAAAAGGATGTGAGAATCTAAGACAGAGATCCAGGCAGCTGGTGGTGGAAGGTGAGGGGTGAAGCATGTGCAGAGCAGAGTAGACATTCTTACACTGGGTGGTTTACTATCCTTCTGAACTATGTTCGTATATATATACAAAGAGCACCAAAATGATGCACCCCACCCACCACAACAGACAAACCACCACACACACACACACACACACACACACACACACACACACACACACACACACACACAACCACACACGCACACACCTCTACTTCTTTGCAGTAGTGTGGTGAGTCAGTCAAAAATATTTGCCTTGGAATCACTGAAACCAGAACCCTGAAAAGATTTGTGTGGACTCCTTGAAAGAGCCTATAAAAAAGTAAATCATACGCAGTCATACCAACTTCCCAGAAGAAGAAAATTCAGTGAGGTGAAATCATTTCCTTACCAAAGCCTGTCTAAGGCCTCTCTAAGGCCAAGAAATCTGGCATATCAAGTGGTCATTCTCAGAGACATTTATGTTCCATAATTTTTGTGTAGTTTACTGTTTGGGGGTTTTTTATAGAAACTGACTCTGAAGTCCACAGTTCTTGGAGCCCTGCCTTGATTTATGCCATCCTGCTGTTAACATGTGGGAATCAGATCACCTGGTCAGGTAGATCAGTGAGATATGTACTGTTTTGGCCATGGTAGTGGGAGTCTACTCCAGTATATCTGTATAGATTTTCATGACAGCCTTCAGTTCAGCCAGATTGGTTTTCAAAGGCAGCATCATGTAGTAGACTGTTACATGTACTTTGTAAGATTTTGTCACATTTTACAGCCATATATTGTGCCTTATTATATATAAAAATTCATGTAATGGGTTGTAAATACTTGAAATGCTTAAATGCCATGTGGCATGTTTAGCCATGATATGACATATGTGTGATGTTAGAAAAGGACAAATAAGGATTATTATGTTAAAGTATAAGAATTATTTTCTACATATTTGAACAAGTGTCCTTGTGATTGGACATAAGGTTCTATGGTTATATTCCCAGCAATCATATATCTGGATCTTGAGGTAAATTGATTCCAAATTTTCTGAGGAAGCACTATATTGATTTCCAAAGTGGCTGTACAAGTTTGCACTCCCATGAGCAGAGGAGGAGTGTTTCCCTTACTCCACATCCTAAGCAGCATGATCTGTCACTTGTATTATTATTGTTAGCCATTCTGTCAGGTATATGATGTAATCTCAAAGTTCTGATTTGCATTTCCCTGACAGCTAAGGATGTTGAGCATTTCTTTAAGTGTTTGCAGCCATTTGAGATTCCTCTGTTGAAAATCCTCTGTTTAGATCTGTACCACAGTTTTAATTGCATTGTTTAGTTGTTTGATGTCTAGTTTCTTGAATTCTTTATATATTTTGGAGATCAGCCCTCTGTCAGATTTAGGGTTGTTGAATATCTTTTCCCATTGTGTAGGCTGCCATTTAACCTATTGACTGTGTCCTTTGACTTACAGAAATATTTCAATTTCATGTGACCCATCTGTTGACCTTAGTGTCTATGCTACTGGTGTTCTGTTACACGAAGTTGTTTCCTGTGCCAGTGCTTTCAAGAGTATTTTCCACTTTCTCTTTTATGAGGCTCAGTGTATCTGGTTTCAAGTTGAGGTCGATGACACACTTGGACTTGAGTTTTGTGCAGGATGATAGGTACACATATATTTGCAATCTTCTAAATGCCAATGTTCAGTTAGACCAGCACCATTTGTTTGAAGATGCTTTCTGTTTTCCATAGTATATTTCTGGCTTCTTTATCAAAATTCTGGTATCCATAGGTGTTCATATAGGATACCTAACAGTCCAAACTTGATGTGATGGTATGTGCCTGGTCTTACTGTAGCTTGCTTTGCAGTATTTGATGGATGTTCCTGGGAGGCCTGGTGTTTTCTGGGGGAAGGTAGAAGATAGTGGATCTGGAAGAGAGGGGAGGTGTGAGGGAAGGTACTGCAGGTAGGGGTTGGAGGGGAAAGTATAGTCTGGATTTTATATATGGGAGAAGAAAAGAAAGAATTCTTAATCAATACATTAGGGATTGCTGCCTTACCATTGCCCAGTTAATGATTTTCAACTTTATGATAGTATAGGCATGATGCATGTTTAGCAGAAATGTAGAAGCTATACTTCAGTTTTGAATTTTGATCACATCTTGTGCTAGTGATTTGTAATATGAAACAATTTTTAGAAGAAGTCAGTGCAAAGGTCTGGGTAGTCAGCCAGCCATGATGCCAAGATGAAACAACCAGGACTGTGCAGTGAACTGTGGAGTTAAGCAAGGATGCTTGATAGTGAAGGCTTTTTTGACATTTTTCACAAATGGGGAACTTATTGACACATAATCCCATTTTCTAAATTGTAGAAAATAATTTCATCCTTTATGGTGAGAAGTAGAATTTCTTTTGTTATTTGCATATTTTGTGTTATATGTCTATTATGTATATAATATTTTATAATGTTTAGGCTATATGAAAGCAATAAACACAATAATATGTATAAGGAAAATGATACTGCAATAATAGAATTAATGATCCCACAATGCTCTCATTATAGTTAGAGGGAAAACTCACTATTATAAAATGACAAATTAAGCCAAATATTTGAAAGACCAATGTCATGGCCTCATCATTCTCTCATAAGATAAAAATTTGATGTATGAAAACTAATTTTTAATTAGATAAAAATAATATGCACCTAATGTTTTAATAATGGTAAGAGAGCAAAGACATAATCTAATGGCAATAATTTGGTAGCATATATAAAGCTAGGTAATCAAATCACGTGGAGTAAAAGATCAAGTGGGAAAAACATCTATCAGAATTCTGAACTAAAAGAAGTTTTATCAGAGGAGCTATGCACATGAATTCCAGATCCAAAAAGAGTGAAGATCTGAAGTACATATGGAAAAACAACCACATCTCAGAAGTCAACAAAGAATTTACCAATGATCCAAATGTTATCACTTTGTCACTTGGATGTGTCTGTGTCATAGTTGCTTTTCTGTTGCTGTTATAAAGTGCCTGGGCAAAAATAAGTTAAGGGAGGAAAGGTATATTCTAACTTACAGTTGCAAAGAGGGAAGACATGGCAGCAGTCAGGAAAGGCATGACAGGAGTCAGGGAAGGTGTAGTGATAGTAGAAGGAAGCTGGTTGGTTGACATCCACACTCAGAAAGAGTGAACTTGAGATAGAGCAAGGTTGCAAAGCCTCAAGGCACACAGTCATACACTTACAAATTTCCATCTTGTAAAGGTTCCAAAATTGCCTCAAAGCCACTAGCTGAGAAACATGTCCAAACACATGTTTGTGTTTTATGCTTTACATTTCACCTTTACCTACAACAGCCTATGACAATACTTAGTTTTCTTTCTGGTACAAAAAGATTATGGGAACTTAGGGAATAAATAAAAATGTTTATTACAGTTTGAAGGAAAAATATGTATGAATATGTAATCTTGATAACATATGATTAAATTTAGGTGTAATGGTGGCAAACATTAAGTGCATATTACAAACTATGTTTAATGCTTTAAAGCATGCAGATGTTAAATTGTGTTTGTTTAGCCTACTGTTTAAACCATTTTAAATGCTCAATGAAATCAAATGTAAGTAATAATTTTCATTACTGTGGATCAATAATTTTAAGTAATATTTTATCCACTTTTCTATATCTAAGAAATTTATTTTTCAAGTTTTATGAACAGAAAACATGCTTTATAAACCATAAAATTAAGCTCAATATACATAGAAGAAAACTAAATATCAAATTCAAGCCCTCATATATGGAAGTGGAAATAAAAATGCTGCTAATTTATATTTCAACATTTAATTTTGATGTTTTCAAGTTACAAAAGGAATGCATTATTTAGTAAATTGAAAAAAACCAAAGTTGAGAAATATAATTCATTTCAGATGAACCTACCAAATCATACTCAACTTGGATCACACACATTAGCAGCCAGGCTGCTACAACTTGTTCTTGATATTGACACCTCAAAATATGAACATGCAGTTATTTGCTTCTTACCACTATTGACTCATATCATACACATTGTTTTATTGAGATTCTTAATCATGTTTCATTTTATATAGCTGTTTCTGTACACCAGGACATCAATATCTGTCTGCATCCCACTAAAGCTAGAATTTCTAATTCTGTATTGGAGCTATTCTCTGCTTTTTCTCTTCTTGCTCCTCTTAACCCAATTTTTCTCTAATATCTTCCACTCACATCACAGTAACACAGCAACTGACCAATGCAGGTCGCAAGTTATGTGGTAGATCTCACTAAGGAAGAGTTCAAATCAAAGTGAAGTTCATGGAACCATGAAAAGAAATTTCACCAGAGATTTTATAATTAATTTTATAATTAATAAAATATTCAATTCCTATAAATTATAGCTGTACAGTTTCTTCATATGATGCAAGATATACTACAGACATCACACCAAAATGGATAGCGGGAAGCCTATAAGGCTTCACTGCTACACAAGGAACCATTGGTCACTAAGTATAGCTGGGATCAGGAGGAAACACATGCTGATTGGTTGTCAAGTGTCAAAAGGTCAAGCCTGAAAACATGCATACAAGTAACATTATATGAACTCAAAAGTTTGTGTTTAGGAATGTATATGCATACATATATATGCATTCAATAAGAATTAATGTGAACAAGGAGACAATAAACTTGAAGAAGAGCAGGGAAAGGTATATGGGAGGGTTTGGGGTAGAAGAAAGGGAAGGAAGAAATCTAAATTATAATCTCAAAAATAAACAAATAAATAGAAGACTGTATTAACTACAACTGCTTTCTTTAAGTGTAAAGAGCCATTATGTATAAAAATAAAAGGAGTAAAATTTTGTTAACTTGCTTGAGAAAAATGTTATTTTGTAATTATTTCTAGAGGAAGAAAAACATTCTGCTTTCAATTCTGTGCTTAGCAGAAGCTGGGAGAACACTAGGATGCATGCCTCTGGCTACTCAACAGTTTACAAATTGTTCTAGGATTGGAGATAACTTTTTCAAACTACTTGCACACACCTCATTTAAAGTCACATTGGTCTAAACTATAATCTAGTCCAGTCATTTCATTAAAGTGGGGAACATGTAGGCCCAAAGAGAAAAAGCGGCTTGGGTAAGGTTTCATGTATAATTAAAGTCAAACATGGGACTCTACTGCAGCCTAGAAATGCCTTTTTCTTGTTTTCACAATGTGATCTTTTCCTCAAAAATGATGAGTTATAACTTCAGTGATGATAAAAAACATTTAGAAGACTACTCAGTTCCTCAACATCTTAAGAATAAGGCTTCATCTTAAGAATAAGGCTTCCTTCAGATCTGTGACTGGATTCCTTTGAGGGAGCATGTAGAGTCTGAAAGCTGCCCACTTGTAAACTATCTCTTAGCATACAGAGTCTAGAATGAAGGGCTGAAGAGATTTTTCAGCAGTTAAGAACACCCGCTGCTCTTGCAGAGGACCTATATTCAGTTCCCAGTACCCACACATGTGTCTCACAACTATTGCACTTCAGGGTTCTGATCCTGTCCTGTGGCCATCAAGAGCACTGTACACACATGGTACACATACAGACAGTCAGGCATGCACGCACACACACACACACACACACACACACACACACACACACACACACACACATAAAAGTCTAAATAATGGTATATTGCACTCACATGTAAGTTAACTACAGATCCCCCATCATGAACCCTACTCTTCAAGAAAATCAGAATCATTACTGTTAAATAATTTAGCCTTCAGTCTAAATTGTTATACTCCTTGGAGTTCCTGACTTCAGTATATGGTGAGTCAGCATGTGATCAGAACACAGAAACTCACATGTTGGAAAACACATGAGATTCCAGACTGTTTTTACTGTTTTACTTTATCATACTTCAATTTATTGTAGAATTGTCTATACCAAAAATGATAATATATTTTTCCTATTTGTGTGAATTAAGGTGCAAGAATTTATTCAACTGTAGTCTTAGAAGAAGCAATCCTCATCCAAAGCTGGTCACACATTCTTTCAACAGTGAGTGTACAGACTCACAGCTCCACACCACCACTTTCACAAGCCTGAAAGGTTCCCCAAGAGTCTAAACTCAAGCAAACCTAGATTCATAGAATTTCAGGCCTATGTGGTATTGTGTAACAGAGTTAGCAATTTCATTAAATATATTTTAACATATGCTGAAGCATAACAAAAGAAAGAAGTGCTTAGAAGAAAAACACACCCAAGTTAGGGAATGTATTTCTCAAGGAAGATTCAGAGAAGTAAAACCTAAGCAAGTGTGAGTATAGGCTTCTGTATCCCATAAGTATATGATGATCATCCACTGTTAGCCATATAAATTCTTTTAAGTGACTCTCAAGTTACATCTCAAAATGTTGATAAGAAACCTGCTAATACTTTCTCAGTCGCTATATCTTTGAACAAGAGAGATAATGTGAAGTAACCCTAGAGATACCTTTATGCTTTGGTTGGAGATGACAAAACAAACCCAGTAGTCACTAGATATACAAGCAGTTTAGAACCTGTCCCCTGTAAAGGAGATTTTTGTTGAAAGTCCTAGAAAATTGTGGATTTATGGCTAGAAAAGAGAATGGCCTCAGGCAGTTGTTACCTGTGTTGCTATTCTTGCTTCTCTGCTGGAAATGGCTTTAACTAGATTTCTAAGTCAGAGGTCATCTCTCTAATCTCACTCCCTCAAAAATAATTTCCCTATTTTTCTATCCCGTCTCAATTCCATACCAATTGCAAGTTTAAGAATGCCCAAGAACACATCTACCCTCCAAGATTTGCTAGAATGACTCACAGAACACATCAGAATCTATCATAATCATACACTATTCTGATTAAAATCTGCAACAATAGTAAATACAGAGGTTAGAGTGCAGAAAAGGGACCAAGTGTTGACCTTCTGTTATGCTTTCCCCAAGAACTCACAGACATGATACATAGCATATTAGTCAATCTTAGGCTTAGAGAGATTTATCAAAGCACTGTCATTTGGGTATGATTCATGGATTCTTCCATTGGTCTATTCTTTCCATGTGACCTAAGAAGCCACAAGATGTTGCTGCTGTTGTTGATTTCTTTTGTCATTTGTTTGTTTTTGTAGCTAGATTCTGCTTTCACACTTAGGTAACTCAAAACAAATGCATTACGTTAGGCATGATGTATTAATGACTTTTCTGTTGCTCTCAAAAAATAACACATAGGGGATAGTTTAGCAACCTGACACTCTACTTGGCTTGGTACACACACACACACACACACACACACACACACACACACACACACACACACACACACACACACACACACACACTTCTTATAAAGTCCTTCAGAGCCTGAGACCTGTTAGCTACCCCAAAAATTTCACCTACATTCAGGTGCACAGATACAGCATCTTAACAATGGAATGAGTTTTTCCTCCCATTAAAAATCAAATTTAGATCCCATTCCTTTGTTCTCTGGCTACTACTAGTTATAAGAGTAGATAGACCTGTCTGGCCTTAGCTAGCATGGACACATGCTCAATAAGGCAAACTGCTCTCTAGTTGAAAGACTGTAGTATAGAACCCCCTACCTATGATCTATGCTGTGTGTGGCTGGGTACACAGAAATGTTCATTCACAAACATGCATAACCATGTGCCCAAACACACAATAAATAAACTTAATTTTTAAAATGAAATATTTAGTGGAAAAAGATATGTGCACTGAACAAGGGACTATATGATCCAAGCCTATCAATCAAAGTAGGAAACTACCCAGGTGGCACCCCTAGTGCCTAAACTTCTCCTTCCTTTGTTCCCTTGAAAGGAATGCCAAACATTAACCTGGTTCCCTTGAATATCCTAACTCATGTAAAAGTAAGATCATATTACTTTCTAATCTGTATTATTTGCTCAAATAAAATTTTCCAACTACTTCCTTTATCTCTTTGACATAAATAGGAAACTGATAACCAGGACATTGCCAGCCCAAATTCAGATGCCCATCAATACTTATAACATTTCTAAATCTGTTTTAGTAGCATACATTAAGACAAAACTGACAATTTTAATATTGGAACCATATGTTATTTTTTCCTTTAACACAAAGATACTCATAAATAAATTGGAAAGATCTAGAAGAATTTCTTTGTGTGTGTGTGTGTTAAAAATTTAATTATTTGTAATAAGATAGGGCATTGAGTTTTGTATTTCCATATGCACAAATGAGCACAAGATTGAGATTTTTGACACCAAAGTAGAAAGAAAAGAATTTTGTAAAATAGTATGAGACAATGACTTTGATGTATTATTCAGTGATTATTGTGTTGTTCTTCATAGAATTTTGGAGACCCTGTTCAAAAAGATCCTTAATAAGTATCCCAAAAGCTGTAATAGAGATGCCCAAATCATATTCAGCTCAAGGTAATGAATAACATTTTTTTATTGCTCATCTTTCTTTATTTAAAATTACACATTAGGTGAAACAGATACAAATCCTTTATATGAAACATCTTTAAATATACCAACACTATGATGAAACTTGGCCCTGTTTTTGTAGTTTTGTAGTAGTTATATGTACATTAGCTGGGAAGCAATTGTCTTAGCAGGCATTAATTAGTCTATCCTGTAGACCAGAATAGAAAACGTTTGTTAAGCATACTACAAGAGGATCGGCAGTAACTGGAGTAACACCCCAATGAAGGGTTATGAGCTGCAATACTCTCCAAGTGAGAGACGTGCTTTTACAGTTAGAGCCTATTTCTTTTATTTTTTATTACTTTTTTCCAACCTTTTTATTTGAATTAGAAACAGGATTGTTTTACATGACAATCCCAGTTCCCTTCTCCCACCCATCCTCCCCTACCCCAACTAAAACCTTATCTGTCACATATCTTTTCTGCTCCCCCTGGATGGTGAGGCCTTCCATAGGGTGTCATCAGAGTCTTTCGTATCCTTTGGGATAGGGCCTATTAATAACATTTTAATTAAGAATACTTTTTTAATTTGTAAGTAAAGTGCAGAATTGTTTCTTATGCAATAATATGGACCCAAATGCAGCACCACAACAGGTGTTTTTTGCATAATTGTTAAGAATGATCTGGTGCACAGGATAGGTAAAGATTAATTCACAAAATAAAGGAGAAGCATGAGTGATTTTTATCTACCACTTTAAATGCCAGTGTTGTCTCAGCAATATTAGAAAATTAAACTGATAGATTTTTAATTTTTTTTTGCTTTAAAGAAATGTTTTGCATTCTCACATTTAGAAATTGTTTTGCATATACGTGTGTGTGTGTGTGTGTGTGTGTGTGTGTGTGTGTGTGTGTGTGTATAACAATAGGTTAAATTTCTGAAAAGAGCAGAAAAAAGGGGAGAGAAATGCTTTCATTCATCCAGATTGAAGCTTATTCACATTTGCAAAGTACTGTGTACTGCCCCTGTTTTTCTTGTTGTAGATGAGACACTGAAGTGAAAATGTCATTACCTCTCACATTTCCTTCTAGTTTAGTGCTTTTTACCACCATTTGATCATGCATGCAGATAAGTTTATCTGTAGTAATCAACTCATTAACCCAACCACATATTGAATGAAAATATCTCTAGTGATTTTTAACAAACTGAACTTCTCAGAAAAAAAAAAAGCCAGGGCCATGTTAAAGATTCTGCAAAGCTGATTAACTGCATGGTACTTTGTGGTTAAGGAGAATTGGCATGTTCCAGATTCACAGTGATTATTTTGTCCTGTTTGTTCCCTTAATACTTACTCCTGTCTAAGTATGACCTGATAAATTTAGAATTATCAGGTAAAAAAATTTTAAATGCAGTTTTGGAAGACCACTGACTTTTGCCAATCCAAAAACTAAAACTGTCATTTAAAACAAATCAGAAAACCTATAGCAGAGTTTCCCTTACTTTGCTACTAGAGTAGTAGAAAGTCCAGGGATTTGTTGCTTTTGGGTGGCATTCTGTACCTTAAGTCAAATTTCCTGTAACCACTTCCAAAGTGGAACACATTGTTTGGTGTAATGTGGATCTATATTCCCAAACTATTGTTACTCATCTTGGGCCCAAATAAATTGCTCTTATTTCCTTTCATATGAGAGCTCTCACTGTGTCAGTGGTAAGCATTGGAATGTAAGTCTCTGTAGAAAGATGCCCCTCCTTGAGTATACACTTTGTTTCCAAGAAGAGGCAATATCATTGAGATGATGAAGCTAAAAGTCCTGATTCTTAAGGAGGTCTAGTACTTGCTAATTCAGACTGGAAAAGTTGTACAAACTATTGAGTCACCATTTTCTTTTAAATAAGTGTGTCAATCACCTTGTAAGTGTGTGCTGAGATTACATGAGATAATCCATGTCTAATATTTGTTGCTGTACTCTGTCTTCTACTAGAATGAGAAAGAACCAAATGAACCTGCATGAGAATTGGATATCTTGGTAAGAACATGCACTGATAAAATGCTTCCTGTATTCTGTATATTGTGGACCAAGAAAGATGAGAGTGCTTGCTTCCTGGCTCTCATCACAATTGCCCCTTCTCTGTGTATACCATGCTAGAGCTTCCAGTCATCCTACTGCTCATTATCCATGGCCCCTGCTTTCTCTGATCTAGTTTCTTTAACTAGAAGTGGCTCCTGATGTGTGGTCTAGGCATACCTCACACTCACCACCCTCCTGTGTAGCTGTTTGAGTTCTGGGAGTACAGATGTGCACTAACACACCTGGCAAGTTGTTTTTCTTAATCCTCTTCTCAGATCCCTGTGGAAATTTAACCTCAAGCCTACACTTGAGTGTCTGAATTCAAGCTATTGAAATATTTCTCTTCTTTGGAAACCCAATGAAGCCTTGAAATAGTTCTCTTTCATCAATTGCAAGCATATCCACATCTTTATCACAAGCTAGGATTAATATTTCTAATACTCATTTGTAATGTTCCAGGCACTGAGTAAGTAACCTTAAGTCCAGAAATGCCAGCAGAGTTACTTCTGCCACCTATTCCAGAAATGAGCAGTGCAAAAGGCAGCACAGGGGACTTACTCTTTGAGGCTTAACTTGGAATGATGTTTGTGTGATAGTCCAAGATTTATGTTGAAGAGGATCACAGCACACTAAATTTTGCATAGGAAGGAGATGGAGAGGGAGAGGTCAGTTATGCAATGGTGGTGGCCCAGGTTTTTTGGTCACTCTATTATCTGGTTGAATATGATCTTGGAGTATTTTCTCAGAACTGTCCCTTAGGCTTTTGATGCCAAGAAATTCGTTGATGCTACACAGTAAGGGCAGATAGCTTTGTCATTTCTCTTAAGATGTTCATCGATCAGGCCAATTGTTCCTTAGATGAAGGCAGAGAGAAGAAAAGAGCTCAGAACTCAGAAGAAAGAACAAAGTGAAATCAGAAGTAAAATAGAGTAGGTTATGTCAATGTTGGGCCTTATGCTCAGCAACCAGTAGGGACAGAATTTGTATTTACTTTATTTTTAGACTTATTTTATAAATGTGTTTTCAGATTCTTAATGTGTGCTGGAAAGATCTAGAGAAAGTAATAATAAATAGCTTCAATTTGCTCAATTATCTTGTTAAATGACTCAACATGTGGCTCAAATAGAAACAATGTGTTGGAAAACATTGCTGGCTGGTCAGAGGTTACAGTCTCCTCCATGGCCTGGTAGCTTATCTCAATAGCTAGACAGCATGAGACTCCCTCCCTCCAGCAGAACTTCCTGCCTGTAACTGCCCTTATCTGGAGAATGTCCTCGGGTCTGAAAGCTGTCTCCAAACCAGATGCTTGTCTGTCTCTAAACCAGATGCCTGACAACTTTAGCTTAAACCTTGTCACATATCCTTGCTAGATGCCTTCTCTGCTGCACATACTAAGAGCCATATAAAATCTAGTGCCACTTAATGCAAATTAGGGTTTGCCCCAGGCTCCCCAATCCTATTTATTTCTTATACCCTGGAATAAAGTTGATCTGATTCACTGTCTCCTTAAAGGGCTGTCTCAGTTCGTGCTCATGGGCCACATACAAAACTTTCTGTTGCCACTACTGCCTGGTGCCTTATCAAACTGGTAGTCAATTGGCTTTGAGGAAAAGAGGACTCCCATACACAATGGGGAGCAGAGATGACAGCATCAGTATGTTAACCTCTCAATAACTTTCTTCTGCCCATGTTCAAATTTGCCTCTGATTTTAGGTAATTCTACTACTTTCTGGATGATATTTTAGAGTATTATTTCTGTCTCTTATCACTTATATGTTTTGAAACTTCTCCCTAATCAGTAATTTGTAGCCACAACCTGAAGTTAAAACTACTTATTTGTCCTTGAATATGGACTATTACAAAATTCCCCTTGCCTCACTCTCTGGCTCCATGTAATATAGTAACTTCATACCCAACAGGAACAAAAGGAATCTGTAGGGCTTAATAACTGATAAGGAAAGGAATATAATCTTCAGAAACCCCTGAACAGCAATAGGGAGTAAAATACCATTAAAATAAAGATGACTTCAGAACAGCAGCATCCTTTGAAAAAGCCTACTTGGAGGTAACTATAAGATGATGGCTCATTTATCATCCTCCTACTCATCAGCTTATGAAAAATTATAGTATTAAAAGGGACCACTGTGTCTTGTAGATATAAAGTCAGAAAATCAATTTGTGAATCATGGTAAGTCATGGTAGGTACTAGCAATGAGGCAGTTTTTGAGCTATTTTTAAGCTTTTATCCACTCCTTATGGCACGGAGGAAATAGAAAGATTTGAATCAAAAACAACACTTATATGTGGGCAATTTAGAATGAGTCTGCTCCTCTTTACAATCCATGAATTTCTGTAGTCATTCAGTAGGGCAGAATTTATTACAATGAGTGAATTTGTTTTAGGAAAAATTTGGAATCCAAAATTAGTCATTTTTTATTTCCCTAATGTATACCTTTACTATAATTTTGTATTATGGATAAAGAATAAATTTTGCTCAGAATAGATTAATATTATACAGAAATAGTTTTCTAGCAAATTGGGAATTGGAAAAAAAATGTAATTTTTGTCCAACATTTCACCTGTGTTGCAGTTTTTATATGTCCTCATACTTATTTATATTTTGCATTATTTTCTTGTAGATATTTTTATTTTTGGGTTATTATATAAGGCATTTTACTTGATCCATGTTATGGAATATATGAAAACACAGATATATAAGAAAACATAAAAAGATTAATCTAGACATCTGGATTAGTTTTAACTTTCTGTGCCTGAGTTAAAACACCATGAACAGTTAATTGTTGGGTTTGTTTTCTCTTCAGGTTCCAGAGCATCAGAAACCATAATGGCAAAGTAGACCTAGCATGGCAGTAGGAAGTGGTGTGATGATAAACCCTCAAATCTAACCCGTAGTGACATACATTCCCCAGGAATGCTGCACCTCTTAAAGCTTTCATAATCTCTTTATCTTAGTTACTTTTCTGTTGTTATGATAAGACTCAGAACCAAGATAACATATAAAAGAAAGGGTTTAATCTGAGTTATAGTTTCAGTAGACTAGAGCTCATGATGATGTGGCAAGGGACATGGTGGAAGGAACAGCTGTGAGCTTATGTCATGATCAACAACCATGATATCAAGAGACATTCATTCAGCCTTGTTCCCATAACATACCTTCTCTGACAAGATTACACCTCCTGGTCCTTCCCAAACAAGTCCATCAACTAGGAATAAAGTATTCAAAATATGAGCCTGTTGGGCTACTATCATTCAATTCACCATACTCCCCAAATAGCACCACCTATCAGGAAACAAGAATTCACATATATGAGTCTAAAGGAGACATTTACCATTCAACCACTACAGAAAACATACAAAAAAAAATGGTCAAACCAAAATGTTTTACTTTTTACAGAAATAGAAGTATTCCAGGTATTTTGAAAGTAAAAAAAGTTGACAGTTTAGATCTAACATTTATGAACATCATGTACACTGAAACTTTTGTATATATCTATGATTATGCATTATTTTCATATCAATATTTTTATTTATGAATCATTATAAGACATTTTTGCTAATTCTGTGCTATATACTACAGGAAAAAGGCAGGCATGCAGGAAAAAAGATGATTTCAATACAACACTTCCAAACAACATTTGATAGAATAAAGAACTTTCTGTACTTAAGTAGAAAAAGCCAAAAACAAAGCACTAACCTGAGACTAAAATAAATTATCATTATAAATTAAATGATTCAAAATAATTCCTACCTACTAAGCCTTAAGTTTTCCCTATACTTGGAAAAATTTTTTGATGTATGTTGGCATATTCATCAAACTCCAAAAAGTTTTTGAAACTCCAAAATTTTCCAAACCATGAAACTGTATCTCAAAAGCCCAGGTTCATTTTGCCAACAAACAGACTATATAATTAGTTGTAAGGTAGTATGTGTAATGCAGCCACAGGGCTTATTAAAAATGAGTACTAAAAAGATAAAAAAAAACTTTACATAATGGTTAAGATTTTCATCAAATTGGCTAGCCTAAGGAGTTTTCACATAGCAGGGAGACATTATTTCCTTCTGTATCCAAGAGTGTTTGCAGAAAACTTAAGAGTTGAGTAAAAGTGATCATATTCCTGGATAGCTGGGAAAATATTGTATGTTTGTGTATATGAGAGTGTTTGCAGAAATGTTAATACTGAGTAAAAATTTTGAGTTAATACTGAGTTATATTCACCAATACATTGGGCATCATATAACCCATTGTGCAACTAAATAGGACATAAAGAACACCCATCTTCTATTTCAGACAGTAGTGCTTTTGGTTATCTGACCTGCTGGTTGGGGCTACAGCACTGATGTCCCTGAACCTTGACATTGAGTTTCAACTAGAATTATACCATTGGCTTCACTGGACCTTTAGCATGCTGAAGGCAGATTATGGTATTTATCTCCTTAATGACTGAGCAAGAAAATCTCTCAAATTTTTGCTGCACATATTGCCATATATTTATATCTAAATATACAATGTATGATGTGCTGTCTGTGGGATGTGTGCATTTTTATGTGTACATCTCAACCACCAAAAATGTCCCCAGGGAAGTCTTTGAAACTGACCTTCTAAAAGCCTGAGCAATGGGTCAAATAGACAAGGAACTGTGATCCTGAGCTTCAGTTCTAAAAGTCAAGTGTTGTAATTCTGTCCTTAAGCTATGTCCTCAGCTATGATCAACCACTGATGGGGGAAGTGCTTCTGTGTATGTGTTTGTCTTATTGGATGATAAATAAAGTACGGTTTGGCCAATGAGGCAGCAAGTAAGGCGGGACTAGGAGTCAAGGAGGATTATGGGAAATAAGTGGTGATCCAGGCAGGAAGTGACATAGCAGGGAGACTCATATACAAACAAGGAGGAAGGAAGCCGCCCCTTCTCTCTTCCTCCAGAGTCACCATGTGAGCCTGGGAAGACAGGACAATTGCCACTGGTGTCCAATAAGATAAGTCTTATAAAATATATAGATTTATGATAATTAAGACTGAGCTAGCAGATTAGAAATCCTAGTCATTGGCCAAGCAGCATTTGTACCCAATATAAGTCTCTGTGTATTATTTTGGCCACCCATGTGGTGGGCAAAACTCAAGCGGGTGGTGAAAAGATTTATTGTAAAAAACCACCTCCTTCAATTCTATGCTGCCTAACCTGTGCATTCTCAACTGTCCTGCAGTTTTGTATTATAAAGGTATCCTAAAGTGTGAATAGGAGTTGGATTGGGAAAGAATTGATCAAACTTAATAGTATACAATAACAAAATGACTGAGGGTGATAAAGATTTTGTGTGAGTGTGTACATTCACAAACATGACAATGAGTATTGCAATAAGACCTGAGCTTAAATTCATTGATTACTATTAATTTTGCCAAAAGCTTAAATCTGAACATAAATTCTATTAGGTGAATTTGGTATCAAAACAGATTGAGACAATGCAGTAGATCAAGCTCAAATAATAATTACATTTTTACCTTATTTGTAATACACATTGGGTTTCTATTTTATTGTTCTCTTATTTTATATACTAAATGGAAATTATGTAAACCTTAATTATATGGAGACAAAATGACCACCATATTTTTTCCTTTTCTTTAATAAGGAAAATCAACTTTAAAAGAACATGAATGAAGTTTGTTGTAATGACATAAACAAAAATTTAAAACTTCTAAGTAGCCATGTAAAATAGTGGAAGGGATAAATGCTTTGTCTGGGTCTCTTTTATGAGAGTCATAAAACCAGACATGAGTGTCCTACCTTCATGACCTCCCAACACTTATTATTCACTTTGGGATTAGGATATCAACATATGACTTGGGAGGAAAACCATACATTTCAAATGCTGCAACCATATTACTGTGGTGTCTATTTAAAGTTTGTACCTAGTCAGGTTATTACTTACATACATTTTTCTCCCTCAGATTCTAAATTTTATGCAGTTTTCTGTCAGAGTTAAAGCAATAATAAAATCCAACCATTAAGTGCCCAGTCAGAAAATGCAAAGGCCTGAGGAGAAATGCTTTGCTTAGAACCATTTCATGTTAGTATTTTTACTAGATTGTATAACTTTGCCATAAAGTTAATGCTCCAGACACCTCTAAAATGCTGTTTTCAATATAACTTTTCCAGCATAAGTTTCCTTGGTTTTTACCCCCAGGGCACATCTAAAGCTTAGATAAATGTCAAATATCCTTTTAGAGGTGATAAAACAAAGAAGAAAATATCATCATCTAAGGAGGGAACTACAAAGTAAATTTAATTAGGGCAATTTATCCTCTTGAATCCAGATGCAGCCCTCCTAACCTACCTTTGTCCTTCCATGCAGACCCATTCCTGCTCCTGATAAATGGTTGTTTGCACAACATATAGGGCCAGTATGTATACATGACATGTAATTTGATGCCATATGCTTTGTATCTGTGTCAATGATTTGCTACCTGCATTTCTTTTCTTGTGAAAATTCCCAGTATAGTTTCCATGAAAATAGACTGCAAATGGTTATGCTGAATTTAGATTTTTGTCTGAGCCCAGACAGAAACAGCTGATGAAACCAGCACAATGTAATGCTCAGACCTTGCCTGCACAGTAGGCTGTAAATGCAGAGCTTCTGGAAGACAAGGTATTTTAAGAGAAAGAGTCTTTTTATAACATTATAGCATTTATAGCATTCTGTGCATTTTTCCCTTCAGGGGCCTGGGTGAGGCTTTAAGACAAAATGCCTTTGAAGGAGTGATGGTATAAACAATGAACCCATTTTTCTGCCCATCCTACATGCCCCGTGTATCCAAGATCAAGTATACAGCAGTTTTAGCGTCTGGTAAGAATTGTGTCAACATGTGATTTAAGAACTCAGGGGGACAATTTTTTATTAGTTCATTTTTTTCTTGATTTGTTTTTCCTGGATTTTTCTATATAGTTTGGCTATTACTCCTCTACTGGATATATAACTGGCAAAGATTTTCCCCACTCTGTGGGCTTCCTCCTCATTTGGTTGATTGTTTCCTTAACCACATAGAAGTTTTCTTCATGTTATAAGGTCCCGCTTGTCAATTGTTGGGAAACAGAAAGGATCTATAAAGCAACTTACCTATGATCTACCCATTGAGATATTTCCAATAGTAAGTTATTATCCTTCCAAATGTCTTCAAATGTTCCATGGCATATAAACCCCAAAGATCTAACTCTTCTCCACTCACCTCACTCATTGTGTTTCAGAAATCCCACTAGCCTTCAGAAATGCTAAGGAACTAAGTCTGCTAATATCTCAGGACTTCAACACTTCTTACTCCTTCCACATAAACTCATTTTTTACATTTCATTATGTATATATGTTTTTAATTTTTTTGATTTTTTATGCACCATGTTTTGGAACAACATAGGAAATACAATCATACACAATAAACTTTAAAATTTGTAATTATGACTATCAGTCATAAAATAAACAATGCAATGAAAAATGGAACTAGATTACATTGTCCCAGAGAAACCAGACTATATATCATTGCTATTAAATTTCCCAGCACAGAGATTTTTCTTTATTATCAACTTATAAGACATGACAAAAATAAATGATCTTTTCCTTCTGTTGCCTCATCCCTTTGTCTTAACTTGATGAGACAATGAATTTATAAAATAAAAAATTTATTAGTCCTCTCATATACATCAAGTCATAGAAGTAGTTTATCTGGGTATGTTTAATTTCACTCAGTCATTTAGTTTAAGTGTGTCTCTCTGCAGGGCTCTGATCTGATGTGCCTATCTCACTTCTAAACCTATTTCATTGTTGAATCCCTTTATAACCACTCCATCTAATGTTCCAACCTGTCCAGGTCATTCTCTGTGAGCTCCTTCTGCCTTATTTTCCTCAAACACTATACAGTGCTCCTAAAATAAGGGTTTTCTTATTCATTTATTGTTTCCCTTAATATAATGTAAATTCATGAGATAGACAAACAATCTCTCTTTTTCACTGTTCTTAGCATCTAAAACAGATGCTAGAAAATAACACATGCTTAATAAATATTTATGGAATGAATGATTGAATGCTAGTTATCATTTTTCTCAAAACACCATTTTGCTTGTTGCTCATAACAAAGGCAATCTCGATGTAGTTCTGCTTTAGCAATATGATGCAAAAACTTCCACGGAAATAAGCAAGATGACCTACATACTGACCAAATGGAGGTTAGGTTGCAGAAATCACACAACAAAAATAATCATATGCTTGAAAAGATGGGTGGTTTACTGTCCATAGTGTAGGCTTATTTTAGTTCTAGATCAGTAAGTATAGTATATTGACTACATTAATGATACTAATTAATCTAATTAATCCTTAGTTTGTTTCTGTATTATCTTACTTGCTAATTGCAGTCCTTTTCCAGTCTAGCTTTAAGGCCAATCCTGTGCATTCTCATACCTAAATGGATGTTTATACTTACTGTACAACAGAAGTTTCATAAATATGTATAGTCAATGTATAACTGTGCATTTCTGCTACTCTATGAGCACATGTGGAAAACAAAAAAGGAATTTGAGCCCCACAGAAATACAACTGAGATCTTTCTAAAGCATCCAACAGAGAGCTACCTCACTAATATATGAGAAAAACATCACCAAATCAAAAAAAGGTTCAATGTAGACACAAAAACACATACAACAAAAAAAGCAGAAAATAGGCCCAGTTTATTTGAAGACTTAACAAATTTCAAATTTATTATATAGTAATAATTGTAGCACAACTAAGGTAGTTAGCTGATAATCCAATGAGGAAATAAACACTAGTGTGTCAATAATGCTTAGACCTATAGATCTATACTAAAATCCATGTCTTTGATCCTTTTATTTCTCTAAAACTTAAGACATAAGTAAGTGCATATATTTTGATGCTGATGCCAATGAAGTCATAATCTACTGACCAATAGTAACAGCTTTCAATACATTCTGAAATTTAATATTTACAACAGTTCACATGTGGCTTCCTGAGACATAGAGGGTAAGTACTGTCTAAGTATGCTTTAGTAGATAAGACTCAAAGCCTGGACATTTATGTCTCCAGTCTATATTCTTACACACTTCTTTTTTCAAATGGTTTATTTTTACTATTTTACTTATGTGTGTGTATGAATGTGAGTAACTGAGTGTGTGTGTGTGTGTGTGTGTGTATGTGTGTGTGTATGTTTGTGTGTACACGCACATGTTTAAGTGAATTACATATGTGTACAGGTGCCCCTTGAAGCCAGAGAATGTGTTGGATCCCTGGCAGCTAGAGTTACAAGGGACTGTAAGTTACCTGAAATGGGTGCTGAGAACCTAACTTTGGTCCTCTAGAAGAGCAGCAAACCTTCTTAACAGCTAAAGCCATCACTACAGTAACCCATTTGGATATTTTAAAACAGAGCCACTGTTCAGAATGTTCTGAAAAAAATATCAGAGCCAACATGCAAAATGCTTAAGTTTATATTAGTTACTTTTCTCATGGGTATGACAAAATTCAAACAAAGAAACTTAAAGAAAGGAGGACTTACTCTGGCTTACATTTTAATAGCACAATCCATCATTTTGGCGAAGCAGTGGTGTCTGGAATGTGAGGTGTCCATCCACATTGCATCTACAGGCAAGGAGCAAGAGGGGAAAGCTGATCTAAGCTGTGTTTCCCATTTTCTTTCATTCTGAGATTCCAACCTTTGGAATAGTGCTACCCACCATATACAACTTCTAGCCCAGTTCTAGAAACTCCTTCACCGAAATGTCCATTCCAAAACCTAAAGTACTAACCCAGTTAGCTGAATTGTCAATTTGGTATAGCCTAGAGACATTTGAGATAAAAGCCTCCACTGAAAGATTGCCTAGGTCAAATTAGCTTATGGTTATGATGATGGGGAATGTACTTCTTTGTATGTTGATTATTAAATAAAGTACTTGTTTGGCTAATGAGACAGCAAGTTAGATGGGACTAGGAGTCAAAGAGGATTCTGGGAAATGTAGTAGAGAAGTGGTGATCCAGACAGGAAGTGACATAGAAGGAAACATATTTATCCAAGGAGAAATAGGAAGTATCCCTTTTTCCCTGTCCTCCAGCGGCAGGATGTGATCCACTGGCAAGGGAGGACACCAACAAGACATCCAATAAGATAAGTCTTATAAAATATATAGATTTATGATAATTAAGACTGAGCTAGCAGATGAGAAGTCCTAGTCATTGGCCAAGCAGCATTGTACCTAATATATCTCTATATTATTTTGTCCGGGCAGAACTCAGGCGGCTGGCAGAGACCGCCCATGTGGCGGTGGGGCTTGGTCAGCTTTTGACAGAAAGATTTATTGTAACATTATGTATATGGGGGATTGTCCACTTTATTAATGTGGAAGGGTATAGTCCACTGTAGGTGATTATCATCCCCAAGTGAAGGGTCCTGGGGTTAAAAAAAAAAAAAAAAAAGCCTGTAAGCCATCACACACACAGCATTCCTTCATCCTTTCTGCTCCAAGCTTCTGCTTGAGTTCTTGTCATGACTTTTTTCAAGAAGGGGCTGTATGTAAACTTTAAGCTCAAATAAACTCTTTTCTTTCCTCAGTTGCTTTTTACCAGTGTGTTTTTTCTCAGCACAGAAAGGAAACTAGAACAACTATGTATTTTCATGGCTAAATTTCTTAAAATTTTACATACCTCTATTTGAACCATCTTTCCTCTGCCTGGTCCTTATCCTTCAAAACTTCTCATAGAAACCTTCCAGGAAATACAGTTGCCAACACTTGGACTTTTCCATCTTGACACATCATGCCACTGATAAAGCTAGGGCTGTGTAGTCTCTAATGATTTTCTCCTTTACTGTGTCATCTTGAGTTTACTTGCCCATTGTTCAGCACAAAATTGAGGGCTCCTGAGTGCAAGCACATGCCTTGTTAACCGTGGTATGTGCAGCATCTGTCATGTTGCAGATACTCAGTGAATACAATCTGGGTGAAATGAATAAATGCATGAAGCATTTGCTTTATTTTTTTCTATTCAATCTAGGAACAAAACTCATTTGGTTGATGAGCTTTTAGGAAGTCATTCTCAAAGGGAACAAGAAATCAATAAATGAAAATGGTAACTAAGTGCAAGGAAAGTGTGAAGATACTGAACATGACAGGAAAAATTCTAGTAAACTGTTATCTTACTCCTCTCTTGAGGTAACATTTTTCCTTCAACACAACATACATTTAAACACTGGATAAGGCTTTAGGGTGACAATTTATTCTACTACTTTGTAATCCAAACTGAAGTATAAATCAAGCAAAACTTTTTCTGGTATATGGCATGTAATTACTTCATTTTCATCTCCTCTTTTTATATATTAAAGATTCCTAGAAGCATTATAAGTTTCCTATTCATAGAGAACAACTTACAAACTTTGATTGTACTTTATATATTGGAGGGTCAGTCTTATTCAAAGCATGAATGAGAAATTTCTTCCTTGACAGAACCATGTTTTAGTAAGAAACAGAAGCAGGCCAAGCTGTCATTTTGAAAGTCTTTGAAGATAAGATGACTACTAATTCTTTAATCTGATACCTCAATATGTTATATCATAAATTAAAACATTTAAATTAGTTGTTCACTGAGTCTTTCCCAGTTCTGAGTTCTAATAATCTTGCCCATCATGGAAAATTGTGTAAAAGTGTGTGAGTGTGTGTGTTTGTGTGTGTGTGTGTGTGTGTGTGTGTGTGTGTGTGTGTGTGTGCGCGCGCGCGCATGCATGCATGCATGCATGCATGCTTGTGTACATTTATGTGTAGGTAGATGTGTGTTGAAGCCACAGGATATGTGTCTTAATTCATAGGGTTCTACCTTATCTTTTGAGATAGAGTTTCTCACTTAACCTAGTACTCAGGTTGACTTGGCTGGCTGCCCAATGAGCTCCAGAACCTGCCTGTCTCTGACTCCCTCCACTACATGTTAGGGTTATAAAGATCTGAACCAGGTTCTGGAGATCTGAACCAGGGTCCTCATACTTGTGCTACAGGCACTTTAGTGTCATCCATATCCCCAGGCTAATTATTTCTTTGTAAGAAAAATTAAGAACCATTTAGATATCTTTAGTTTAAGTATTCAATATTGTGTAAAACTGTTTATTTAATTCAACAATGATATGTCAAATAAAACATATATTTAAACATATTTTCTGGAAAAGAAAGAAATATGTTAAAGAGATACTTGTATCTACATGAGTACAATATATCCTAAGCAGAGAAAAATGATTTTTTTGCCTTATTTGTATTGCAGTTCTCTGAGCCCTGTAATTCAGGTCAAATGAGGCTTTACAATGTGACAAAATGTGGTAAATAAGCACAGCTGAGATCTGATAAGAAGGTGGCATTTTAATTTTCACAAATAACAAATCTTTTCTAAATATGTTTTCATCACTTTGGTTAAGACTATATACTAGCTTTATGCACTAAGGTAAGTCTGACAGAAAAGCTGCCTTGAATTACCTAATCCTGTGGCTCCTTCAAGCTCCTCACTGTAGGTAGGAGTGTACTAAGACTGGCTATACATAAGTGTCACTAAGATTTCACATGGTATTCATTTTGGGTTTGCCAAGTACCTGGTTTTGAGTAAAGCCCATCAAATAAACACACAAGACATCTCCAACTCACGGAAAAAGTAACTATAATATCATGTTGTGATTTTAAATTTGAGTTTATGTACTCTCTAAACCTACAATGAGGAAAAATTAATATCCTAAATTGTACCAGCTAAAAGGAAAAAGCATCATCATTATAACAGGTCAGAATCACCAGATATTCTAGTCTCCAGCTATCATATGTATCACTGCCTAGACCCAGTGCATACAGAGTTATGAAGCACTGCAAACTGGAGCATTGCAAACATTAATAGACTACCCTCAGTTGAGAGCTGGGCTCCCTTTATAAATTCGTTATAAATCAGTCTGTGTTATTCAGTATGTAGACTGATAAAAGTTCAGCTAATCAAATATATCTGATGTGCTTATTATCATCCAAAACCACAAATGATCCTTGTCCACATTCTCTAAATGAAACATGGATGCCCTTGACATTATGTTCATTTCTAAGACTGAATGAATATTTTTGGAAAATCAAAACATATGGTTGCAGATTTCTTAGGCATGGTCAGTGTTTGAATTCAACTCATATATTGCACGCCAAAGTAGGTTGAAATATTAGAAGATATGAAGGCAAAGGAATAACTATCAGTCACTGAGACCTGTCCTTCTACATGGTCTTTCAACTTGTTAGGCAAGCTTCTTTAATGAAAAATAGGAGATTCATACACCTTTTCCTTTTATTTTAAAAAAATATTTCTAAACTCTATACAGTGGTTAAATTCTTTAGACCTCATTCACAGAATGCTTATTTTCTTAACCAGGACACATTATTTGAGAACAGTCTACTACCTCTGTGAATCTATACGGGGGAAGTAACTATCTATTCTTCACCCCCATCAGAGATCCAAGAAGGAGAAAATATTACCCAAGTAAACAGAAAATGCAGAGCAAACAACTTCCAAAACTATAAAAATGACAGAGACAGCTGGCTGCCTGGATGGTCACTCAAGGATCTTGTGAAACACTGGTGCATACATATTCAGCCTACAGGACTGGAATATCTCACAGACTTTTCTATGAAACAGGAATTTGGAAGGACTTACTTCGTCTTTGCAAAGATCTCCAGTTGCATTCATTTGTGTCCTGCTTGTCCAATTTGGGCAGCCTACTATCAGCAGTCAAGGGAAGAGCAGTGTCACAAAGATAGCAAACTCCATGCCCATCATGTTCTCTAAAATAAATTGGTGCTGCCAGAAGAAAATACATCTCACTGTCATAAAATACCTTATGTTATTAAAATATATTAAATGCCATATTCTGTAGATATGAAGTGTTTAAAGACCATCTATCCATCTAAAATACATCTGTTTGCACTTGAAAACATATTTAACATAGCTATAAATTTCACTGTTATAAGTGACTAACTACTAATCTGCATTTCTTAGTTATACTACATAATTTGGAATAATAGCTTTCAAGGACTAGAACTTTACCTTACAGTTTTGGATGAACTTCATTTTAAGATCTTACACTATAATACCTTAAACAAGAATAGAAAAAAATATATAATATGTTAAAACAAAAACAGCCTTATATTTGTATCAATATACAAAAATCCATATCAATTTATCAGATATCAAAGAGGTTAAAGAACCACAATCTCTTAAATACATTCAGGGTACACAAACTTAGTTCCTAGTTATCTCGTTATTCCTTCAGACTCAAGCCAGAAATCACATACAGGAAGCTAGATGAACTTTACTTCTACAATTAGTTAATACACCATATGACCATTAATATCAAACCTGAAAGTTTAAATATATATAATAATATCACAGATTTTGAGCTAATATTTATACATTAAGAAATGTTTTAATATTCAAAATAAAACCAATGGATTATGAGATTAGTAGAAATAGAATAGTACCTTAATTTTTGTTTTTCTTCTGTCCCATAGCAGGTGACTCTTCTGACAGGAAAGAGAGATTTGGGGTTTCTTTTAGTGAGCATACTTGGTTTAGAGAAGGAGAGAGCCACACTACAAGTCAAAGTCCAGCTTTCATTTTTAATTGAATTGGAAACACAAAAGTGTACAGTTTGTCTTTTTTATTTGTAAAACACAGCAAAAACAAACATTTGGGAAGATTTATAAAATTCTATTCTGTTGAAGGTATGTTATACAATTAAGCAAATCTACTCTTCGCCTTGGGACATTTTCTCTTGATGATTTGCCCTTCTTCTTCCCATGTTCCCTTTGTCGTGGTCTTTACTTGCTTTTATTGGATGCTCTTATTCTCCTGGAAACAAAACAAACCAAAACCCTGCCCCAAACCTAACTATGGCAGGTTCCTTTTGGCAGTTTATATCTGATCAAATGAAGGCATTTGTTAGTAGTAGAAGGCATCAGGTAGTTTAGAGTGAATTGACATACTGTTTAATGAACTATCACCTCTCCTAATCAAGATGACTCTTCTAAAAGAATCTTATCATTATTAAACCTAATGGTAACCATAGCTGTTCTTTTCATATCAAACGCAAAATCTCCTCCCCTATATAAAACATATACTGACTTCCATTCTGAAGTCAACTTATCATTAAAATATACAGGCTGATTTAATTCAGCAGTTTTTTCTACTATCCAATGCCTCTCCACAGCTGTCATTCCTTTCTCATCAGCATTTTAAAAATTTATTTAAAGTTACCTGTGTGGTGGTGGTACATGCCTTTAATCCCAACATTTAGGGAATAGGGGCAGGCAGATCTCAGTGAGTTTGAGATCAGCCTGGTCTAAAACATGATTGCCAGGACTGTTATACAGAGAAACCCTGTGTCAAAAAACAAAAAATAAAGTTAATAAACCATTTTAAATGTAGGGCTGTCAGTACCTTTGGAAGACTAACAGCTGTTGGGCCCATTTATGCACAACCTGAATAGTCAGTGACTAATTTTGATAATAACTTGTAATATTTCTCTCAGAAGCATGTTTTGTTTTATGGTTTAATTTCTGAGATTGGAGGACTATTATTCTGTTTTCCATTGCTGTAACCAATGATGTCCCCATAATTTCAAACCTATGTTAGCCACATATGACCTTAATTGCCCTAAATGTCCTTTCATCCCTATACACTCAACTCACCTTATATTTTGTTTGACCTGAGATAAAGTTCCAATCCCTAGAAGCTGAATATCTAACTCCTGAAGTGGTCAATCTGGATACCAAGGTTTTGGTGAAATTATTGTTACATCTGCACTTATGTCAACCACAACTTCAATTGCAATGTTATTTATTCATATTTTTAGCTTTTGTCTTTGATGATTTATTAAAATTTGAAAAACAGCTGTCTTATTCTTTCTCCTGAAAGTTTTTGTTTCATCTAATAAAATCATTCTATCATCTAGAGCAGTATGGTTTTTTAACAATAAGCATTAAGTCCTTAATTGATCCATGGATGAACTTCCAATGCTATCAGAGAATGATTGAACCAAATTTGATATTGGGGCCTGCAAAAGTCTTCCTAAGGTATTTCCAGATAGAAAAGGGTTACCTTGCCTGTCCCTTGTTAATTTGCATTCATTCGTCCAATGCAGGCTTTGCCATGCTTTCTGCATATTCTGGAAGGCTAGGGACTTCTGTTTGAATTGGCTCTAGAAAAAAAAAAACACATTGTTTCTAGGAATGCTTAGCCTACCGGTCCTCTACAGATGGTCTTGTTTGCCACAACCAAAACACCTGACATTTTGCTTTTTCTTCAAATTTTTAGAAATCACTTTTCCTATCAAACTAGTATCATAAGTGTGAGATTCAATATTAGCTGTATTTCTGATCCATTTACCTATGGGTACTGATCTTGCTTTTAAAGGCCTAATCACTCCTTTTCATTCTGTGGTAGAATGAAAAGACAAAGATGCAATTAGTATTTGTCTAACTTCTGCATGTAATATTATATTTACAGCGGAAGTAAATATTTGAAAAAAAAGCAGTGAACACTTCTTTGGGGGTATATAATTTTGGTAAATTACTCAGTCCTCTTTCCTAATTCTTTAGCCCTCTCCCAAGTATTCAAAGCAGCTAAAGACATAATGCCAAGATGTAGCCAATGAATTCAATTCAGTATATGGGCCTTCACCAAGAAACTTGTCTATGAAATATCAGTGGCTCTACCCTATTTCATTATTCTATGGCCCTAGCTCCCTCTTTCCACCATGTTCTCCATTGTAACTGAGAATGAGCCTCCAATATTACTGTAGCTAAGTCTTTTCAGTCTTGGGGGTAATTCAGTTTTGAGTTGTACAGGAATTTAACATCTGTTTCATATAGGAAAAATGCATACCATATGAAATTACTGCTTCCTTAAATCTCTTCAAATCTAACATTATACAGGATTCCATTTAACTTCTACACAACATTGGGGCTGTCTATTGTCCAATGATCATTCTTATATAGTAACTAGATAAACTCATGTTGCTTTTCTAATAACTTTGGACCACTCCTCTTCAGTTTCATTATGCAGTGCTATGGTAGGTACTGCTCTATATTTCAGCATCTCTGTGTGAATATTTTTCTTAAGTTTCATTAGTAGGTCTCCCTAAAGCTTGTACCTTAGTAATATAAACCTTTCTAAGACATATTTTATCAGTCAGCTGGTTTTTTTCCCAAGTCAGGGTTTCTCTGTGTAGCTTTGGAGCCTATCCTGGCACTTGCTCTGGAGATCACAGTGATATGCCTGCCTCTGCCTCCCGAGTGCTGGGATTAAAGGCGTATGCCACCAATGCTTGGTCCTTATCAGTCAACTTTTAATATTTGGCTTAGTTATTAAACCACTTTTTAAAGGATAGCTATGAATTACCAGTTAACAGTTATACTCAACATTATGCTGATCCAACTTAAGTCTGCTATTCCTTCTTTTATTTTTTTCAATTTTAAACCACCCATTGTGGAACTATACAGAGTCCTAACACTCTGAATTGGAATAATATTCCCCATTCTTAATGTGGGGATTTTAAAAAATCCTAATTATAACCTAGGTTAGGAATATAACCTAATTCCCTCCCTAGGAATTCCCAGGTGTCTCTCCAGATCTATTGACTTTTTAGTTTGTGCACAGCATTGGTAGCTGTGATGACTGAGGATGGGATGTCTGGCAACAGCAACAGAATCAGAACAGGCATGAACAGGTATTGAGGTGGCTGGGTTGGCAGGTGGGTAGTCCAGGGAGCAGATGCAGGGAAAGCCCCTGACCCATGTGAAGGGAAATGAGCCTGAGATGTGGACCCAATGAAACCTGCAGTAGAAGCCCATGTGGCAGGAGGCAAGGGTACAGGTAACACCTGAATGACAGAATCATGGGGATGGTTGTGCAGCTGACTCCACAGCTGCAAATCCAGTGGCTGCAGAACCTGCTGCTTCAGATGTCATTTGGTGATCTCATGCCCCACATTGGATGACAGATGATGTGTTTATCTAAGTTGTTGTATTATGAATAAAACCTCAGGAGTCAGATATTGGGGAACAAACCTGATACATCTAGAAAGTGACCATCTGACCCTCTCTCCACAGATTTTTTTAAAAGGTAAAAATCCAAGTCCCTTCCTTCTCTTTCATGTGTGTCTCTCTGTTTGTTTTCCTGGCTTCTCTATGGTTAATTCCAATCAGCTAGTCACTGACTCTGAACCCTGATTCAAGGTTAACTTTATAGGAAGTCTCTGAGATGCTGCTAACTCTCGTGGCATGGGTATCAGTTTAGACTACTAGTTGGATGGATAATCCCACATTTTCTGTGTCATCCTTACCATATCATATTCCAAAGGCAGGATAGACCATAAATTGAAGGTTATGTGGCTGGGTTGATGTCTCAGTCCTTCCACTGGAAGTCTTGCCTGGTCACAGGAGACAGCTAATTGAAGCAATGTATTCCCTATTGCTAGAAGTATTAGCTAGAGTAATCCCTGTAGATCCTGAGGTTTTCCCTTGCAATAGGTTTCTATCTTACCTGAAATACTATTTTCCTCTCATCTCTCTCAGTACTCTCCCTCTTCATGTCCCTGGCTTTATCACTCATATTCAGATCCCCACCTGCCTCCAGTATACCCAAAATCTATTCTATTTCTCCTTCCACAAAAGATCTAAGCACTCTGTCGCCACTTGAGCACTTCTTGTTACCTAGTCTCTTTGGGTCTGTTGATTGTAACATGATTATCCTTTACAGTTAATATCCACTTATTACTGAGTATGTATAATGTTTTTCTTTATGGGTCTGGGTTAATTCACTCATGATGATTTCCTCTAGTTCCATCCAATTCCCTGTAAATTTCATGATGTCATTTATGTAACAGCTCAGTAATACTCCATTGTGTAAATATACCACATTTTCTTTATCCATTATTTGGTTGATGGACATCTAGGTTATTTTCAGTTTCTGGCTATTTCAAATAAATCTACTTTTAACATAGTTGGGCTACAGACCTTGTGGTATGACTGAGCATCCTTTGGGTATATGCCAAGTGTGGTGTAGCTGGGTCTTGAAAAAATCAAGGTAATGATATAGTCTGCTATATTTGTAGATTGATGTCTAGCCCAATTGCCATGAGAGAAGCCTCATCCAGCAACTTATGGAAACATATGTAGAGACCCACAGCCAAGTCATAGGTGGGGCTTAAGGAATCCTGCAGAAGAGCAGAGGGAGCAGGATTGTAGGAGCCAGAGGTGTCAAGGACACCACAAGAAAACCATGGAATCAACTAGCCTGGGATCATAGAAATTCACAGTGACTGAATGGACAACCACGGAGCCTGCATGGGACTGAACTAGGTCCTCTTCATAGATGTGATAGTTGTATAGTTTGGTCTTCTTGTGAGACTCCTAACAAGGGTAACAGGGGGAGCAAAGGCTATATCTGAATTTTTGTAGGCTTTGGGACCCTATCCATCCTACTGGGTTGTGTTAACCAGACTTAATATAAGGGGAAGTTATTGATCTTACTGTAACTTGATATGCCATGTTTGGTTGATATCCATGTGAGACCTACCCTTTTCTGAATAGAAACAGAAGAGGAGTAGATGTGGAAGAGCATATGGGGTAGAGCAAAGGGACTGGGTAGAGGGGAGAGATAACTGTGGTCAGGATATGTGTGAGTGTGTGTGTGTGTGTGTGTGTGTGTGTGTGTGAGAGAGAGAGAGAGAGAGAGAGAGAGAGAGAGAGAGAGAGAGAGAGAGAGAAAGACAGAGAAAGACAGAGACAGAGAGAGACAGAGAGAAACAGAGAGAGAGAATTAGCCTCTCCTGGCACTCGCTCTGGAGACCAGGCTGGCCTCAAACTCACAGAGATCTGCCTGCCTCTGCCTCCCGAGTGCTGGGATTAAAGGCGTGCGCCACTAACACCTGGCTAGCTAGTCAAATCTACTTCATTCATAAAAGTAATTATTTAAAAACAGAAAGAAAAAATAAAATATAAAAATCAACTGATCCAGCCATAGCAAACAAGCTAATAAGCAGTACTCCTCCATGCCCTTTTCTTTATTTCCTGCCTGCAGTTTCCTCCCTTGAGTTCCTGGTCTGACTTCCCTTTAGGATGGGCTGTAAACTGTACAATGAAGTAAACCCTTCCTTATCCACATTACTTTGGGCCATTGATTTTATCACAGGAGCAGAAAGTAAACCAAGACAGGGTATACACAGAACTTACCTCCTATAAATTGCTCCTTTGCATTTCCCAGACTTCCTCACATCTCTCTTCAATATCTCCTTTAGAGCAATTCTATTGTCGATCAGTCCTTCAGTTGTTCATTGACTGTGAGTTCTAATCAGTCCTCATAAATGAACCTTGAATTTTCCCTACTTTAATGCTGTGGAGGAACTTTTGTTTTGTCATCTGTATTCCTGTATTCAAGCAATCTGGGCAGTGTCAGTATGTATCAAACTTAACTGGGACACTTCAAAACCATGACTTCTCCACTTCCATTCAGAAAACCCATATTGAACTAAAACCTATATCCTATGCTTTCTTCCAAGTCTATAATACCATGAGAAAAATAATCCATAAACCCTTGTCATTTGATTTCTACCACTTGATATTGAAGATATTGAATTGATCTACCTGTCTTCACTACAAAATTAACCTGGATGCATTGGAGGCCAAATATTAATGAAGTAGAAATTTGATTACTGCTATACTTTTATTCTTTTTATATAAATTTTATTTAAATATGAAATATTCTTATTTTACATATCAATCACAGTTCCCTCTCCCTCCCATCCTCCCATTCCCTACCCTGAACCCCACCCTCCCACCCCTCCCACCCACAGAAAACCCCCCATCCACTCCACAGGGAGGGTGAGGCCTTCCATGAAGGATCATCAAAATCTGTCAAGTCATTTGAGACAGGGCCTAGGCCCTCCCCCATGTATATAGGCTAAAAGAGTATCCCTTCATGGGGAATGGGTTCCTGAAGTCTGTCTATGAACTAGGGATACATACTGGTTCCACTGCTAGAGGCTCCATAGGCTGCTCAGGCCTCCTATCTAACACTCACATTCAGGGAGTCTGGTTTGGTTCTATGTTGGTTTCCCAGCTGTCAGACTAGGGTCCATGAGTTCCCTCTTGCTCAGGTCAGCTGTGTCTGTGGGATTTCCCAGCATGGAATTGACCCTTTCCACCCTCTCAGAAACTGGATTCCAGGAGTTTGTCTCAGTGCTTAGTTGTGGATCTCTGCTTCTGCTTCCATCAGCTACTGGATGAAGACTCTAGGATGGGATTTACAATAGTCATCATTCTCATTATAGGAGAAGGGCATTTAAGGTAGCCTCTCCACTATAGCTTAAATTCTTAGTTGGAGTCATCCTTGTGGATCTCTGGACATTTCCCTAATCCCAGATTTCTCTTTAAACCTATAATGGCTCACTCTATTGGTGTGTCTCTTTTCTTGCTGTCTTCTATTCATCCCCCGACTCAATCCTCCTGATCCCTCATGTTCTTCTCCCCCCTCCTTATTGATAAATACAAATTGAGTCACAGATAAGTTATTAACCAGTAATTTATTAGGGGATGTACTCACACCAGAGAACCAGTGACCAGGTAGGCACTCAGGCAGTTTGGACCCAGAAACCTTCCCAGTGCTGGCTCAGCCCAGAGAGAGAGTCTGCATGCTGGCTCCCCTTGCTCTTATACACCCTGCTATATATATCTGTGACCATGCCCAAATGGGTGTGGTCTGCAGTACCTGTAATCAGGGTCTCTTCCTATACCTCCTCTTCTCCCCTCCTCTTTCTCCTACCTCCCTCCCCCCTCTCCAATTCTCTCAATTTGTTCAGGAGCTCTTGTCCCTTTCCCCTTCACTGGAAGGCCATGTATGTCTCTCTTATGGTCATCATTGTTTCCTATTTTCAATGGAGGTGTGGGTTGAAAGCTGCTAATCATTTGCTCTATACCATGTGTGCCTTTCTGTGACTAGGTTACCTCACTTAGGATGGTTTCTTCTGGTTCCATCCATCTACATCCCACTTTTTAGTTGAATTATTTGGTGTTTTGGTGACTAGATTCCTGAGTTTTTTGTATATTTTGGAAATCAGCCCTCTTTCAGATATGGAGTTGGTGAAGGTCTTTTCCCATTATGTGGGCTGCCACTTTGTCTTGTTGATTGTATCCTTTGCCTCACAGAAGCTTCTCAGTTTCAGGAGGTTCCATTAACTATCAATCTCAGTGTCTGTGGTACTGGGGATATGTTAAGAAAGCAGTCACCTGTGCCAATTTGTTCAAGGATGTCTCCCACTTTCTCTTCTAAGAAGTTCAGTGTGCCTGTATTTTTCTTGAAGTCTTTGATCCATTTGGATTTTAGTTTTGTGCATGGCAATAGGGAGAAACATCACCCTTTACAATAGTCACAAGCAACATAAAATATATTGGGGAAGCTCTAGCTAAATTGGTGAAACTCCTGTATAACAATAACTTTGAGTAGTTAAAGAAAGACATTAAACAAGATACCAGAGAATGAAAAGATCTCCCATTCTCTTGGATAGGTGGGATCAACATAGTAAAAATAGCAATCTTACCAAAAACTACAGATTCAAGGCAATCCCCATCAAAATCCCAGCACAATTCTTCACAGACCAGGAAACGACAATACTCAACCTCATATGGAAAAACAAAAAACCGAGGATAGCCAAAACAACAGTGTACAATAAAGGAACTTCCTGGAGGCATCGCCATCCTCGACTTCAAGTTCTACTATAGAGCTATAGTAATGAAAACATCTTGGTACTGGTACAAAAACAAACAGGTGGATCAATGGAATCAAATTGAAGACCCTGATATTAACCCACCCATCTATGGATACCTGAGTTTTGACAAAGCAGCTAAAACTATATACTGGAAAACAGAAAGCATAACTGGATTCAACAAGTAGAAGATTGCAGATAGATACATATATATCACCATATTCTTTCATTCTTATTACAAAATTTTCATCTGTTCTAATACATAGTAGATTTACTCCTTTGAAACTATCTAACACTCTAAGCCTTGGTTCTCCCCAATCTGTGATTTTTCACCAGCAGCACTCTGGAAAAGGAATCCTGAAACTAAAATTGAACCAAAGTACTCAATTAGTGTACTGGAAATGGCCCAAAGGAAAGGGATATTAAAATTGATTAAAGCATTGGCACATGGCAAAGTATAAAGAAGGAAGTGAAGTCAAGCTAACTCATTAGCAGTCTACAATTCTTAGAGAAGTAACATGACTGAAAGTCTTCTTTTACCTTGTGTGTCTTGTTGTTCAGCCTGCTCCTGAACAAGAACTCAGAAATGATTTGTGCATGTGTAATACACATCTTCTTTCCATTTCAGCCACTTTTCTGGCACATATTAAAACAGTACATAGTACATGAAATAAATTAAGGATATTTAGTGTCACCAAACAGATATGATATAGAAGCTTACTCCAGCTGGCTCTGAAAAATGGTCCCTTAACAATTTGAAAATAATGGAATAGATAAGTTAAAAAGTAGTATCAAAAAGTGACAGAGATGTCTTTGGGATGATAGAACAAAAGTACAACAGTGTGATTTTAAAGTGGTAAGAAGTGATTGACAGGGAGCTTTCATTTCACCATAGTAGGAAAACACTGTAAGATCTAACTTGAAAAATTATTTATGGTAATATTGTTAATCTTTGTGATATAATTGTGCAAACAGATTTCTAGAACTTATTCTTCTTATACTACTGAAACTACATTCACTGACTAGCAGCCAATTTCCCTGCTTCAGCAACCGTAATTCTACTCTGGCTATATGTTAGACCAATTTGTGTACATTGTTTAAATGTAATCTTTCATTGTTGTGATTTATGGTTTGTTTACCTTATATAGCTTAATATTTTCAAATTCATCCATACTGTTGAAAATTAAATTTTTCTTATTAAAATAAATTTTCAAATGCTAAATTATATTTTATTGAATGTCATTTCTCTATTTATTAATGGGCATTGAGATTTTTCCCTTATCTTGGCTATTATGAATGGTGCTGAAATGAACACTGGTGTGTTTGTATTTGAAGGTGCCAATTTTTAGATGTAGGGCCCATTGTTTCCAACATATGTCACCTCATTCATCAGCAGAATACAGGAGTCTGAACTGACTGACTATACAAATGTCCTGTACATTCCTCATAACTCCATGTCTCTCCTCCTGATGAAATTCTCTGAGACAGAATGGTAATTATTTGGTAAAGATTATGAATATCTATGCTCCTCTAGAACATTTTGACAAACTCTCAAAAGGCTCTCACTTTCATGAATAATAACACAGGAATGAAATGTTTGGATCACATCTGAATTACATTTTTATTTTGAGGAATAACCAAACAACCATATAATGGTCATATCATTGTATATATTAGTGTATATGGGTTTTAGTTTTCTCACATCTCCACCAATTCATGTCCTCAGAGGTCTTTCTTTTGAAGTTCTACTCTATCAAGTGTGAGCTGTTATCCCACATAGATCAATGCATGTAGAATAATCTCTCCAGATTTCAAATCTTTTATATTACAAAGCTATAGCAATTAAAACATTATGGTTTTTTGAGTCATCAAGTACGAGCAATAAGGAAAAGCTTCTTCAGAATTAAATGTTGTGAATTCATCTGTTCACAAAATATTCAATGTAGAAGTCTCTAAATAAATAACATTATTCAGGTATATTACTATATGTGTGTTCCTAAACACTTAATAGCAAAATACCTCATTTATGTCATACTTATTAGGGTTAAGGTGTGGAAAATGCATTGTCATATTAATGAGATAAGATTCTGTCACCTAGCCGGGCGTTGGTGGTGCATGCCTTTAATCCCAGCACTCGGGAGGCAGAGGCAGGCGGATCTCTGTGAGTTCGAGGCCAGCCTGGTCTCCAGAGGGAGTGCCAGGATAGGCTCCAAAGCTACACAGAGAAACCCTGTCTCGAAAAACAAAAAAAAAAAAAAAAAAAAAAAGAAAGAAAGAAAGAAAGAAAGAAAGAAAGAAAGAAAGAAAGAAAGAAGAAAGAAAGATTCTGTCACCTAGCAGTTTTATTTGTGCTGACTGTAATACCCAACCTCTTATACTGATATTAAGACCAGATGTGGTCTTGAGGATTTCTCCGTCTTTCTTTGAAATAATTTGTCACATTATTTATTGTGCTTTAGTCACACTAAAATCATTTTGGTTCCTCCACTATTTCAAGAGCGTTCCATCTCAGAGTTTGTAAGGCTGATCCCTCTACAGAAAACACCCTTTCCTTTGCCCAGAGGCCTAGTGCATCTCTTCCTTTATTTACATCATCAGTAGAATGTAACCACCATGCCTGTTTCTAGGCAGACTCCATGCCCACAGTCTCTTTTTGAGAAGATGCTCAAAAAGTATTTGGACTTGTTTAACAAATGAGTGACATGTTTTTATTAACAAATATACTAAAACAAAATGCAGTTTTTCCTATAAATATGGTTCAAACATGAGAATTTCTTTTTTGTGTATTTTCTGGCTTTAGTGTTTCCTATTTGGCATTTACTGGAAATAACCATTCTTTATCTTGAAAGGAAATGCTAAGAGTATGTAGCACAAGATGCTGTACAAATTTAATCAAGGAAATTTTTAAATGAACAAACCACAATCCAATATAAGTAACTCTCAAACATGTCTGTATCATTGCTAATATCTGTAGAATTCACTCCAAATTACCATACACTGAAAATCAAAGGGGAGCATTTTTAATCTGTCAAAATTTTGAACTCAGGCAGTTAAGCAAAAAAAAAAATTAGCCACATCAAACATATAAGTGACTTTAAACAATCAAGACGTATCTAATGATTGAACAGTATTAATTCTTAAAGAAAAATAGTAAGATTGCTGCCGTAATAGGATACCTGGGGGTTGGTGACCAGAAATGCAGTGAGTATTCTAGTAGTTTTTGAAATTTTGGCAAACTAACCATTTTTCTACAATCACAGCTTAAGATAAACATACTGTACTTTCAGTATCAGATAATTTTAAATAGAGGAGAGGGAAGCAGGAAGGGAAGGAGATATAAATTATTTAGACAGAAATAATAAATCTTGAGAGAAATTAATAAAAATATTTATTTTGATATATATGCAAGATTTACAAGACCCTAGCAATTACCCAGAAAAAAACACCCAAATCAATAAAAATGAAAAGGGTCTCACCAAGCCAATATTGGAAGTCCAATCATCATTATAGCATAATTGAAAATCTGAATTCAAATAAACCAGAAAATCTACAAAATATAATAACTTTATTATATATGCACACAACCTATAAAAATAAAGATGATAGCATAACCTACAAAAACTGGTAATGAAGACTAAAGATGAGGCAATAATAAAAACTCACCTAATTAGAACAAGTCCAGTCCCAGATGGATTCACTGCTGCTGAATTCCACTAAAGCTTTAAAGAACATAAACTATGCTTCACAACGTATTTAATAAAACAGAAAAGGATTACTAACCTCATTTCATGGAGCAACTTTTATTCTGATGCCAAAGTTGGATAAAGACACAACAAATAATATTAAAGTCTGATCTTGAGGAACATATATAGAAAAATTCTTAGCAAAGCACTTGGAAATTGAATTCAACAGCACAGTAGAAAAGACCAGTCACTATGACTAAGTTGGATACAATCCAGGTGTACAAGGATGATTCAATACCCAGCCAATTTAATATATCATATTGGAAGACTCAAGTACAGAAATCATATTATCATCTCAATAGATACAGAACAGGCTTTCTACAAAGTCAGAAAATCCCTTCATGATAAAAGCTGTGTGGAAACTTAAGAACTGAAGAATCATACATGAATATACTACAGACATCAGGCATGCACTAGACCTTAACGCACCCTTACACTAAGCAGAGAAAAAACCTCAGATCACTTCCAGTGAATGAGAAAAGGGCAGCCAATTTCTCCACTCTTACTGAGTATAGTTCTTAAAGTATTATCTTTAGCAATAAGATGATGGAAAGAAATAGGGGCAGAAATACAAGAAAGGCAGAAGTCAAATAATCTTATTTACAGACATCGTGGTTGAATACATAACAAGGCCTAAAATTTCCCCAAAAAAACTACTCTCAGATTTGAAAAACAAAGTAGTAAGTTGTACAGTCAACACATAAAAATCAATAGCTTTCTTATACACCAATTACAAGCATGTGAGAAAGTAATTGGTAGCAGTATCTCAGTCACAGTTTCTTCTAAAAAATTATCATTATTGCGCACTGTCTACAGCAATGAAGTTATGGAGTCAACCTGGATGTTCATCAGTACATGAATGAATGAATAAAATGTTATGTGCATAATTGAGTTTTATTCAGCCATGAAGAATATTGAAGTAATGTCATTTGTATAAAAATTACCAGAACTGGGGTTACCATATTACTAAAGTAAGCAGACTCAGAAATGCATCTATCACAATTTTCTTATTTAATACATGGATCCTAGATACTACACAGATATATAAATCATTTGTGTCTGTATGTGTTTGTGTGTGTGTTTGTGTGTGTGTGTGTGTGTGTGTGTGTGTGTTTGTGTGTGTGTGTGTGTGTATGTCTGTGTGTGTGATACAATAGTAAAATACAGATTGATGAGAAAGGTAGAAGATTAACACAGTAGGGTGGAGGAAAGAGGAAAAAGTATATGGAGAAAATACGTTCAATGAACATGATTTACTTGAATAAAAATGTCTATATGAAATCCGTCAATGTGTACAATGACTATATGCTAACAAAAATTTTTGATCTTTACACTGAAAATTTATTTGGCTGCAGCAATTCTTTACAAAAATTAAACTTACTGTCATTCATCTCCAATTCCATATTTTGATAATTTTTAAATATAAATTTAAAGTTATATTTTGGAAATGTACTGCTTCTAAAATATTAATGCAAGCTTTCTATTAAACATTAAAGCAAGATATTTCATTTGGATGGTGTAGACCTAGGTAATTGCAGATAAAATAAGATATAACAGCATCTATGTAAATATACCATAGACATGTGTGCAAATGACCAATGTGGCTTTTCATTTTATCCTCTCAGCCAGACTGCATTAGCAGTGACAGCCAGCACATCTTTATTTCACACACAGGGAACCTGAAGCGTGTAGTGATTATGTGATTTACAGAATTAGAAAATGAGCCAGGATCAGAAGATACAAACATGACTTCTGGACCAGTTTTCTTATTTCAAAAATACGTTCTTTAATAGCCTTTAGAAAATCAGTGGCATTTTCAGCAAAGTATCCTAAGGCTTAAGGATGGTAATCAGGTCCTCATCAGTGAATCTACTTTTGCCCAATCAGCCTCTGCGGCCATAGCCCTGGCCCTTGTAGCTTTACAGAGCAATCATTTGCACATTGCTGGTGAGCTCTGCGTTTCATTCAGAGTTGGGGGAAGGAACCAGCATCCCAGCACCCACATCACACAGTGTTTGAAGCAACAGAGCTGGTATGAGTCTCTAGGCACTGACAATATAAATGAATTAGGAGAAAAATCCAGGAGTAGGTACAAATTGAAACAATCTTTCAGCATTCTGTGAAATTGTTTTGTTTTCCTTTTATAGTTTATAATGATCTCTAAATTTGTATGTTCCTCACAAGGTGTGAGTTTTATAAATTGCTCAAAATTCTAGCAGGTCCAGATTCCACAGCAGGCCCTATGCAAGGTTTACAGAATTATTACTCACTGCTGTCAGCCTGGCTCACAGATCTCATATGCCATTTTTTTTATTTATGCATGGAAATTACCAACACTGTGAACAAGAAAGAATATAAGCTAGGTCTCTGGAAAAGAATCTTTTATTGGAAAAGAGGGTATGAAAATTCAAGGTTTTAAATATATCCTGGTTATTTTCCTTTACTTTCTAAAGCAAAAGTAAACTGGGTTCAGTTAACACATTGATTTAATTTCTATACAGTTTTTGTAAGGAAGATGATATTAAGATTAATTCATGACATATATTTTGATACAAGGTAGAATTTTTATCTGGTCCACATCAGCATACCAGGTCCCAACACCTGCCAAGTTGAGCAAGCTGGGACAGAACATGATTGATGCATCCAGGATTTGACCTTTGGGAACGAGACAACTCAAAGCAGGACAACAGTGATCTTCACAAAATGCAAAAGGCAAAAGGCCAAAGGCAAAAAAAAAAGATTAACTTACACCCTGCATGAACAACCACCCCCCAATTGTTTCTTGTTTTTTTCCGCTTTTTAGGTCTTCTAAGGCACAGAACAAACTAGCAACATAAATTTTTGTTTTCCCACTGTGGGAGATCAAACTCAAGACTCAGATGTGCTATGCAAATAAGTGTTCCACCAACCAAACTAAATCCCTAACTATCTGCCATTATATTTAAAAATTATAATATAATTACTACTGTTACTTTAAATCATTATAGAAAACAGAGTTTCATTATCTTGCCCAAGATTGCATCCTATCTGTGACCCTCATGCCTCATCCTCCTCATCCTCCCAAGGATAAGATTAGAAGCATGTACCACAATACCTAGCTACATAGCCAATGGAGAGGGAAGTGTGTTGTGTACTATGGATGACAATAGAAGCTACGCATGGCCACTGTTTCTGACTCATACAGTATCCAACCTGGTGGTTGCAAACACGAGTGTCTCATCCAAAATGAGGAAAGATACTTTATACACCTTTAATCCCAGCACTCAGGAGGCAGAGGCAAGCAGATCTCTGTGAGTTTGAGACCAGCCTGGTCTACAAGAGCTAATTCCAGGACAGCCTCCAAAGCCATAGAGAAACCCTGTCTCGAAAAACCAAAAACAAAACAAAACAAAACAAAACAAAACAAAAAAGAGTAAAAGAGCTGAGAATGTGATGGACAAGAGGAAACTGATCTCCTCTAATGATGTTTAATAGAAATGCTTGTTCTGTTCTTAGACTATTGATAAATCCAATGTTTTCAAGGTTTCATGATGGTTTATCCTTGCCTGATTTGTGTTTAGTGGAGATAAACATCAATTGTCTAAAAATAATGTGAGATCAAGTGTCATTTCAAAAATATAAATGATCTTCATCTTTCTATGGATAAACATACTTTTATTTCCCATTTAGGGAAGTATAGTAAACATTTTCTTATCTGCTTTACAAATTGATTGGATATTGATTTGTTCCTATGCCATCTTAGTTATTCTTCCCAAATTGGAAAATGACCCATTTTGCTGTATCTTAAAGATAATTATATTAGAATGACATTTATAAATGAATAATACACTCCTCCTAAATAAAGACTATATGAAACTATGCAACCTAGATGCATGGAGAGGGTCTAGGCCCTGCCCCAAATGATGTGAGAAGTGGATGGGGGTTAGGATGCAGTGGTCAGTGGGGGACATGGGAGGATGGGAAGGAGAGGTAACTGGGATTGATATATAAAATATGATTGTTATAAATTTAAATAAAAATTTATGATGAAAAAGCTATGTCTGGCATGTGACACTTAAAGGTATTAAATCTATTTAAATTATCTAATTAATTTCCCAAGATTCTACATTTATCTACATTTTCTGTGTGAAATACTATATATGCAACAAAGATATTTATTTTAGAGATACACACATCTCCTTAATTCCTATAGGCAGCAGGCTTTGAAGTTATAGTGATTTCCATGAACTCCATATTGATATATTCAATACTAAACAGAAATATTTTAAGGCCAGAGAAATACATGTATAACACAGGATCCACATTTAATAGCAATTCATTTTATTTTTGAAATCAGATGAGTAGATTTTTAATTTTTTTCACCATAAAATGACCAACACTGTTAATGTTTATGTTAGTTCTATCCACTCTGATACATATTACACATATCAGAAGGTCAAATTTTGATATGTGTAATATGAATTAAAAAATTAAGCTGAATTTTTATCAAACATAGTTTATCAGTTATGAAATCTAATTGAAACTGAGACTGCATTATGCTTCTGTTACTCCAGTCTATAGAGTTAGTTAATTATGATTGTTTGGTGTGGGTTTGGCTTTAAATCAACAGTCCTGGGTGCAAATATTGCTCTGAACTGATGACATTACTTTTTATTTATTTACATTTATTTTATATGTATGCATGCATACCACTTCTGCAAACTTCAGAAGAGGGCATCAAATACCCTGGAATTGGAAGTCTGAATGGTAGTGAATAACCATGTAGGAGTTTGGAATTGAACTCTTAATTTCCATGCCAACTATCTGGCCCTGTGACCTGAAGACATTTTAAAAGAACTGCTATTATAAAAACTATGTATCTGGTTTCACTTCATACATTCAGTTACAAATAAGCATGATAAAGGACAACTACCAATAATGGCTTATAGTTCCCCCAAACATGTGTCCAATTGCCTTTCGGTAGAGATACTGCACTAAATAAACAAAGCTAAGTGTATCAATTATAGATTTTGCACTCTTGTTTAGACTTATACATAAATATAATGCTCTCCAAATTTGCCATCTTTCTTGAAACTTCTTTTCTACTTCTTGCATAACTTTTAAGTTTCTGCATCTTTTCCCTTCCCAGTGACTTGCAGACTGTTAATTTCTGTACTGTGGTTAAATTTCTATACTTACTGAGTTCTTCCTCATATATAACATTTGCTATTAAGTTTGACACCCATATTGTTTTAACTTACAAGTATTTCTAATAAAAATGACATTTCAAGAATAGAAGCATTAACCAGGCAGTGGTGGTGCACACTGTTGTGGAAATTCATTCCACTAATAGCCTTAGGGCACAGACTTGTCTAAAGAGTGACCTCTTATAAGGAAAAGGGGGTGGTTGCTCTCTCTCTTTGGAGATAGGAGCACATGCAAGCCTTGCAGTTTTTTCACCTCTCCCCTGGGCAGAATGGCAGTACATGGCAGCTGGACCCACGGTGGCTTCTACCTTGTCCTGAATTCATGAGTCTGTATTTGCCATTGAATCCCGGTAATAAACACTTTTGTAAATTCTCACATCATCTGGCACACAAAGTAGGACCTGCCTAGCATCCCACCCACCGGTTCCAAATTAAACACTCTAAGGCTTTATATTAATTAAAATTGTTTGGCCACTGGCTCTGTCATATTAATAATTAGCTCTCATAATTGAATTAACCCATTTCTGTTATTCTATATTTTACCACAAATTTGTGGCTTATTAGTTCACATCTTACTTCCCCAGTGGCTACATGGCATCTCTCTGACTGCTTTCTTTCTCTCTGCATCTTTGTTTGGATTTCTTTCTTGGCTCTATTTTTCCAGACCATTGGTAGAAACAGCTTTATTCATCAACCAATAAAAGCAACACCTGTTTACAGCATACAGAAGGACATCCCACATCATCTCCCCTTATCTATCTAATTAAAAAGGAAGATTTTAATTTTATCTAGTAAGATCAGATATAACAAAACAGTTATCAGCAAGAATTATAGTTATATTTAGTCCATTTACATTTGGCAAAATTAAAGAAAATATTTTATCATCTATCCTATTTTTGTGGGTCTAAAGTCTTATATCTAATTTATCTTTTGTCATAACTAAGCAAATTATAATTATAACTCTCTGTCTTCAACTCTATCTAAGACCCCAGAAGGATATAATATTACTTAAGTAAACTGGAAGTGCATTATAAGCAACTTAAATAACTCTAGAAATGACAGAAATATCTGGCTGCCTGGACAGTCACCCAAAGTTCTTCTGTAACTTTGGGGTGTCCATCTTCAGCCTATAGACCTAGACTGTCTGGCAGACTTCTCAGTGAAACCGATAATTTGAAGATCTGTTCTCCTTTGTACTGGCAAAGTTCATTAGTTGCTTTCTTTAGTGTCCTGTAGACTGTCTGGCAGTTTCTGCTATGAAGCAGAAACACTAAAGTACAATCCCATCTTGTTTGGGTTAAGTTCAACAGTCACTTTCCTGTGGGTCCTGGATGTCCAGTTTATATACTATACAGTCAAACAGTCTAGGCAAAAAGCGGTTTCTTACCCAAATGACTAGTCTTGCCATGTTGAAGGCAAACTCCATATGCCCATCTTACTGTCTGACATAAATTGGTTTTCCCAGAGACAGTTGTGTCTCACTGTCATGAAAAACCCTAAACAATTTTAAATGCCATATTCTGTAGGTCTTTGAAAGATTTGAAAACCACCCATCTCAAATATATCTCTGCATATCTAGAAAACCTAAGTAACCTAACATTAAGCTTTGACTATTATAGGTGACTACAAATTGTGTTTAATTATACTGTACATTTTTAAAAGAGCTGAATAAACACAATCCCATCATCCTCTTGAAGGTATCAGTCCTGCCAGGAGCAGATGTATCTCACTGTTGATAAAAGTCTAAGTTCTTAAAACATCTTAAATGCCATATTCTCTAGGTCTTTGAAGTATTTGAAGATTACATATCCATCTGAAATAGATCTCTGCATATCTACAAAACTTACCTACAAGCTTGACTATTATAGATGACTATTATTTGTATTTTTAAATATATATTACATCATAATTGAGCTATATAGATGTAATTACTTAAACAAGAGAGCTATACATACAAATTTGTATAACAAAATTGACCTTAAATTGTATCAATAAACCAAAATCCCTACCAATATAAAGTATTCATTTTTATGTCATATCCCTTTTTTCTTTAGAAAGAGATAGATTGTGACCATTAGTCATTTTTAATCAACCCCCCTTAAATGAAAAAGAATATTTGTAAAAAATATTTGGGGAATTTGGCGGTGGCGGTGGGTTCCAAACACCAAACACCCAGAGGCAGCCCCGCCTCCATCCTGTGGCCCAGGTAGGCCAGGAACTGTTTCCAGTTCGTCACTGCTCAGAGTCATCTGACACAAGTGACCATACGGAGTTCAGCAGCTGGATATGATACACCGAGGCCCGGTGACGGCTCTGCCTCCAAATGTCCGCCCAGCAGGACCTGGCACGCCAGGACATTGCTGACACCCTGGTAACAGTGACAACTCCATCCACAAGAAGAGGACCGACATCAGAGTATTGGATCTGTTTGCATCTACCAGAAGGCAACCTTGGTCCCACACCCACCAGGAGAACAAGAAACACTTGCTACACCCACCAGAAGAAAAGATGAGAAGAGGAAAAGGTAAAAGCACATCCAACAACAGAAAACCCAATATGACACCCCTGGAGACTAGGAACCATACACCAGTAAGACCTCAACATCACGATGCAGATGAACCAGAAGAGAATGACCTTAAAAACATCTTCAGGAAAATGATAGAAGACCTCAAAGAGGACATGAGAAAATCCCTTAAAGAAATTGAAGACAAAAAAAAAATACAAAAAACAGTTCAAGACCTAAAAACCGAAATAGAGACAATAAAGAAAGCACAATCTGAGGCAATGCTGGAAATAGAAAAGCTGGGTAAAGGATCAGGGACTACAGATGTAAGCATAACCAACAGAATACAGGAGATTGAAGAGAGAATCTCAGGAGTTGAAGACACACTAGCGGAAATAGATTCATCAACCAAAGAAAATCTTAAGTCCAACAAATCCCTAACACAAAATATCCAGGAAATATGGGATACTGTGAAAAGACCAAACCTAAGAATAATGGATATAGAAGAAGGTGAAGAAATCCAACTCAAAGGTGCAGAAAACATATTCAACAAAATCACAGAAGAAAACTTTCCCAACCTAAAGAAAGACATGCCAATGAAAATACAAGATGCCTAAAGAACACCAAATAGACTGGACCAAAAAAAAGGTCACCTCACCACATAATAATCAAAACACCAAGCATACACAACCAAGAGACAATATTAAGAGCAGCACAGGAAAAAGGTCAAGTAACCTATAAAGACAAACCTGTCAGAATCACCCCTGACTTTTCCTTGGAAACTCTGAAAGCCAGAAGGTCCTGGGTCGATATTCTACCTACACTAAGAGACATGGATGCCAGCCCAGAGTACTATACCCAGCAAATCTTTCAATCATTATAGATGGAGAAAACAAGATATTCCATGATAAAACCAGATTCAAAAAATACATATCCACCAATCCAGCCCTACAGAAAGTACTGGAAGGTAAACTGCAACCCAGGGAAGTTAACTACAACCAGAAAAACATAGGCAATACATAATCCCAAATTACCAACAGTCAAAAGAAAAAAGGGATAGACTCCCACATATAAATAATCTTGCCACCATCACCAAATCAAAATCAAAAACAAACAAGAATGAACAATAATCAATGGTCATTAATATCCATCAACATTAATGGTCTTAACTCCCCTATAAAAAGACACAGATTAGCAGAATGGATAAGAAGACAGAATCCTTCCTTCTGCTGCTTACAAGAAACTCACCTCAACCTCAAAGACAGAGGGTACCTAAGAATTAAATGTTGGGGAAAGATCTTCCAATCAAATGGACCCAAGAAACAATCAGGGGTAGCAATCCTAATTTCCAACAAATTAGACTTTAAACTAAAATCAGTCAAAAGAGATGAAGAAGGTCATTTCCTACTCATCACAGGAGAAATCCATCACGATGAATTCTCAATTCTGAACATTTATGCCACAAATACAAAGGCATCCACGTTTGTAAAAGAAACTTTACTAAAACTCAAATCACACATAAAACCACACACACTTATAGTGGGAGATTTCAACACCTCACTCTCACCACTGGACAGGAACACCAGATAGAAACTTAACAAAGAAACAAAAGAACTAATAGAAGTTATGGAGCAATTGGACTTAACAGATATCTATAGAACATTCCACCCAAATACAAAAAAAAATTACCTTTTTCTCAGCGCCAAATGGAACCTTTTCTAAAATCAACCACATACTTGGCAACATAGCAAACATCAATAGGTACAAAAAAATTGAAATAACCCCCTGTGTCTTATTAGACCACCATGCTTTAAAATTAGTATTCAACAACAACAACAAGAACTACAGAAAACCTACAAACTCATGGAAAACAAACCAATTGCACAATTCATGGGTTCAGGAAGAAATAAAAAAAGAAATTAAAGATTTCCTATAATTCAATGAGAATGTGGACACAACATATCCAAACCTATGGGATACTCTGAAAGCAGTGCTAAGAGGAAAGTTCATAGCGCTAAATGCCCACATGAAGAAACAGGAGAATAATCACACTAGAGAATTAACAGCACAACTGAAAGCTTTAGAAAACAAAGAAGCCAATACACCCTGGAGGGGCAGACACCAGGAAATAATCAAGTAGGGGGCTGAAATCAATAAAATGGAAACTAGGAGAACAATACAAAGAATCAATATAACAAAAAGTTGGTTCTTTGAGAAAATCAACAAGATAAACAAGCCTTTATCCAAACTTACCAAACAACAAAGAGTGAACATGCAAATTAATAAAATCAGGAATGAAAAGGGGGTCATAACAACAGACACAGAGGAAATCCAGAGATTCATCAGGTCATACTTTTAAAACCTATATTTCTCAAAATTTGAAAATCTAAAGGAAATGGACAATTTTCTGGACAGATTTCACTTACCAAAATTAAATCAAGAACAGATAAGCAACTTAAACAGACCTATAACCTCTAATGAAATTGAAGCAGTCATTAGAAGTCTCCCAACCTAAAAAAGCTCAGGCTAGATGGCTTCAGTGCAGAATTCTACCAGAAATTCAAATACAGCTAATACCAATTCTCCTCAAAGTATTCCACACAATAGAAGCAGAAGGTTCATGACTCTTTTTATGAGGCCACAATAACCTTGATACCCAAGCCACACAAAGGCACAATTAAGAAAGCAAACTACAGACCAATATCCCTCATGAACATTGACGCAAAAATTCCAATAAAATATTGGCAAATCGAATCCAAGAACACATCAGAGAAATCATCCATCCCGATCAAGTAGGCTTCCTCCCAGGGACAAAAGGATGGTTCAACATATGAAAATCCAACAATGTAATCCACCATATAAACAGACTGAGGAAAAAAAATCACATGATCATCTCACTAGATGCCAAAAAAGTCTTTGACAAAATCCAACACCCCTTCATGATAAAGGTCTGGTGAAATCATGGATAACAGGAACATACCTCAACATAATAAAAGCAATATTCAGCAAGCCAACAGCCAACATCAAATTAAATGCAGAGAAACTCAATGTAATTCCTCTAAAGTCAGGTACAAGACAAGGCTGTCCACTCTCTCCATACCTCTTCAATATTGTCCTTAAAGAGCAATAAGACAACAAAAGGAGATCAAGGGAATACAAATAGGAAAGGAAGAAGTCAAACTCTCACTATTTTCAGATGATATGATAGTCTACATAAGTGACCAGAAAAACTCAACCTGGGAACTCCTCTAGCTGATAAACACCTTCAGCAAAGTGGCAGGATACAAGATTAACTCAAAAAAATCTGTACCCCTTCTATATACAGATGACACATTGGTGGAGAAAGAAATCAGAGAAGCATCATTAATGGGGAATGTACTACTTTGTATGTTTATCTTATTGATTGTTGAATAAAATACTGTTTGGCCAATGGCAAAGCAAGGACTAGGAGTGATAGAGGATTCTGGGAAATGTAGTAGAGAACTGATGATCCAGGCAGGAAGTGACATGGCAAGGAGACTCATATCTAAGCGAGGAAACAGGAAGTATCCCTCTTTTCCCCTCTGCTCCTGCTCTAGCGGCACAATGTGATCCACCGGCAAGGACGGACACCAATGAGGCATCTGATAAGATAAGTCTTATAAAATATATAGACTTATGATAATTAAGACTGAGCTAACAGATGAGAATCCTAGTCATTGGCCAACCAGTATTGTACCTAATACAAGTTTCTGTGTATTCATTTGGGCCTAACTCGGGCGGGCAGCTGGCATAAACCTCACACATGGCGGTGGGGCTCAGGCGGCATTTGGTGGAAAGATTTATTGTAACAGAATGGTGTCAGAAGTGGGATGAAACCATGTCACAAGGTTACCAGAGAAAGAGGGAAACCTGGGGCCACAGCCTGCCCTTCTGGGCCTCTGAGAGGCATTGGAGCAGCTTCCATATGCTCGTGCAGTCCCAGTGTTTTTGGGGTTTGGACTCTAGCAACCCCGAGATGGCCTGTAGCCCTTGAGGGACCTAGGTTTAGGATTCTGAGCTCTCACCACCTCAAGCTGCCTTCCTGCCTCCAGGAGACTAGTCAAACAGCAGCAGAACCCAGGAAGCTAGAAGTAATGTTACTGACTTCCATGTAAACTTTACAAAAGCTTAAAAAGGGATTTTAGCAGCAAAATATCAGAGACAAGCATGACTTCTTGTTAGCAGCGTTTTCTTGGGTGGTCTCTGTTATGCTAGAGACAAGCAGAGACTTGAATGGTTGCTTTAAGAGAGATTTCCTGACACAGCAAAAGAGGAAAAAACCAAAGACGGCAGCTAAGAAAGCCGCCACTTTAATTTTGGTGGTGTTGTTTAACAGATAAAAAACTGGTGGCCAGAAAAAGGTAAAGATTTACAGTAAAGACAGATCCAGATAAAGAGAAACCTCAAAAGATTTACACTACATCTAAAAATATATGTAGACTTGTGAGAGAAAAAGTAACAAGAGGAAATAAAGTAGCCAGTTGTGATGGCGCCAGTAGGATTTGCTGAAGGAAGCAGAGGCAGGCAGATTTCCACAGAGAAACCCTATTTTAGGGAAAAAAAGATAGAAAGTAAAAATAGAATAATAAAAAAGCCACATAAAGATGGAAAATACTTGGTATTGGCACAAAAATAGACTGGTAGAACAATGGAATAGAATTGAAAACCCTGATATTACCTCACACACCTATGAACACCTGATTTTTGACAAATAATCCAAATTTATACGATGGAACAAAGAGAACATCTTCAACAAATGGTGCTGGCAAAACTGGTTGCAAACATGTAGAAGACTGCAGTCAGACCCAAGCCTATCGCCTTGCACAAAACTTAAGTCAAAATGGATCAAAGATCTCAACATAAATCCAGCTACACTGAACCTATTAGAAGACAAAGTGGGAAATACCCTTGAATTAATCAGTACAGGAGACCAATTCCTGAACACTACACCAGTAGCACAGACACTGAGGTCAACAATTGATAAATGGGACCTCCTGAAACTGAGAAGCTTCTGTAAGGCAAAGGAGACAGTCAGCAAGACAAAACGGCAGCCCACAGACTGGGAAAAGATATTCACCAACCCCACATCTGACAGAGGGCTGATCTCCAAAATATACAAAGAACTCAAGAAGCTAGTCCCCCAAACACCAAACAACCCAATTAAAAAGTGGGGTACAGAACTAAATAGACAATTCTCAATAGAGGAATCTAAAATGGCTGAAAGACACATAAGAAAGTGTTCAACATCCTTAGCCATCAGGGAAATGCAAATCAAAACAACTTTGAGATACCATCTTACTCCTGTCAGAATGGCTAAAATCAAAAATACCAATGACAGTTTATGCTGGAGAGGATGTGGAGAAAGAGGAACACTCCTCCACTGCTGGTGGGAGTGCCAACTTGTACAGCCACTGTGGAAATCAGTATGGCGACTCCTCAAGAAAATGGGAATGAGTCTACCACAAGATCCAGCAATTCCACTCCTAGGCATATACCCAAAAGAAGCACATTCATATAACAAGGACATATGCTCAACCATGTTCATAGCAGCATTATTTGTAATAGCCAGAAACTGGAAGCAGCCTAGAAGCCCCTCAACCAAAGAATGGATAGAGAAATTGTGGTACATTTACACAATGGAATACTACTCAGCAGAAAAAAAAAACAATGGAATCTTGAAATTTGCTGCAAAATGGATGGAACTTGAAGAAACCATTCTGAGCGAGGTAACCCAATCACAAAAAGAAAAACATGATATGTACTCACTCATATGTGGACCTGCTTTATGATACATAGTAGTGACCATGCTTTATCAGAGCTGTTTTTAATGATGTTGTTCAGAATGGTTTCCTCCCAGATGATGACTGAGAAGCTAAGTTAAAAAAAAAATGGTGCCAAGTACCACAAGAGTAACAGAACTGTGCTGTTTTCTGGGCTTTTGTTTTTTACTTTTGTTGTTGTTGTTTGTTTGTTTGTTTGTTTGTTTTTGTTTTTGTTTGTTTTTTGTTTTTTTTAAATGGAGTGTGCTGGATGTCTCTACAATTTTGTTCAAATGACTGCAGAACCTGGAAAAGCTGTTGCTGCCATTGATGCATAACATATTGCCATTATTGATATATATATATATATATATATATATATATATATATATATATGCTAATTGAAACTCAAATATGTGATGAATCCAAGGTGTTTCAGTGAGTGCTCACCTGTGCATGCAAATTTGATTTCATCTTTAGTAAGTAGTAAAGTTATATGCTTGCCAAAAAAAAAAATAAGTGACACACTGGAAGACAAATGTCACACAATTTCAATTTTATGTGTAACCTAGAAATGATGAACTTATGGGAACAGAGATCAGAATTGTGGCTATTAGGCTTCAGTGTGGGTCTTTTGACAATGGGGAAACGATTGGTTTAAGGATATAAAACTGCAGTTGGACAAGAGGCATGGACTCTCTGAAGTCTTGAGGTCTACTGAGAACATGATAAATATGGTTAATAACAATATGCTATATTTTAAATGTTGTGAGATAGTATACTTTAAGTATTCTCAAAACAAAAATGATGAATATGTGTAATATAACATGTTAATTGGTTTAATTTAGCCATGCCATTGTGAACATACTATATTCTGTATTATAATTGTGCATGACTTTACTTATGATCTAAATAAATGAATGGAAAAAAGTATTTGGGAATTTGGGCATACTTTCTAGACTACTTCCTGCTGATTGGGGGCACTGTTAAGCTTATTGGGATCTTGAGAAAATTTAGAATCATGTTCAAGTCCTTACTGGGGTATTTTGTATGGATGGTCATCTCAGCAAGTAGTTGTGAATCCGTCATGGATGTTGGATCACTTTGTCTTCATTTCAGAGGATCTTATTTGATCAAACCACACTGACCTGGAAAGAATCCACAGCTTCTCATTTTCTAAGGAAAGAAAAGCAAAACCTCTTTTCCAAAGCAACATATCCTTAGACTCAAATTCTGAAGAAAAGATACATTTATGTTGGTTTAGCTTAGCAGTCCCCATAATCAAATGTATTTCAGTCAAAAACTTCAAAGAAAACACAATAATATACATAAGCTAGACTCTCTTATATTTTCCATCTTTATATATTTTTTATTTGTCCTTAAGGACCTTAGTTTATTATCCTTATTTTTTTAATTTATGAATCTACCTTATATCCTCTCTTTCCTATGCCTATGCACGTTCATCAAGCACTGTGACCATCTTAGAGGCCCTTTATTTATCTGAATCTGACTTGATTTTGTATATGTAATCCTCTTCTGACCAAGACAGTTTTTTAAATGCTAAGTAGGCTTTGCTAGGACTAAAGCAGCTAGCTCTACCCCCATTCATTGGCTTTCCAAGAGTTTAGCTTCATGGCAGGGGTACTTTTGTGAGGTTTTATGTGGAAATTCTTGCCAAACATTTGTACACCACATGTAGTTGGAGGTTTCTCCTCCAGTCTGCCAGTTTCCAAGTAACTCTAAGTCTTAATATTAATTATAATTATTTGACAAATGGCTCAGACATACTACTAAGTAGCTCTTACAATTAAATCGATCCATTTCTATTTTTCTATATTTTACCATGAAACTTGTGGCTTGTTACCTCATATCTTGTTTCCCTGGTGGCTACATGTTGCCTCTCTGACTCTGCCTTCTTTTCCTAGTGTCTTTGGATTTCCCACTTGTTTCTATTTTGCTTGGCCATTGGTCAAAACAGATTTATTCACCAATAAACAAAAGAAACACATATTTGCTCATAAAAAGGATATCCCACATCAGCACACCTTTAATCTTAGCAATCGAGAAGCAAAGGCAGGCAAATCTCTGAGTTTGAGGCTAGTTTGGTCTACAGAGTGAGTTTCAGGACAGCGCATTAATAATTGAAAATACTACTTTCCTTTTACATTACAAGTCATGTTGCAATTTTATCACTCATCAGAAGGAATTCTTGCTCTGACATTACTTAAAAATGCTCTGGCTGACATCCTGGGAGTGTTCTAAATAGCTATATCCTTGATATTAGGATTATAGATAAGGATTTTCAAGTAGCCTTATAAATCATGATTTAATATATATTACTCTCAACCTTACTAAGTCACATGATGTCAAATACACATTTGTAAATTAAATTAACAAATACATAATGCATATTGTCTCCTTGTTGAACATTTTAATGTCCCCACTTGAGAAGCAAAATTCTGTTGTATGTGAAGATAGTGGCAATAATTTTCACATCACTTTTTTTAATTGTTCTAGGTTTTGATTTAATTTGCTTATATGTTTTGTAATAGGAAATAATTCAGTAACACGGGACTTAAAAAATGTATCAGTCTGTCCTTAAATTCTCGTGATTTATTCATTAATTTGGCTTGGCTTCACTAAGTAATTTTCCAAACATCTAATAAGATTATAATTAAGTCTTCAAAATCTTCTAAAAATTAAGAGTACATTTTCTTCACTGAAGGCAGACAGAGTAATCATAAGAAAACTATAGATCTATTTATTTTATTAACACAGACTAATGTTTTAAAGTGCTATTAAACTGAACACAAAATATAAAACCTTATAAAACATTTTCAAATAAGATTTGTTTTAGTGGGATAAGGTTGAGTAATCATGCAGAATCTACTTAGTGCAATATGTTCTGTCAACAAAATAAAGCATTAGAAACCAGGTCATGTTTTATAAATGCAGAAAAGATATCAGACAAAATCAATTTTTATCATGTAAACACTTACCCCATCAACAACAGAAGTGAGTCATCTAAACTGATGGGTTACACCAAAAGATGTGGATAAAAATAAACAATAGTTGAAATCACATTTAGTGGTATAGAACTTAGACGTTTTTCCCAAGGTCATGAAAAATACAAAGGTATCTACTACTGTCACCTTGTTTAACCATAACACTGGTACTGCCAGCTAGGATGATTAGACAATACAATAAATTATTTATTCTTGGAAGAAATGCAATTAATTCTTTTTTTATAGTTGCTGCATATAAACATACACAAATATCTCACTAAAATATTATTAACACTAATAAAAGAGTTGAGCTGAAAAATGTTGCATAATACACAATCAACATTCACAAGTTGTATATATTTTATATACCAGCAATGAAAAATCTGAAAATAATGTTGAGGAAGTAATCAACTTACAGGAGCACTGCTAACAAAATAATAAACAAAACATAAATCATCTGAAAACTACAAAACACTATTATTGCAAAAAATAGTCAAAAGATATATGAATGTCCAAAAACACATGGTATGACTCTTTGAGCCAGAAGTAATGGAAAGCACCGCAGACACACAAGGGATCGCTGAGCTGCACTAGTAACAGTGGTGTTTGTGAGGACATGTAGGTATCAGATTCCTAATAGAGTACTAGTGGTTTTATAAAACAAGGAAAGTGCATTGGAAAAAGAATAGTGTACATCCTAAATAGTGTCAACATAGTTATCAATAATCCAGCAATTGTATTTCTAAATATATAAGCCAGAAACCTGAAAGCATACACACGCAGAGGAACCAATACATTGATGTTCATGGTGTTATTTACAGTAGCCAGAAAGTGTAAATAACACAAATGCTCATGAGCTAATCAATGGTAACAAAGAAATGTTATATTCATCAAATGGAATATTATTTAGCAATCACCATAAATGAAGTACTAGCCCTGGATACCACATAATAAGTCTTGAAGAAATTATGCTAAGGAAAAGAAGTCAGCCACAAAAGATCACATATTGGATGGTTCTAGAGTACATGCCCATAATCCTAGCACTTGGAGTTCAGAAATATGAGAAGCACAAGTTCAAGGTCAATATAGGCTACATAGTAAATCTAGGGGTAACCTGGGTTATATAAAAAGATCCTGTCTCAAAAGAATCATGCATATATACATAAAAGTTCTGTGAATATAAAATATTAAAATCAGACAACATGTCACACCATATTCTTGGAAAGTGACTGGCAATGGCTATGGGCTTTTGTGGAGGAGTCATGGAAAGTTTGAAATCTACTTGGTAATACTTGCATAGCTTTGTGGTGATACTAAAATATTTTTATAGACCTCTAAACACTTCAAAATAAAGCTTCAGGAAAAAGTAGTAATATAAAATAAGTGTAAACCTGTGTATTCATTAAGATATAATTTTATGAGCAGTGTTGTTCCCCCTCCAAATAAGGAAGACACATTAAAATAGTTGTCATTTTCAACTTTAGCATTTTAATAGTTAAGCTGGATTGTTGAAGTTCTTCAAAATCAGTACTCTAAATTGATTGTTGTACTTGCATTTTCTGCAGAAAATTGTTTTTTCACACTAATGTAAGTGAACTGATCTGCTGCTTTCAAAAGGCAAAAGGAAGTGCATAAAGAACAAATAATGCTGATTTTTCTGATAATTTCTTGTTTAGGGCACAAAACCGAGTGATTCTAGGAGTAATTTGTCACTGAATTTCTTGAAGTGTTTTCTTTTTTCTTTACTGCTTTCTGCTTTCTGTAAGTGGTATAAAAACTTCTGCCTGGAGGAGCTAAATGACAAAATGAGTCACATTGTCAAATGTGGTGTCGATGTAAACCCAGATTTAAATATTCCACCTGAACTGTAATGCAAATACCATGCTTTATAATAAGCAACTATAAACCAGCAAATGTTTTATTCTTCCAAGGCTTTTTGTGGTCGCTGTTCTCTTTCATGAGCTTCTTAGAGGATAAGGAAATTTTACTCATAGTGTTTCAAGAAGCCCCAGAGTGAATGAATATTTCACACTTCCAGGATCTAGCCACCCTTCAGCCTTCTGGGTCCTTTAGCACCCTCAGGACCCAAAGAGAGACATACATGGTCCTCCACAGAAGGAGAAAGGGACAAGATCTCCTGAGCTAATTGGGAGCATGGAGAGGGATTTAGGAGAAAGAGAAGGGGAGAAGAGAGGAGGGCATGCAAGAGCGGGAAGATCGAGTCAGGGGAAGAATTGACAACAGCAAGAAAAGGGATACCATAATAGAGAGAGACATTATAGGTTTAAAGAGAATTCTGGCTCTACGGAAATGTCCAGAGATCTACCAGTTTGGCCTCACCTAACAATCTAAGCAATAGTGGAGAGGCTACCTTAAATGTCCTTCTCCAAAAATGAGATTGATGCCATCCTAGAGCCTTCATCCAGTAGCTGGTGGAAGCAGAAGCAGACACCCACAGCTAAACACTGAGCTGAACTCTGGAATCCAGTTGCAGAGAGGGAAGAGTGATGAGCAAAAGGGTCAAGACCAGGCTGGAGTAACCTGCAGAAACAGCTGACCTGAACAGGGGGGAGCTCATGGACCCCAGACTGATAGCTGGGAAACCAGCATAGGACTGCTCCAGATTCCCAGCAGGAGGATGTCAGTTTGGAGGTCTGGGCAATCTATGGGACCTTTGGAAGTAGATCAGCATTTATCCCTATTTTACGAATGGACTTTAGGAGCCTATCCCACATAGAGTGATACTCTCTCAGCCTAGACACAGGGACCGGTCTAGGCCCTGCTCCAAATGATACGACAAACTCTGAGTATCCCCGATGGAAGGCCTCACCCCCCTGGGGAGCAGAAAGGGCTTGGGACAGGGGGTGGGGGGCAGGGGAGGATGGAAGGGAGAGGGAACTGGGATTGATATGTAAAAGAAGCTTGTTTCTAATTTAAAATTGGTCTAATTACAATTATAAAAATAAAAAATAAAAGGATCAGAGGACCCCTCAAAATGCTTATCTCCAACATTAATGCTGGCTTTTTCATTTTTTCTCTGAAAATCTAGATGTTATTAACTATATTTATAATAGATTGCACAGAATTGGAAAGAATGTATTGTTAGTTTTGAGATGCCTATGCTCATATAACAAAATTTGAAGGCTTTTATATGCAAAAGGCATATAGACAAAATAAGTCTTACATTAATAGGGATGTCAGCCATGCACACTCATTCAGTTACTCAATACTCAATGAAATCTACCAGTCCCAATGTTGGAAAGAGAAAAGGGTAGTGTGCCTGTCTCAGTTTTCAGGGATTCCACCTAATGCAAGAGGAAGGATAATAATTTTTATACTACAACATTTAGAACCACAGTAAATTCAGAGCTCAATTCTTCTACCATACCTATTAAACATTACCAGGTTCTGGACCAAAGGTTGTATTGGGGAGTGGGGGATTACAACAAAATAGGTCCAGCCACTCACTTCAAATATCAGACACAATGGACTGATGGAAAGGCAGGAACAAAATTTAGTCAATATATTCATATTGGGAGGATGGAAGTGATCAAATATTTCCAGACACTGGTAGGTGCTATGCTTTTGATTTAAAGAGAAGAACCTGAGGAGTGGGCAAGAGGTATGCTTCATTCAACAGTCATAGCCAAACTGTGGGTCAGTTGATAATTGTCTCAGTACTAGGCGCTTGACAAAATGTGGGAGAAGTGGTGATCTCCTTCATCACTGAGAGGCAATCCAGTTCCCATCAGACAGCAGTTCTTTTTTTGTTTGTTTTGTTTTGTTTTGTTTCATAGTATTTTTCTTTTTTTCCATTTTTTATTTGAATTAGAAACAAGATTGTTTTACATGTCAATCCCAGTTCCCTCTCCCTCCCTTCATCCCTACCACCCCCCAAACTAGAACCCTACCATCCCCCAAACTTATCACATACCCTTCCATAAAGGGTCTTCAGAGTCTGTCATATCCTTTGGGATAGGGCCTAGGCTCACCCCATGTGGCTAGGCTTTGACAGATACTCATTAAATAACTAATGGACTCACGTGGAGAAATAAACAAGAAGCTGCCCCAGTTTTGAGGTAAAGGAAAATGTGAGTCAAGGCATAAACGCCAAGAACTCTGCTTTAATCAGCTATTGGTCAGCTGTAGGCCCACCTGAAGAGTTGCACTATCAGCAAAAATGGTCTCAAAACACCTGTTATATGAACACACACACACACACACACACACACACACACACACACACACACACACACTACAATACAATTCAAAGAGTATGCCTCAAGAAGAAAGAATTAGTGTGGATTGCTGGACATGAAGATCAAATGAGAATGTGGTAACTGAACAGTGTCTATTTTATTTAAAATTAAGAAAGCCATTGCCTATGTATGTTTTTAAGCTTAATTAATATGGATGGTGGCACATTTTAATGGATTGTAATAATGGGATGAAAGGTGAGGACATGACATCAACATGTGTCTATGACTGGAAAGAATTGATCTAACAGCTTGAGCAGAAGAAATACTTCAAATTCAAATGCCAGTAGATGAAGTTCCTGAGTATATGAGAAAAATTAGCCCAGAGTATGATAATTTTCTCATTTAAGAATTGTTTGTAGCACTGTGGCACAAAAATTCTGCCCAAATATTTATTGGAGATATATATTTATTTGATAGATATAGATATAGATATCTAATAAGTAAAAAATGAAGAAAGTTTTATTTTCCTTATATGCATTATTAAATTTCTTCTTGGAGGATTGAAGATACCAGGAACCACTTTGTCATCCATAATGAACTAAGTTTTGCCATACTATCAGATGGTACAATAACCTCAGTCTACTAGCAAATGGTATAAGAAACATTCATAGGATCTGACTTCTCATTTGAAAAAAAGCAATTGACATTCATCATCCAGGGGCTAATTCAGAATCTGAGGCATTTCTATGGCATCTATTAAAGCAGGGCTCTTTGATCACTCAAAAAAAAAAAAAAAAAAGTAAACCACGACTTAAATGACTTTACACCTATTTTGTTGGCTGAAGGAATCCTTCTACCTAGTCTAGTTCCACAAAAGTCCTCCTACATGTCAAAGAGTAAAAAGAAATTTGTAATGTTATCAAACAATGGAAATAGTCATCAAATGTTAAATTCTAAAAGCTAGTCCTAAACGAGTAGGTGTAAACTATCCTAATATTTAACCTCTTAATACAGTTCCTCATGTCATACTTACCCCAACCATAAAATTATTCCATTGATACTTCAGAACTTCAATATTTTTGCTACTGTTAGGAATCATAATATAAACATCTAATATGCAGGCTATCTTATAGACTATCCAAAAAGGAGTCATAACCCCAAGCTTAAGAACCACTGTCTTAAGTAATTACTTCTACATATCCTAACTTCTAAATATACAAGACCAGTTAGTCGATATTGACATGACAATCAACATGGAAGCTTTAAAACTCAGCAGTGTTAAGATTTATGACAAAGAGTTTGGGGTATTTTTCATGGATAGCACATTGCATCTGAATGTGAAATGTATGTTTATCTTCTTTGAGGTGTTTGCGTAGTAGCTGTTGTCACTTGGTTTACAATACCAGTATTTTTATTTTTGGATTAGTAATCATGTTCCATACAACTAGGTAGTTAAATCAATATATGAAAATACTTGCACAGTCAGAAATTATGTTTTTTCTGATATAAGAACATGATGAGGATTTAAAGGGAATGTGAGACTTCCCTTTCAGTTTTGATGAAATACTTCATCAATAGTTGGAATGATATATATATATATATATATATATATATATATATATAGAGAGAGAGAGAGAGAGAGAGAGAGAGAGAAAATGAAGTGTTTGACTTTTTCTAACCTTTTAAGGGCTGACAGAAAGTTTCACATTATTATGATTTAGTTCATCATAGCATAGGTGACAAAGAACATGGAGGAGCCAGATACCATGAATTGAGAACCATCAAGTCATAGCACATGCTGCTTATATACTTTATGTCCCAGAGAGAGCTGCAGGTGGCATGGATGATTGAAGTGATGGGATTCAGTAGCCACATAGTGAAAGCAGGCCTGTCTACCCCCATCTGTCCTCTGACTCCTGAAATGTTCCATTGCCCACATGCATGGAGTCAGGCACAAGCACATACACAGCAACACACGTGTGCACAAGTGAATGTGCACATGCACAGGGACATGGTGTTGTGCACACATGCACATGAACATACACAAATAAAAAACAAAATATAATAAAATTAAAAATATTAATGATAAAACAGCAGAAATTACTTTCTTTAAATTAAAAATAGACTTAGATTTCCTTCCAATCTCATCTTACCTCTTTTCCCTGATGTTAATAAAATATAGTCCTTTACTGTTCACCTTTTGCCCCCATGAATCATACACACAAGTAAATATTCATACTTGCTATATTTTTTCCATATGCTGATATTTCAAATTGCAGCTCATATTTATTCAAGTGTGGCAAGAAAGCTATTCCAACTTGAAATTGAGGTGTCTCTCAGGGAAGTGGTTATACATTTGAGATCTGGCTTGCCTAAAATATTCTAGAGTATATATTCAGGTGTAGTTACAATGTGCCTTTTTTATAAATGGAACAACCTTCTTGTAAATGCATTGTGATTTGAGGTAGTTAAAAAGTATGTGCTCCACCTGAAAATGTCTCCCTTAACTTCATACTGTATCCCTAGTCATTAGACAATTGGCCTAGTTGTATATTAACTATTATCTCTCCTGAGAGAATGCCTGTACCTATAGACAGAACACACCCCTCAAACTGTTTGAGCTTTGTCAACTGTCACTTTAGAAATTGCAGCTCACCCCTCATAGTCTCTCATCAGAGAAAACATAAAGCACAACACAGGAATAGGTTTTGGAAGGATGCAAAGGGGGGGCTATGAGTGATGCTGAAGAAGTGCATCTTGGTGACATCATGAAGTTAAAGAGCCTGATGCAAGACGCTCCAGAAACCCGGGTGGAAACCTCAGGGAAATGCTACAGTAGATGAACATACAATGTAGAATCTTGAAACACAAATAAAACTTTCTACCTTTCTCCCATGTGTTCCTTCAAATTCTCTTTCAGGCATTCTTCTATGTCGGTGTGGGGAAATAGCTGCTGGGAGCCTTTTTTGTTTCTGGTTGAAAGAAGCAACCATAAGAATAGCTAATATAGAATGTGACCAGGAAACCTGAGGAGAAACACTTGGGCCTAAACTAGAATTGTTCAAAGATTTGTGAACATGGACAGATCACAAAATTTCCTTGTTTCTTTCCTTTGATTAAAAGTCAGAATTCCACTCTTGGGTATACACCCAAAAGATGCACATTTATACAACAAAGACATCTGTTCAGCTCTGTTCATAGCAGCATTATTGGTAATAACCAGAACGCGGAAGCAACCCAGATGTTCCTCAATTGAAGAATGGATAGAAAAAATGTGGTACATTTACACAATGGAATACTACTCAGTGGGGAATAAAACAATGGAATCTTGAAATTTGCAGGCAAATGGATGGCACTAGAAGAAACTATCCTGAGTGAGGTAACCCAGTCACAAAAATACAAACATGGCATGTACTAACTCATATATGGATTTTAGACATGGAGCAGGGGATGGCCAGCTGATAGTCCACACTTCCAGAGAGTCTGGGAAACAGGGAGGACCCTAAGAGAGACATACACAGTACCCCAGAGAAGGGGAAGGGGACAGAATCTCTTGAGCAGATTGGGAGCATGGGGGAGGAGAGAGGGAGTTGAGAGAAAGAGAGGGAGAGAAGAGGAGGGGAAGGGAGGAAATGGGGGAGCAGGAAGGTTGAGTTGGGGGAAGAATAGTGGAGAGCACGATGAGAAATATCATAATAGAGGGAACCATTATAGGTTTAAAGAGAAATCAGGCATGAGGGAAATGTCCAGAGATCTACAAGAATGACACCAACTGGTAATCTAAGTAATAGTGGAGAGGCTTCCTTAAACACCCTTCCGGGAAAATGAGATTGATGACTACCTTATATGCCACGCTAGAGCCTTCACCCAGTGGCTGATGTAAGCAGAGGCAGACTCCCGCAACTAAACACTGAACTGAACTCCTGGAACCCAGTTGCAGAGAGAGAGGAGTGAAGAGCAAAGGAGTCAAGACTGAGCTGCTGAAACTCACAGAAACAGCTGATTTGAACAAGGGGGAGCTCATGGTCCCCAGGCTAATGGCTGAGAGGCCAGCATGGGACTGATCCAGATCCGTTGAATGTGCATGTCCATGAGGAGGCCTCAACAATCTATGGGGCCTCTGGTAGTAGATCAGTATTTATCCCTAGTGTACAAATGGACTTTGGAAGCCTATTCCAAATGGAGGGACGCTCTCTCAACCTGGACACATGGGGAAGGCCTAGGCCCTGCCCCTGATGGTATGACAGACTTTGGGGATCCCCCATGAATGGCCTCACCCTCCCTGGGGAGTGAAGGGGAATGAGGTGGGGGTTGGTGGGGGGTGGGGGAGGAGGAGAGGAAGAGGGAGCTGTGATTCACATGTGAAGCAGGCTTGTTTCTAATTTAAATTTTAAAAATGGTTAAAAAAGAGAACATAAAAAGTCAGAAAGTTGAATATAAAGAGTTTGAAAAATAATGTTCAACAAACTGCGGTTAATTTATAAAAGCATAAAATGAATTCAGAATCAGAAGTCATGACATTTACTCTGTAAAATGATGGTGACAAGTGACATGAACTCTAATGATATTCGCTTACTATTAAAATTTGAGATAGGGTTGATCCTGTAATTATAACATAAGCTTGAATGCACAGTCTCTCGCTGTCAAGAGTGAAGAATCCAGATGCGGTTATATACTGAAATGTGGCTATGAAAGTGGTAATGCCTAGTATAATATGTACAATTTTGTTTGGGAAAGTGACAAAAACCTAAAATGTTTGCATTGATTGTCATATATCTGTATTCATCCAGAAGAAATAATGGAAAATATTTTATTAAATACCTTGAATTTACTTTTAATTTCTTTATAAAATTGAAATTTATGACATGAAACCAAATGCCTTCTTTCATCTAGAAACATCGGCACTACAGGCTATAGAAAATGTCTCTTACAAGACTGGACACATTGTTCAGCATATAAAAATACCTGTTGATCTTGTAGATGACCCAGGTTAGGTTCCCAGAACCCATATGTTGACTTACAATATCTGTTACTACTGTTTCATGGAATTCATCACCCTCCTTGATCTCCAAAGGCAATAGGTATGCATGTAACTCATATGTATACATTTAATATGTATGTATACATATGCATGTACTTATATATTGAGACTAAGAACCCACATGCATAAAATACATGTTTTGTCTTCTTCTCTCTCTTTTCAAATGTGACTTGAGTAAACATATATACTGTATGTCAAATTAACAACCAAAATGCTAGTTTTCACCTTGATCTTGATGTCTGTGGTAACAGAAATATGTTTGTACATGTTACATTGTCTATTTTTCTTAAATCCAAGGATTTCTCTGGTGTGAAATACAAAATCTGTGTCTTCACAAAATATATTTTAATTTTTCACATTTTTATTTTTTCAATGAATGTATTTAACAAAGTCTTTAACAAAGAAGTTCAAAGTCAGCGTTACTGGAATTCTCTTACAAGGTGAAAATAACTGGCTTTTTATAATGTTAATATATAGGACACATCTTATGTCACATTTTGAAGATGGACTTCATCTTGATTGAAGTTCCAAAAAATAAAATAAAATAAAATAAAGCACAAAAGATGCATTGCCTATTTTGTGTGTCTAATCAGCATCCCGTATTTAAAGAAGTTTTACTCTTTCTTTTGTTCTTTTTTGACTTTTCAAGACAGGGTTTCTCTGTATAGCTTTTCAAACCTGTCCTGGAACTCACTCTGTAGATCAGATTGACCTTGAACACACAGAGATCTGCCTGCCTCTCCCTTCTGAATGCTGGGGTTAAATGCATGTGCCATGACCTCCCGGTGAAATGTACCCTAAAACGCCTCTCTTCACAAATGTTCAAGTCAACTGAAGCCAAAATATTTACTCCTTAACATCTGTCAACATCAGTTCTTTCTCACAAGAAGGCTGTAGTGCAACTGTATCCTTCATCAAGCTAACAGTGGATGTTATCTCATTGCTATACAATCTGATGTAAGAATCAAAGTGAGGGTAGATTTCTGAGTGCTTTAGAAATTTCAACTCATCAGCAACAGGAGTGTACTGTTCTCATATTTCTTTGTAGAAAAGCATTCGGATCTATGGAAAAGGGCAAGATGAAATAAGTATTTTAATATGTAGTATAATATATACATCGTGAAATAAATGTTAAAAGATAGATTTTTTTAATTCCAAAACTTTATTTTTATCATTCTAATAAATAACCCTACTATCACCTTTTGATTCATTGTTGTTCTGGCTTGATCTTGAGTTGGCCTTTTCAGCTTAATCTTCCTACATGAATGCCAATAATTCTAGAAGCAACATCTGCTCATGACACTGCCTTGAAAAGGAAATGTCTAAGGGAACTTGCTGCAATTTTACATTATTCAAGAATTAAAGCCAGGAGCTTGTCTTGTGAGTCCACAAAGCAAGCCGTGCCCTCAGAGGCTCAGACACACAGTGCAGACACAAAAGTTCTTAAGAAACGTTACATTCAACTATTTAACTCACTCAATTATCTTTGTAACAGTAACAAGTCATTGGTAGGTATATTAAGAAATGGTACTCACTCAAACTGTGAAGTTTTGAAAAGACCAATGCTCAAGAAGACACTTCAGGCAGAACCACATGAAAACCATAACAAACCATTGGCAAGCATGTATATTCAAAGGAAATGAGAAACAGATTTTTTGAATGGACCTTTTGTGAATTGTCTTAATCAGGGATTTTATTGCTGCAATAAAACACTATGACCAAACCAAGTTGGGGAGGAAAGCATTTATTTGGCTTCCACTTCCATATTGCAGTCCATCATTGAAAGAAGTCGGGACAGGAACTCAAGCAGGATAGGAACCTGGAGGCGGGAGCTGATTCAGAGGCCATGGAGGGTTACTGCTTACTGGCTTTCTCAGCTTGCATTTTTATAGATCTCAGGACCACCACTGCAGTGGTGGCACCACCCCCAACAGGTTTTGACTTCCCTCACCAATTACTAATTTAAAAATGCCCCCACAGGCTTCACTACAGACTTATCTTACGGAGGAATTTTCCTAATTGAGGTTCCTTCTTCTTAGATGACGCCAGACTGTGTCAAATTGACATAAAACTATCCAGCACAAAAATTGAATAATAAATGTTATAAAGAACCTATATTTATATTTCCTGTTTTAATAAAACAATGGTCTTTAGGTATATAACTGTAACTACTTTAAAATAATAAAATAGAGTGAGGACATTGAACCTCTCCATTTACAGTCCAGATTTACATGGAACTACTTGTTAAGAAGAGAAACATGGTCTCATTTTTTTCAGCATTAATTAATGATAATAGTGGTTCTGTCTCATCAACTGCACTTTATCAGTTATCTCAAACCCTATCTCCTTCTTAAGGAAGACATTTGATTTTGGAAATGTGATTCAGAGATCAGACAAAAATTCTATAAAACAATGTCAAGAAAGCAGCCAGAGAATTGGCGGCACTGATGCCTTAACCTTATCCTCATCCACACGTACTAGACAAATGATAAATTATTTTAGTTAAAAATTCCTTTGGTGTTTCTGCTTTCATTTTTACCCTTTTCATGTTCACCTCCCATGACATGCCTTGCTCAAATCCTACTTCCAAATTCTTTGATTTTTTTTTTCCTTTGTTTTCGGACACATTGCTTTCTCAGATCCAGAATAATGCCAGAGCTCTCAGCATCTAAAATCAGGATGGTTCCCCAGTACAAAAATAAATGAAGCATAAAATCAAAATCACTATAACCAAAACTCAATTGTTACTAATTTTACTGTTCTTATTTTATGTATTTTGTCAATTTTGATTTTATTTTCTCATTTCTAACAAACTTTTATTCTGAAGGATGAAGAAAAACTAAAGAATTGGGGAGAGAATACAAGAGACTAGAAGGGGCTAAAGCAGAAGGAGGAAAGGAAGGACACATAAAATAAAATAGAATAAGAAAAAATAAAGAATAAAATTTTCTAGGAGAAATAAAGTGATGAATGGCTGGAATATAGGCTAGCATATTTTAAAGATGTTTTAAATTTGTCATTTTATTGATAGCACAATGGATCAAGATTATTTTGTTGTTTGTCTAGCTTGTGAAATTATTTTGCTGATGCCCTATTTGTGGTCTTGCTCCTCTTACTCCTCTACAATGGTATTTTCAAAATATGATTGTTAGACTAGCAGTATCAGTAACATCACTGTACTTTCTAGAGATCCTTAGGTGTCACTACAGACTTAGTACTGTAGGTACTAGAGGCTGTGGAGGTAGAATGTGACATTAACGAACTCTCCAGAAATGTCTGCCCCCTGAAATGGGTTTTCTTCCCCTTGTTTCTCCATGTGTTACTTGCCAGGAGTGGAAGCCCTGTATATTTATTATTTTCCCCATTGCTCTGATAAAATACCTAATGAAAGCAACACTTCAGAAAAGAAGTGTTCATTTTGGCTCACAATTTGAGAGTAGAGTCTAGCATGGTAGGGAAAGATAACAGCTTGTTCACCAGATAGTTCTTAAGGCACCCATTGTTTCATCCCCAGATAGAAACTGGGTGGGGTTCGTGGAATGAATGCTTTGCCTCCTCTCTCCTTTTTATTTAGTCCAGGCCCCCAGCCCATGCAGTGGTACTACCCACACTATGCTGAATCTTCCTGCCTTATTTAAAGCAGTCTGGAAAACTTCTCACAGACACTCATAAACTTTATCTATGAGGTGATTCTAGATCAATTAAGTTTAACCGCATGTCTAGATACAATTAAACGTCTAGATATAATTAAAATTAACTGTATGTCTATATCCAGAATATTTTGTAGTTACTCCTCAAGTTTCTTTGCAATTGTACTTTTTAAATTCACTTATCTTTCAGCCTCACCTGGATAACTATTACCAAAGTACAGCAGATTTAGGCACACTTTCTTTTCTTTTTCTCTTTTGTGAGACAAAAATATCTTAATGAAGAATAGAATTTAGCTAATGATATCTTGCTCATTTCTGCACTGTCTCTACTGGGCACAAAGGCTGAATATCTTCTATTAGTGAATAGAAACTTGTATGGCATTTCAGTGCTCTTAGCTTACATTATGATTTGAACTTTCTACAACTCGCTTATGAACTAGAAAGAAAACATATTTCAAAGTAAATAACCAAAAAATAAACAGATATTTTAAATGGTTTATTTTTCTTGTAGAGATATATTGGTCACTCACAGATTTTTCCATTAGCTTTCTGTTCAAACCTACTTGCACCTGCCCATTTCTCAAAGCGGGCAAATGCAAAGACTGCTGCTGAAGTTGGGATATCAGGAAAGACCTGGAGTGGGATCTTCTATAGCATTCAGGGCTCTGATGCTAGGTTAACAAAACAAGATACCCTGTCCCCCACGTGGGAGAAGTTTTGGCTTAACAGACTGAAAACTTTTTTGTTTGGTTGATAAAACCAGGGAAACACAGATCTCCTGTCCAAGGAACCCCTGGTTACTCCTCAAGCAAGGTAGGTTACTGTAGCTCAGGGAACCTCTAGTACAGTGATACAATGTGGTTGTTATGCCTATAAAACACAGAGGGAATTGTTTTTCCCAAATCCTGGTTTTCATTTTGACTCTCCAAGTCAGACTATGGCTATGGCACCAGCCAAATCAAACAGTTCTATTGGGGAGATGTTTCTTGCTCTGCCTTCAGGCTTCATTGTAGACATCCATAATAAGGGAAGGTGACCTTCTGCTAGGGCTTCTTGTTCTCTTCTCTATGTCTCTGCACACGCCAACAGGTAGACAGAAAGAGAAGCTTCCTGGTTGTCTTTTTTCGGAATTCCTCATATTTGGAGATGATGAGCAAAGCTCTCCTCCCTCCTATGCAGTTGATATCCCCTTCCTCCTCTTCCCAGGGTAGTGTTCTGTGTTGATGGAGCAAATTATAAAACCGAGTGAACCCGCCACATAGGAATAGGCAACCAAAAACAGTGTGTGCTGATTGCATTTTAGACATTCTGTAGTACCATCCCCAGTAAGTGGGTTGTTTTCCAAATCTGGAAATACCTTAAACAAGGGGGGTCTCAGCCATCCATCTGCTGTAAAGATGATTGATATAATCCCCAAGTACAGAATGACTCAACTAGTAAAGGAAAAACTTCACTGGATAAGCCCAAGAAAAATCAGAGTCCAAAAGGAACATTGAAGAACTGTGAGTAGGGGACAAATATATCAGATTCAAGGAAGTGAAGTTAGCCCAAGAGAGTGTACAGAAAAGCCATCCCAGTTACAATTAGTACAGCTTCAGTGATGGGAACCTATGACTGTTCACCTTATAGGTCCCCCTGTACCCTCTAGGAGGTGCTGTGGCAGGAGAAACTACTTAGGACCCCTGGTCCGGCCTTGACAGGGCATCTTTCCACCAGCCCTCTATAGACTTAACACCCAGTTCTCCACCAAGGCATATCTGTGTGCTTCTTGTAATCTCAGCCTGCCTACTCTGCCATCCTTTTGAATAAGAATCAGGAATGAAAGTACATACAGAAGAACTTCTTGACCTGTCATTGTCTTTACCTGTTGAAAGAATAATTTTATTTTGAATTAAATAGCTTTACAATAAATAAGTATATAAATAAATAATCTGCTATGGCAGCATACACCTGTAGTACCAATTGGTTGGGCGAGAGAAAATCACTTAAAGCTGTTTGTTTAAGTTTAGCATGGACAGCATAGAGAACTCCTGTCTCAAAAAAGAACAAAAAAAGTAAAAGAACAAAAGTTACAACAAATCCAAACAGATATATCTCACCAAAGAAAATATATAAAGGACAACAATTATTGGCAAATGTTCCACTACATTTGCCTCTAGAAAACTTAACATTAAAACAATGAAATTCAACTTCTTACCTTGTACAATGGCTGCCATCCAAACACAACTGGGAGGAAAAATGCTGAGTGTATGTGGAATCACATTTTCTCGTTTTGCTGGTGGGAATGAGAAATGGCATGTCTACTTTGGAAAATTGTCTTACAAGAAAAAGATTGTCTTAAAAGACCTCAAAATTGTAGCCAAATGTATTGGCCTAGATGAATTAAAAGCTTATGAGCATATAAAATTATTCCATTGAGGTTTTAGAGAAATTAGTCTTTATGCAGGGGTGGGGTGTTATGTTTTGAGACAGGTTTTCTCTGTGGCTTTGGAGGCTGTCCTGGAACTAGTTCTTATAGATCAATCTGGTCTCGAACTCACAGAGATCCACCTGCCTCTGGATCCTAAGTGCTGGGATTAATGGCAAGCACCACCACCACCCATCGAGAAATTATTCTTATATATCCAAATCCTAGAGCCAAAGATTCTTATAGGCGAATATCCAAGAAAACTGTGGAGTTTTCATAGTACCCATTTATTAAAATAAGTGTGTTATCAAACTATAAAAGATGCATATTCATACAACAAGCACATCTGTTCAACCCTATTCATAGCAGCATTATTTGTAATGTCCAGAAAGTGGAAGCAACCTAGATGACCCTAAACTGAATAATGGATGGAGAAAATCTACACAATGGAGTACTACTCAACGGAAAAAAAAAAAAAAAAAAAAAAAAAAAAAAAAAAAAAAAAAAACAGAATCTTGAAATTCACAGGCAAATGGATGGAACTAGAAGAAACCATCCTGAGTGAGGTAACCCAGTCACAAAAAGACAAATATAGTATGTGCTCACTAGTATATGGGTTTTAGACATAGAGCAAAGGATTACCAGCTTACAAACCATACCTCTAGAGAAGCTAGGAAACAAGGAGGACCCAAAAGACATACATGGTCCCCAAGAGAAGGGGAAAAGGACAAGATCTCCTGAGTTAGTTGGGAGCACATGGGGAGGGGAGAGGGAGTTGGGAGAAAGAGAAGGGGAGAAGAGGGGAGAGGAGGACATGAGAGAGCAGGAAGGTAGAGTCATGGGAAGAATTGAGAGCAAGAAAAGACCTATAATGGGAGCCATTATAGGTTTAAAGAGAAATCAGGAACTAGGGAAATGTCCCGAGATCTATAATGATGACACCAACAAACAATCTAAGCAATAGTGGAGAGGTTACCTTAAATGCCCTTCTCCAATAATGAGATTGATGACTACCTTATATGCCATCCTAGAGCCTTCATCCAGTAGCTGATGGAAGCAGAAGCAGACACCCACCACTAAACACTAAGCTGACCTCTGGAATCCAGTTGCAGAGAGGGAGCAGTCATGAGCAAGGGGTCAAATCTAGGCTGGAGATACCTGCAGAAACAGCTGACCTGAACAAGGAACCTGGGACTGATAACTGGACAAACAGCATAGGACTGTACCAGACCCCCTGAACAAGGATGTCTGTTTGGAGGTCTGTTCAATCTATGAGGCCTCTGGTAGTGGATCAGTATTCATCCCTTGTATGCAAATGGACTTTGAGAGCCCACTCTACATAGAGAAATACTCTCTCAGCCTAGACACACAGGGGATGGCCTAGGTCCTGCTGCAAATGATATGACAGACTTTGTAGATTACCCATGCAAAGTCTCACCCTCACTGGGGAGCAGAAAAGGGATGGAATAGAGGGCTGGTGGGAGGCAGGGGAGGAAGGGAGGGAGAGGGAACTGGGATTGACTTGTAAAACAAGATTGTTTCTAACTTAAATTAAAAAAGAAAAAAACTACAGGTAGATACTAAGGGGAATTAGGATGTATTACCAAGGTAGGGTAGACAGTCTGAGAAGTTTGCATGTGATAGCATGCATGACAAAAGTACAGAGAGAGAGAGAGTAATATGCCATTGGCTTAGAGAACTTTGAAAATGAAACTAGAAGAAGGCTGGAAGGGTAGTAAGCTTCTGAGGTTTTTTAAGGTCGTGAGACAATCCTCAATGACACTTCAGTGGTGAATGAAACAACATGCATTTATTGCATAGGATTAATGAAACTGGACCATTGCTTACTAATGATGCACCAATATTAGCTCATTACTGTACTCTTCTTAGATGCCCGAACTCCCCTTTGCCTATCTAAACACCTTTCCCTTTTTTTCTCTGCTTTTGCTTAAAAGCTATCCACAGTGGACTTGTTCAAGGGAACTCCCTTCATGATGTCTACTGTACAATTACCCTTTTGATAACATAGTTTCTGAGAACTCATATCCCCTACACTAAAACAATGAATGACTGATGAACTACTTAACACCAAGTTTTTGACACCATGTATATGAATATGTAGAACATTGGAATAAAAAAAAAGAAAGAATGTTTCTCATTGTGATAAATATATAAGGGATATTTAATAGCTATCAACTTGTTATATTAAAATCCTTACTATATGCTGAGCATTGTGTAGACATTTCACACAAAATACAGACTTTAATTTATTCATTAGCCTCAGGAGCAGATTCCTGTTCTTCCCCATTGTACAGATGACAAGTGAGGAGCAACAACTACAAAAACTATGTGATTTATTTTTCCAGACATTTCAGTTTCAATATGAAGAATCTATATTCATTCCAGCCCCACTTGATGTCTTATATGGAAAGCCATCTGCCTCCCAAGCTCTGTGACAGCAGAAATTTGGGATTTTGCTAAAAGAGTTGCCCTGTGACTTCAACCTTGGAAAAGTTATTCCCATGTCTTTTTGAAATATGAGTTTAATTGGTCTTAAATTGGATCAGCCACCTCCTGAAGGTCTAGAATTGTCTGTTCTAAATTCTTCTTGTCCTAAAATGTTCTTATCAAGAAACTTAGAAGAAACACAATAAATCATGTTAAAATCACTTTAGCAGGGTTTTTTCTTTTTTGTCAGAAAACACTTACAATGCAAAAATTGCTCAAGGGCTTAAGCTATAGAAAGTTATCCTGGCTAAATCAGGGCAGTTATGTTGGATCCTGAAGTATAAAATAAACAAAGACAATAAAGAATTGGAAAATAATCCAATGTCCTTAATAATACATTTAATAGAACAACTCCTTGTCTTGCTAAAGAGAATGTGGTTATACCTTATTGGACAGATGAATAATTTTATGCTGGGATGTTCATTTCTAGATGAATGTTCTGGAAATCCAATTTCTGGAATGGCAGACAATGTTGTTGAAAGGAAGGTGTTTTACGCTGAGCATTATCTATAAATTGCCAAAGGAGGTTCTTAGCTGAGCACATGATATTGTACCTTGCAGGATGTTAGTGCCAGAGAGGTCACAATGCTACAGAGTACACTGCATATATAGCAATTCCTAAATTCAACCAAGATTGTGCAACCCAGCTAAGGCATACAACCTTCCTTCAGTATCTCTGTATTACCCGTATTGGAAAATATATTTGTAAGACTCATGTAGATTTCTGCAAATCAGAAGATATAGGGTGAAACTAGAGTGCAGAAACAACAAATGGAGAGGTATTTCAATTCCCTAAAGAATATAGAGTTGTAAGAACTTGGAGACTGTTCTACCATGTGGTTCTGAGACTCCAAGATCTACTCCTCTTGACCAAAATTTCCAGATGATTATTTCCCTTCAATCTTTTTCCACTTTACCTTGAATCTAATTATCCTCATGTCACCCTCCATAAAAGGTTCATGTAACTGCAGCCTTCACTCACTCTAATGGATTTTCAAAGGCAACCTCTCCTCCTCTTGCTCCTGACAGATCTTTTTTTATAATGTTGGTTAAACACACAGTATTGGCTTGCCATTATATACAGTTGGTTCAGTATATTTTTTATATCAGTCACATAACCATTTCTTCTTCAAAGTTCCACTGATTTGCCCCTGCAGCATGACTAGAAACATCGACTCTTTTAAAAACAGTGAGTTACCAGGTAAAATGTCATCTTCAGATCCTTCTGTTCTTTAACTTGCAATGGAAACTGAAGTGCCTGGGAGATTGAGGCTTCAAAATGAATTTATTTTCCAAGATCAGTGTTGGCTCTTTCTCTTCTTATAGGTTTCCTAAGAAAAGCTCTATGGTCAATGACACTACTGCTTATGTTGATGAAGATACTTTCTTTCTACCAATGAGTTATTTTCCCCTTTCATAGAACATACTGGCTTCTAAGCTTAGGCTGCCTCACCAGGAGCCAATTTTGCCAAGTCTCCACTTCTCCAGAACTATGTTATTCCCAGAATATGTAAATAGATGCTATTAGTGTTACATTTAAACTAAAAAGAATCAAGAGTAAGTGTATTGTGAACTTTTGCCAGCTGGAAGAGAAAGTATCCACAACAGTAGATGAATTAGAGCATAGGAAAATAGAAGTAGTCAATTTTTAACATACAAAGCTATATACCAACCACATGCGTTGGTTTATACATAACTAAAAACCAATACTGGAGAACTTGAGATGTTGCTTAGTAACAGACTGCATACTGAGTATATGTGAAAACATGGAGAATGCCATAACACTACAGAAAATACAAAAACAAAGTGAAATGTAAAAGTAAGCATTATAGATAAACCATTGCATTTTAGAGTCTGTTTCATTAGTAATAAATGCACAAAATAACAAATAAAACTCTAGCAAGTATTCTAAGGTAAATTAGTATAAAAGCTTTTATCTGCACTTAATATACCACTATGGTCATATTTATTTTTAAGTTTTTATATAGATTTATCTGTGTTTTTTTCTTTTTTCTTTTAGAAGTACTCTTATTTATATATCAATACCCCCATTCCCTCACAATCCTATCGCCCCCCATCAAACCTCCCAACCCATCCCCTACTCACTCCCCAATGATAGTGGGGCCCTCCACGGGCGACCATCAACGTCTGTCACATCATTTGGGGGAGAGCCTAGGTCCTCTTTCTTGTATCTGGGCTGCAATACTACCCCTCCATAAGGAATGGCCTCACAAAGTCCATTTGTGCTCTAAGGATAAACACTGTTTCCACTGTTAGAGGTCCCATAGACTGCTCTGGCCTCCTAGCTGGCACCCACATTCAGTGGGGCTTGGTTCCGTCCAATGCTGGTTCCCCAACTTTACTACTAGGGTGGTCTGTGCCCTCACTATGTCAGGTGAACTATTTCTGCGGGTTTATCCAGCACAGTCTGGGCTCATTTGCTCATCCATCCCTCCTCTCTCTCTACAACTGGTTTCCAGGAGAATGGCTCAGTGTCCCCAGCACTTGGGAGGCAGAGGCAGGTGGATCTCTCTGAGTTTTAGGCCAGCCTGGTTTACAGAATTATTTACCTATGTTTTAAAAATAAAACTACCTGGTTCTTACAGTTAAGTACACTGTGGATACATGATTAAATACATAATACATATATTTTATAATTTAAATTCAGAACTCAAGAAGAGAAGATAAACAATAAAAATATCCAGACAAGAAGTAAGCTCATTTGAAGATCTGATATTATTTAACTTAATTTCATTTCCAGGATTTACATGAATAAGAAAATGTTTTATCTGTTTTACACCATTGGCATACACACATTCCTTATAATTAATCAGATTTCCTTCAAAAGAGTTTAGAGTCTTCTTTCCTGGAATCCGAAATGTCTTTTCTATCAAGACCACAGTTTGCTAACATAGTTTCCATGACTCTTAGAGGCAAGTGTCAACCTCCTGTAAGATGATGATGTCAGTTACTAGGGAGATGGTAACCCAGTGAAATTGACAATTCTTAAAGAAGGAAGCATGGGAATAAAGCATAGGTAACTTTTCTTGTTATTGTAACAAATGACTGGCAGAAGCAACTTAGAGGTTTATTTTTGACTGACATCTTAATAAGATAAAGTTCACTGTGGCAAGGCATGACAGCAATGACAGCTCCATCTAGAGCAACAACAACATGAAGTGACAGTTCCTAATGACTCAGTGGATCAGGAAGCAGAGAGTTCAACTGGAAGGGATGGGATATAGCATTCAAAACCCAACACCACCAACTGTGTCTCCAACTACAAAGATTCCACCACCTCCCCACACAGGATCACCAGATGGGCACCAAACATTCAAACACATGAGCTTGTGTGAGACAATTCATACTCCATCCACAACAAAATGAAAGACTGTAGGAACATATATTATAAAGAAAAGACAGGAAATACTGTGTGCCTTGCTGTAAGTCATCTAACCTTCAACATAAAAATAATATCCCCAAGTCATGCATCTCTAAAATATTAATAGCTATTTGATAATATAAGAGTATATTATTTGTAAGCAATACACTTTCTTAGTTCTCTTAGTCTGTTTCTTCTCCTAGGTGTTCCTCTCCTGATGTTGCTGAGTAACCACTTACAGGTTAAGGCTTTTCTGACACTTAATATAGTTAGAATACAAATACTGAAAATATGAATTTACCCTACAAAAGAGGAGACCAATTTTTGAATATCCCAAATGTCTACTGCCCTCACACCATAGGTAGTTGGAGCATGTCAGCAAGAAGTGTGCAACAAATGACATACTGAGAACTGAGCGTCTAGGATCAGCGATAGATAGGACACTAGTAGTACCGGAACTTTGAAACGATTAATAATGAGAAATCAATCATAAAATAATTACCATCCCCTTCTTTTCTGTGTGATATGAGATTATGGATTGTCAGTTGAACAAAGAAGTTACTATGATACATTATTTATTTCATATACCCCATTACTAGCCACTATCCCTCCTAGCCACACTGGTGAGCTACACTTTCGACACCCTTTATCACACAGTAGAGAGAAGTTGAAGAATATTCCTGATATTACCCTCTGAAAACCACATGCACTTCCTTTCTTGCCACACACAAATGAACACATACACACAAACACATAATGAATATGAAGTTATGTATTTGCTGGAGATTTGAAGTCAACATATACATATATATGATATAAATCTGCGTTGTTGGTTTCTAGCATTCATACTCTTTAATGCCATCCACAGGAAAACTTCCTTTGGATTAGCTTCATTTTGTTTGGTAATGATTTTTGCTTCTGAGAAGCCATCTCAGTGCCTGCTGCTGGCCTGGAGCAGGTTGAACTGTGAATAATCATAATGCCCCTCTTGTCTGTGATTGATTTCAGAAACGTGATCCACTTTCAAAGATATTTTCTGAGAATCAGTGAAACAATTAGTCTTTTGTCTCCCGAAAATAACTCCTGGAATGACTACTGCCCAGTCTCTGCAATAATAGTGATTTGATGGGAAGTCTGAAGAGTTCAGCAAACTTAATTAACAAATTCAAGATAAAGCAAACATGGAGGGAGCAACAGTCTGAAGAGTATTCCGAAAAAAAAATAGAGATACCAGATAACTCATAGTTATTTTTACTTATGATGAATATTAAGCATTTCATCAGGTTATATTATTTCTAAAGGCATAAAACTGATAGGGTAAAGGCAATTTTTCTTACTATGACAGGTGTTTCCATATCTTTCTGGGTTTTTTCTCCTTTTGATCCCAAGTGCTTAGAAGATAAGTAGATCTTTGAATTATTCTGAAACTTGCCTTTGTTTTGTGGCTCTTCCTCTAATCACAGAGAGCTATCAAGGCTGTGTGTATTCTTGATGCCAACAAGTGAAAAATTAATTTCTCTTGGAACCTGAACTTGAGACTTTTCTTTCTCAGAACTTAGAAACAGAAACTTTTTTCACTTCAGCTATAAAAACACTTTTAATAACTTGTGGGTACTTATGTTGATGTCTTTTTGTCATACACATAGACACAAAGATAATATGATGCTACTTTCCTTTTGTGTGTTTCCACAGATTTTGTATGTAGCAGTTATTTATCTTTCAGAGTTCACCAGGTTCAGAATATTAACTACTGAAGAGCAGAATTCCTATTTATAAGAAGATGAAGAGTTATTGGAAAACTAATATATCATGATCTATTTTGGTATTAATTCGAGCTAATCTATCTAGCTGTCATGATGCTATGGATACATTGTTCATTTTGAGTCACTATGTACTGGTGCCATTATATATCAGATTTACTTGCCACAGAAGTCAATCTAAGGAATTAAAAATAAAATATTTGATTACTGAAATATTAAAACACAAATACTCTTTGATGCAATGATGAATAAGGAGTGGACATTGGGAAATACTAACAGAAGTGAGTAAGGCAATAAACTTACCAACAAAGGAAATGACAGATGGTGATGACAGGAGCAAGTGTGAACAAACAATAATAAAGACAAGATATAAAGCTGTATTTGGATCCCTCATTTGTTTTCTAATTTGTTTATATTTCCTTCCATTTTGTGATAGCTTTAAGGAGGACTGACTGGTTTCTTTAATATTTTAATATGAAATTTGTTTGTTTTTTAATATCACATTGGGCATTTTCGACATGGCTTGGATCAAACCCAAAACCTCATACATTTTAGATTAGTGCTCTATTACTGAGTTAAACCTGAGCCCCTGATTGTGTGCTTAAGGATGCAATGTTCTTCTAGTTTTCACATGAAAATCCCTCTAATCCTTAAAATTAATTATGGAAAATAACATAAAAATATCTGCATGATGAAAAATCACTAGCAAAGAGAAACATTTTGTCCTTCAAATATGCTTGACAGTAATTACAGAACAGTTCCACTTTAAATTTCTTAATGTATTAACTTCAACACAATTTTAAAATTTATCTAAAGGAAATCATCAAACAAGTTTTCTGTTGTTAAATTTTGGCTGATCAAACATTGATTCTAGCCAAGAATTTTATCAGTTATGGGGAGCTTTTGAGACTTCATTTAAAATGCTAGATATTTAGAATGTTCTTGTACATGGAGTGTTGACATATAATTATTATTAAAAAGAAAATTTGAAATGCGTAGGTTTGTTTTTTAATAACAATAAAATCTGTATAAAGGTAGCTGCTGTATATGTGCTAGTATTTTATGGTTGCTCTTACTGATTTCAGTATTCATAGTTTGAGAATCTGTACAAAAGCCATCTCAAGAGGAGCCTGTCCCTTTTCAAATGTTTACAGACTGAATGAGCCTTCCAAATCTCACTTGTCATCTTGAATATGTTCACTAGTTGCAAGGTCTTGCTCTTTAGTTACAGACTCATGACTACAGTTGAATGTACAAAGGGAAATGAAATAAGAAACTCATGCAAAAGTTGATTAGGTAATTCACCATGGCAAGGATATAGTATTAATTCAACCTAAGGCAATTCAATAATTATGAAGTAAACATTTGACTTCATGTAACACATGGCAGCATATTAACCGAATGTTTCAAATTAGATTTTTTAAAAAATACTATGTGTTGACTAGCTCCCTAAATATTCTGTGAACCATACTATGACCCATGTAAAAAATCATAGTTGTAGGCTAGTACACTTTGTAGATTTGTGTATACCTATAAGTATTTGATAATATATATTTAATATCTTTTCTAAACAAGGATTTATTCTGATGACCAAACATGCAAAAGTAAACCATCTCTACATTACAAAACCTATAATCTACTTAAAGGTCAAACAGACAGTAGCAATGAGTAAAACAATGAAGATAAACTAGCAAAAGGAACATAGTAGATACATACATTTCATATTGAATGGTTGGAGATAGCTTCTCAGGCAAGAAAGTATTAAAAAACAAAGCTTCATTGAATGAGCAAGTTATGCAGATATCTAAATAAAAGAGGTTTCCAAAGAGAGAAAATGGCAAAATGAAGCAGAGATGTATTGTGAGTCTATCTTTACTGGATAAGATAAAGCAAAAGCAGAACTTCAAAGGAGAGATTCAGAAAGGTGACTGGGGTCGGATCTTGCAGGAATTTTTAATTATATTTGAGGAAAATAAAGGCCAGTCTATTTTTCTATTTGCTGTAGGTGTGTTCTGAGGAAGGCAATAAGGTTTCATAGCCATGGAAGGATTCCTTTGAATGCTGTAGTGAAAAATAATGGTAAAGATCTGAACAAACAGAGAATATTGAATGATTGCATGTATTTACTGCTCTGCAAAAACTGCGATTTCTTTTTACTGCTGTTTTAAGCGTAGCCGAGAGCCACAGGTGTTAGTGGAATAACATATCCTAAGCTGGGACACAGCTGTGAAGGACAGCCATGGTTTCTTAGCACTTCATAATTAAAAAAAGTCAGAAGTCTGCTTACTTCTTTTCTTGCAGTTTTCTTTTTTAAAAGATCTTACTATTGTTATTTAGGTTTGATTCTTTAAAAAATATAAATTTGTTGAGAATTTCATGCGATGTAATTACATTTAACTGAACTCCTCTCATTAGCTCTCCTACATCCATCCTCTCCTCCTTCCTTCTCCCAACCTCATATTGTCGTTTAAAATGTTTTTAAATCATCTATAAAGCTACACTATTGCTACTCATACCCTCCCAGTTGTAGGGACATACACTGTAATCAAGTCTACCTAACAAAGAATATTGATTCTCCTTTCCCCAGAAGTGATCAACTATTCATAGCTCCTTAGCAAGCTAGAAGTGGATGCTCATGGACCATTTCCCTCCATGCTAGAATGTTGATTTCTTAATTTTGTGCAGGTTTTTCTTTTGCAGGCAAACACAAATGCTGTGAGTTTATAAATATAGCTATCTGGCTAAGTCCAGAAGACACACTTTCACTCTAGTCCTTAATGACCTCTGGCTCTTACAATTTTCTTGCACTTCTCTTCCACAATCGTCCATTAGCCTTGCATGGTTGGACAGATACTGTATTGTCGTAGTTTGTATAGTTGTCATATGTGTGGATGAGCACTCCATTGAGATTTATTAACTATACCTTGACCAGTCATGAGTTTCATTAACCACTACACACTACCAGATGTGGTCTGTGATATCTACTAATGTATGGGAAGACAGATACAGATTAAAAGAGAAGTTTAATACCATGTCAATTTAGCAGAATAATAGTAATAGAGTCACCCCTGTGGCCTATGAGCTCTTCAACCATGAATTTTTATTCAGATTTGAGGTACAGGCATTTGTTTCCTCTTATGAAGCCTATGAGGTGGTCTTAAAAATCAATCAGAAATTTGTTGGCTACCCCTAGACATTTATACCACTATAATACCCATGAGCATACTCTGTCATGCTGGTCATGATTATGGTTCACATATTTCACAGCTGAGTCAGATTATTGATGACTCTTTTCCCCCAGCTGGTATAATAGAAGTTATAAGTTTAATTTTCAGTGAATTTATTTTGTAAAATACAATGTATTTTGTAAAAATTTCTTCTCATAAACCTTGTCTGAGTGTCCTCAAGACTCTGAGTTTACAGGGAGTGATGAGGAATTAGAGCAATGGATGAGTTTGTGTCAATCTTAAAAGGAAGGTGGTAGCACTACATGATGTTTCCTGGCTCATATTGGGATGATGGAAAGCAAACAAAAAGATGAAAAGTGAGGGAGACAAAATGCTTTAGAGCTGTTTCAGTCAACCACTGACTGTATGAGAAAAGCAAACCCTTGATTAACTGTAAAACCTAAAGAAAGAAAAAGCACTTTGATTTGAGGAAGCTGCCTCTATGTTTTGAGAGATGGATTGGATGAGAAAATATAGCATTATTTATTTCACAATCATTCCCTGCCTGGAATGAATTCAGCATGGAAGAATTTGCCTCCCAACTGATTATGTCTATTTAAATGCCATTCAGTGTTATTTTTCTTTTATTCAGAAATATTTGTTTTGTGCCTGTTATGTGACAGAAACTGTTCTCAGTAGAGCAATGAACAAAACAGAGAAATGTTCCATACTCAGACAGCTAAAATTTTAGCTTCGAAAAATGTAGGAATAAACAAACAAACAGCAAAACAACCACCAGGCAGTCTGAAGACAGAAATTCTATGAAGAAAAATATAGTTGGATGACGGGGCCTGAGGAGCTGTAAATGGGAGGCTATTGTTTTCATTGGAACGCTCAGTAAAACTGACAAAATTTGATATTAATGCACAATAATTACAGGAAATTTTAATTAATAAAGATATAAAATGAAACCTGAAATCTATTAAATTTTGTTAATTAGGTATGGATACTCTGTTAATATTTAACTCTTTCACATATGTTACTGTTTCACAATATGATACATGCCTTTAAATGAAATTATTGTATTTCTCCCATTATCCCACTATATATAGTGCCTAACAATAGAAAAGGGCAGTTTCCTGCTCCACTGTCATGTCTGTCTGTTGACCACTTTTGCCTAATGAAATGTTAAGTATAAAAGATTTGTGCCAGTTCTGTGCAGTGCAACTGCCTTTTTTGTGTTTCTACATTAGTCCTCTATGATAAGAACATGCTCCAAACATTCTACAGGTGGCCTACATTCTAAGGTGGCCTACATTCACCTTGAGTTCTGATATTAAATTCATCTTCCACAGAGTCACCAAAGCAAAATTTAGTATCCAAAAGGCATCTAAATATGTCAAAAATAGCTAAAGCTCATTGATTCATGTGTATGTGCAATTCCTTCAAAACCTGAGATGACATCTTACAAGAAACATGAGTGTCACATTCTTTGCCAATCAATATTATTATAGTTTGAATTACAAATAGCATTCATTTCCTGAAAGTTTTCAAAACAACTTATATTTTTCCTGCTTGCCAAGTTCCAGGCTAAGCAACACATTGTATTGATGGACTATGGCCTGTGTGGCTCAGACCTTCCCACATTACTTCACATCTTATATACAAAGACCAATAAAGTAAGATGGTAGGATCATCTGTAATATTTCTTAAATTACAGGCCTGCTCCCATGTGCATATTGACTTATAATAGTATCATGGTTCACTTACCAAGATGGAGGAAATGTGTAAGACAAACTGCTTTGTTGTAGGTAGGATTTAGGGTTCCATTAGTTCTACCATTTGTTTATGCAAATGTGGGCCAAATTTCTGTTTTGTGACTACAAATTCAAAAACTATATCCTTATATATACTGTTCATTAGTGATAGGAAACAATTTTTAAAGTGAGCAAGAGTTACATGTCTCCTTAAAATACCACATTTTTTTCTGCATAATATTCTACTATGTATATAATTTATTAAAATTTGTATATAAATGGTCATTCATTTACTGTTATGGAATATCTCTTGTCTTTTACTAATATGTACAAAACTACCATTAGTAATCTTACAATTTACTAATTACTACATAAATCTAACTTCAAGCCAATACAAAATGATGTATAATTCTAGAATTATAGTAGATATTGTCATGATTTTTGTAACAAGATAATATCATCAACGTGCTATAAGAATACTCTTGTTTTCAAACTACATTACCATAAGTTATGCCACATTAACACTGAATATTAATAAGGAGTATTATTTATTTTCAGGTCTTTCCCAACAGCATCACAATATATCATTGTATTTAAATATATGCATGTACATATTGTGAGAGTTCCTTTGTTCACAACACTAAAATAACTGTGGAATGCCGGAGGGCACACGTTTCCTTACAGGGTGTTGGTACCATAGTATGTTTCCTGTGGCAATCCTGGAAATGGGACTGCAGTTAGCCTTTGCTAAGATTTTGGCCCACGGAATTTTACTCAGTTGTATTGCTATAATATTGGAGTACATCAAACCAGGTATTTAACTACACAGTTTGATAAGCTGTAACAATTAAGTTACTCCAACCAAGTACATATTACTAAGATTGAAACAATAAAATTATCCTATTTATTCCAATCAGTTTAATTCATCCCTTATAGGCAGCCTCAGCCATTTCTCAGGAAAACGCACATTAAATACCATTTGGGTTGCCTTGTGCAGTTTTGATATGAGGACTTTTACCTTGCCATGTCAGTTTTCAGTTTTCTTTCTTTTTCTTTTCTTTTTCTTTCTTTCTTTTTTTTTTTTGTCCATTTTGGCTGTCATCTCTTGAAGGCCTGCTCTTTCCTGAAGAGGACATGCAGAGTGAATGGATCTGAGGAAGACAGGAGGTAGGGGGAGCTGGAAGATGTGGAGGGACTGGAAACTGCTCAGGATGTATTGTATGAGAATATTGCCAGGAGGTGTGCTGGTGCATGCCTTTATTCCCAGCACTCCAGAGGCAGAGTCAGAGGCAGGTGGATCTCTGTGAGTTCAAGGCCAGCCTGGTCTACAGAACAAGTTCCAGGAAAACCTCCAAGGTACAGAGAAACCCTACCTCAAAAGGAAGGAAGGAAGGAAGGAAGGAAGGAAGGAAGGAAGGAAGGAAGGAAGGAAGGAAGGAAGGAAAAAAACTCAAAGAATCTATTTCTTATATACAAAAAGATAACATACTATGTACCTTAATGTCCTGATTTCTTTCCCTTACCATAAACATTTTGATGTTAATTCAAGTAGTGTTACATACTGAAAAATTTTCTTGTTATTAAATTTTATAACCACAGTTTGCTCATTCGTTGACTAATTCACATTGGTGGTGTTTTCAGATTTGTCTACTTTAGAGAATCTTTGTATCAGTGTGGATACATCTTTCTACAGCTTTATGTTTTCATTCATTCAGAAAAAGTTTGTAGTGACCAGTCTATGTGAGAAGTATAAGCTCTACTCTTCCAGAGGGAAGAAGGGTTCATCTATTTCAGAATTTTTTGCTAAAGATTTGCAAGCAGCTTCTCAGAATTTTTGCCCCATTTCGTCATCTGAGAAGCAGCCTCATCCTTGCCTGCACTCAGCTTTAGCTTCATCCTGACTTGCCATGGCAACTCCACTGGGGTGAAAATCGTATAATAAGATGACATTATGATGAGCACTATATTTGAATATCGATGGTTCCCTTTGGCTGAATTAAATTTTGAGATGAATGTTTTGACAATTGAATTGATGATACAATAAATTTCTGATTTTATTAGATTTTGGTTTATTTGCAATGTCTCCTCCAACCTGTGCATGTATTACTGCTTTATTCACATGATTTGGCATAGTGAATTCAAAGGGTCTATGTCAGGCAATAAAATATACAAAAGGTAAAGAATATATAAAACTTGTGAGATACATTATTTACATTTTTATAATGTGATTAACTCACTAAATATTTGAACTTTTATTTCTAATGACAAATGGGTTTTCATTTAATAATAACCTAACTAACTTTTCTGGATTGTCATGTATCTTCCTACCAAGCTAAAAACCAATATCAAGAAAATTAAATGCGATAAACTTTATGTCACAATACAAATTAAAATTACAGCCATGAGTTATGTTTTATTAAAGTGTTAAGAATTTCATTTCCAGAGTAGCTTTTCCCTACAGGCATTTAGTTTCAGGGATTTTGCCTAAATGTTTATAACTGTCATAAGCACTTGAGGAAACTTTACTGAAGGATCAGTTAAATTTTTCTAAATTAATACAACTTCTAAAAATGCAATTCTTAGCAGATGAATATCCTTATAGCTATATCATTTATAATAATATTATCATTATATGACATATTCAGTAATAATTTAGCTTAATGAATTTAATTTCTACTAATATTCTCTACTTGTTTTGGTGGTTTGAATATGAATGCTGCATAAACTCAGGTGATTGAATCCTTGATCCAAAAGGAGTGGCACTATTAGGAGGTGTGACCTTGCTGGAGTGGGTGTGGCCTTGTAGTGTATCACTGTGGGGTGGGCTTTGAGGTCTCTTTTTGTCCAGTTTCCCTCAGTGTGGAGTCAGTTAACTTCTGATGCCTGCAAGATGTAGCACACTCAGCTTCAGGACCATCTCTGTTTGTGTGCAACCTTGTTCCCCTTCATGATGATAATGGGCTAAACTCTGAAACTGTAAGGAATTAAATGTTTTCTTTATAAGAATTGCCATGGTCATGGTGTCTCTTCCCAGTAATAGTAAACCCTACCTAAGAAAGAAGTTGGTACCAGGGACTAGGGTATTGCTATGATAGGCCAGAGTATGCATTTGTTTGTAGTAATAAAGACTTTGGTACCTTGGGTTAGGAAAGCATTGGAATCCTTTTTAAGCACTGCTTAATGGGGCATACTAGTAGAAGCATGGAAGACAATGGTATTGACGAAACAATTTGAAATGTCAGGAGCTGGCTCAAGGGTTTCAGAGAACAATTTTAGTATGTTGCCTAGAAATCATTTTTTGTGATGTTTTGATGAAGGAAGTGTCTGCCTTTTCCCCTTGTCCAAAGTGTCTGCCTGAAGCTAAAGTGAAGAATTTTGTATTAATTTCATTGGCAGAAGAAATCTCAAGACAGCCTAGTATAGACTGTGTCGTGTGGATGTTAGTGGTAATTCTAATGAAAAGTAACCATTTGAGCATGGTAAATTACAAAACAAAAAAAAATCATTTTCAGGAGAAAAAGAGCACCAGGAAATGGAATGGTGCTAAATCCTATGTTCAAGGAGATTAAGAAGTAAAATAAAGAGAGTGGTAACCTCAGGGCAAGATCCCACCCAGTTAAGTTTCCAGCTGGTGGGAAGGAATTAAAGAAAAGTTCAGAGCCAGTTGTGGTGCATGCTTTCATCCCATCATGGGAAGACAGAAACTGGTGGATCTCTGACTTTTAAGACAGCCTTGTCTAAAGATAAAGTTCAAGTGAAAGGGTTAAATTAAACTCAAAGGCTTCACTTCTAATAATTTAGAAATGAAGGGACCAGACCCTCACTCAGCCCCTCCTTTAGAAGCCATGACAGGCTACAGAAGAGACACATAGTTCTCTGACACAAGGAAACTCCAGATCCTCAGGCCTCATGGAGCCTAGGGCCAAAACTGAACACAATGAAACTCCGCCCCCCCCCCACTCCCAGCCTCCTAGGTACTTGGTTCCTGGGCCCCAAAAGAAACTCCAGAGGAGAACAAAACCTCCCTTGTAGTCTCGAGGATACAGTTCTGTAAACTATTGGTAACTATGTACAACAGGCCACCTGCAAGTAATAAGACAAAGCCATAGAAACCACAGAATGTTCCCTCTCAGCACTGACCAATAAAAATAGTTGGTACAAGCCAGGCATTGGTGGTGCATGCCTTTAATCCCAGCACTAGGGAGACAGAGGCAGGCGCATCTCTGTGAGTTCGAGGCCAGCCTCGTCTCCAGAGCGAGTGCCAGGATAGGCCCCAAAGCTACACAGAGAAACCCTGTCTCGGAAAAAAATAATAGTTGGTACAAAGGTATTTCATGCCAAAATATGACTTTGAGAAATGCTCCTGATCATCCCCAAATGTCAACCAATCAGAAACCAACGGGTACCTACTGATGTAATCCTGTAATTTTTGTCTTTAAAATCTAGCAGTAGACAGGGAACTTCACCCCCTCTTGAGGGTGCTGCCTCAGTTTGCTAGATGGAGTCCCTCTGGTGAAAGGATAGACAATTTAATAAACCTTGCACATTTGCATAGGCGGTCTGTCTCCCTGGTCTCTTTGGGGATCCTTGTGACTCGGGCACAATACAAGGACAGTCAGGTTTAGGTAGTGAAGGAAAACAGAAGATTGGCTAAGATTTAATTAAACAAGTGGGTCCAGCCCCAGTAAGCAGCAGAACTTGGCAGCTTTGGCCACTTGGTCCTGGCTTTAGAATTAAGGATAGAAGAAACAGGTTATAGAAGTTACCTTTACACCTAAGGAAAGCCACTGAGGCCACAAATGTGCCAGCAGTGTCCCTAACTAGTGGTCTAGCAGAGAAGTCATCATGGGAAGCTGTGAAGTGAAGCCTAGATTGCCTTGGAGAACCCAAGATGTTAGAGATGCCAGAGCTGTGGGATACCTGCTGAGGAGAGCTGCTAACCACGAGTGGAAACATCCCAAGAGAAACAAGTGTGTTTCAGTCAACAAAGCTAAAAGGAGTTGGAGATGTGCAGAGCATTTCAACATCAGAAGTGAAGGTGCAGAGTTTGGAGTTTGCCCAACTGGTTTTCAGTCTTGTTTTGTTCTAGTATTTCCTTATTATGACCCCTTCTCTGTGTGTTGGAATGTTAATGTATATCTTGTGCCGTTGTATGTTGAAGTATATGATCTGCTATTTGGTTTTGGTCTTTGACAGATGATTACAGTTAAGAAATTTCCATACATCTCAGAAGATACTTTGAACTTTGAAACCTTTTTTTAAATAAATTTTTATTTAAATTGAAAACAATTTTATTTTACAGACCAACCCCAGTTTCTTCCCCCTCCCATCCTCCCATATCCCTCACCAACCTCCCATCCCAGAAGCCATGGACTCCCCAGGGAGAGTGAAGCCTCCCATGGGCATCACCAAAGTCTGTCACATTATTTGGGGCAGGACTTAGACCCTTTCCCCATGTATCTAGGCTGAGAGAGTATCCATCCATGGAAAAAGGCCTCCCAAAGCCCATTTGTGCACTAGAGATAAATACTGGTTCCACTGCCAGAGGCCTGATAGAAGGCCCAAGCCTACCAACTGACACCCATGTTCAGGGTGCCTGGTTTGGTCCTATGCAGGTTCTACAGACTGGGGGCCAGGAAGTTGGTGGAAGAATAGGGAAGGAGAGCAAGAAAAGAAAAACCTTGATAGAGTGAGCCATTATAGGTTTAAAGAGAAATCTGGCACTCGGAAGATGTCTAGGGACACATAAGGATGATCCCAAATAAGAACCTAAGCAATAGTGGAGAGGCCACCTTAAATGCCCTTCCCATATAATGAGATTGATGACTACCCTAAATGTCAACATAGAGACTTCATGTAGTAGCTAATGTAAACAGAAGAAGAGAAACAGCTAAGCACTGAGCTGAACCCCTGGACTTTGAACTTTTTATCATATTTTAAAAAGTTTTTGAAACAATCTTTTCTCATTTTACATACCAATCCCAGTTCCCACTCCCTTCCCTCCTCCTGCTCCTCCCCACTTTCCCCCCACTCCACTCCTCAGATACAGAAAGGCTTCCCATGGGAGTCAACAAAGTCTGGCAAGTCACTATGACACTGGACCAAGCCCCTTCCCCCATATCTAGGTTGAGCAAAATATCCCTCCAAAGAGAATGGGCTCCCAGAAGCCAGTTCAAGCATCAGTGATAAATCCTGATTCCACTGCCAGTGGTGCCATAGACTTCCCAAGCCACACAACTGTCACCCACATTCAGAGGGCTTAGCCTGAGCCTATGCATGTTCCCTGGTGTCAGACTGGAATCAGTGAGTTCCCACTAGCTCATGTCAGCTGTTTCTGTGGGTATCTTCAAAATGGTCTTGCCCCTATTGCTCATACTATTGCTCCTCCCTCTCTTCACCTGGACTCTGAGAGCTTGGCCCCGTGCTTAGCTGTGGATCACTGCATCTGCTTCCATCAGCTGCTGGATGAATATTCTATGGTGATAATCCAGGTAGTCATCAATCCAATTACAGGGGAAGGCTAGTTCAAGCACCCTCTCTACTAATGCTCAGGTTCGTAGCTTGGGTCATTCTTGTGGATTCCTGTGAATTTCCCTAGTGCCAGGTTTTTTCTATCACCTTAATGGTTCCCTCAATCAAAATGTCTCTTTTCTTGCCCTTCCTCTCTGTCTTTCCCCCATCTTGACCATCCCATTCCCTCATGTTCTTGAACTTACAAAAATTGAAGAGACCGTGATAGACTGTGTGGACTTTTGAAGTTGGACTGAATGCATTTTTTTTTCATTATGACATGTCCTCTGGGGAGGGCAGAGAATGAAATGTGGTGATTTGAAAGAAAATGGCCCCCAAAACTAATGGCACTATTAGTTGATGTGGCCTTGTTGGAGGAAATGTGTCACTTTGGGAGCTGACTTTGAGGTTCCTTACTCAATCTTCCTTCAAGTGTGACTGTCAACTTCCCGTTGCCTGCAAGATGTAGCACTCTCAGTCTCAGCACCATGTCTACTTGCATGATGACATGCTCCCATTCATGATCACAATAGGCTAAATTTCTGAAACTGTAAGCAAGTCACCCTCAATTAAATGTTTTCTTCATAAGAGTTGTCCTGATCATGGTGTCGCTTTACAGCAAAAGTAAACCCTACACATCTCCTAACATTATTTTTTCAGCATTGTTTTGGCTAACATTGGCCTTTTTCACTTCTATACATTTTTTTAAAAATATTTTTCTATGTCTGTGAAGACTGGTCTTTGAATATTGATAGGAAATTTTATGCAATGGCTTTATAACCATCACCAAAAATGTATCTGATTTTGTATTACTTGTTCAGAGATTGTTCTAAGAATTACATGTTATCAGTTTGTACTACATTGACTTAATATGCTTACAAATAACACACACACACACACACACACACATACACACACACACACACACATTTTGATAAGTGTGTTAAATGATAAACATGGCATCTCATAAAACTCTACCCAAGGTTAGATTCTTAGGAGTGATGTAGCAAGTTATATCAGACTCTACAAACTGATGACTGAAAATAGCTTCATTTTCAACTGTCAGTTTTCGAAGACCCAAGACAGCAGCAAAAGATACTATCTCTAAGCACCCATAGTGTCTTTCAGCATCCCTTTGCACTGCTTATCTTATAAAAGAATATCTTCAGTATCTATTAGCATTTCCACATGGTTCCCTCCTGTGTAACTTTTGTGTTTCCTCTCTTTTTGTTCATTTACATTATGTAGTTTTAGGGCTTTCTGAAGTTATGATGGCTTTGCTTTAAGCTGATTATACATACCATAACATTATTTCAAATTAGGTCATATTCAGATATGTCAGCAAACACTGCTGGAACATATCATTTATAAAGACACTGGTCAACCCTCCATACTGTGCATTACAAGCTTTTGATTCTTCACATGCAGTAAGATAATCTGGACCAAGTTTAAGTTTCTCAAAAAATAGGAATTTGATGTTGTGATACAGTTATGCATTCCAATCTTTTAAGTTTCAAAGCATGCATGTGTGGCTTTGCTGTCATATTAGAACCAGAATAGTCACTGGAAGTTACATAGACATGCTCATTTCCATCATCTATAAAACTGTCAAGTAAATTCCTTCTCCAGAAGTTTTGCTTCTATGTTAGTGACTAGAAGCAAAATAAACATAGTTTGATTTGCAGTTGTCCTGCTGTGCTTATGACATGAGAGCATTAGGGAAAAATGCCACTGGAGAGCATAAACCAAAGAAATTTAATATGGACTTCATTGGTGAAGTCATAGGCGAAACAATTTTTCAAAACTTAGAGGTGTTTTATTGCTGCTTTTAACATTCACTACATCTTTCAGCAATCTTTGCATATAAATATTAAAGGTATCTTAAAGAGTAATTTATATGCAAATACATGGATATTAAACATCACATGATTTAGAAACTATTACATACTGTTTTGAGGGCTACAGGAAAAACTAATTTGGGCTTTCTTAATTCGCATATTTTTATATTTCAGCAAGAGTTTGGCTTAATTTTACCTTTGCTTTATGAGAAAATAATTTGCTAAGCATATTTATCTTATGAAGAAATTGCCCTGCTTATGTGACAAATTATATCCATATTCTTTGTAGCCTGAAAACACATATGAATAATTGATATGCTAATTATATCTCATTCTCAGGCATTAGTTAAATCAAGTTCTCCATGTTCTGCTTTTCTAGGCGACTCTAGTTCAAAGGCTGAATAGAACATGCTAAACTAAATCATAAAAGTTTTATCTAGTTAAGAAAAAAGAATTTTAATTCATGGGTTTTGGTTTTAAAATCATGTCTTTTGTCATTGATGTAAGCAAGAACACAACATTTCCTATACTGGATATTATTTTTAAGTGATGATTTGTTCATTCTGAGACAGAAGAGGAATTGGAGTGCATTGGTATTAAGACTAGTCATTGTTATAATTGAGGGAATAATGGCACCTTGAAAAATATGGTGCTTTCTTTGTACTGCATGGCACTGCCCATGGTGTCATTGTTATTAAGAAAGCAATGAGGTAAGTATTCCAGGTTGTATCCTTTAGGCTCTGTGAGAACAACATAGATAGATGTGTCTAACATTGCTCAACAGGATTTCAGAGATGGAGGGAAGCTGCTAAATTTATTGGAATTTGCAAATGAAATATTTTAAAGCATTCTAGCTTTGTGATATGAGTCCTCAAGAAGCCAAACCAGTAATGGTGCTTGCTAAGAGCCTGGAGAGAATTCAGAGCCGAAATGCTAGAATAAACTTAAGGATGTAGCTTGGATATTTCAGAAGAAAGTAGAGCAGATTATAGACCCAACAGCTTTTTATAAGAGACAGTTACTGCTTTGTTCAAGCCTTAATTATTTCCTTATTTTAGAAGGCTATAGTTTCAAGCACCAAGATTCTCATAGTATTTAAAAGATTTCCATTGCATTGAAAAAAGTACTGAGCCAAGCATAGTGTTTTTACATCCTTGCAATGTCAGTTTCCTCAATTTGTGCATTGGGGATAGTTAAATAAATCTCCATTATATTTCACACCAGGTCTTTCCTGGTGTGAAGAATCTTTACCTTGGTATTTGTGATGTTTGCTTTAAAATAGAGATGCCAAGTTTCTGGCTGTAATAGTTGCTTCTGAAATCCTCTACCAGCATCTAGGTGAAATAGCTAAACATTTTGAATGCTCTTTGAAAACCTGGGAAAAGAGAAAGACCATGGGAAGCTTTACTGGAGATTTAAGAGTTTCATTAACACTGATAGCTGTAAAGTGGGTGATTGGAGATGATTATAAGGGCTACAAAATCACAATGTCAGTTAAATATAGGAGCTTCCAGATGCCCTCACTAACAGTTGTACATAAATACTAAACCTAACATACAGAAACATTTTGATGAAAAAAATTGATAAAGTCAAAAACTTGGAATCACTACATCTCCCTGAACTTTATTTTCTAATAAGAGCATCCCCCCAACTGCCTTATACTCTGTAAGATCACCTATCTTTGGCCATAGACACTGGTGGGGCACAAATCTCTGGAAAACACAACCCATTATGCCCATAAGTTGAAAACAAGAGATATATTTTATACTCACCCAGCCCCAAAGGAGAAATAGAAGACCTGGTGTGGATGAAAGAGTCTTGACAAAAAGAGTTGCAGAAATCGGGTAATCCCAACATTAGTGAATTGAAACTGCCCGGAGAAACACAGAATTGGGAAATACTCAGACTTTCTAAGAAGCATAACAGGTGGATTCTGAACTGAAGTTAAAGGCCAAACCTGCACTATGATTTAGTGGTAGAGGTGGCATTTGAGGCCAGAGGAAATTCAGATATATGGTCTGTGGCATGATGTAGGGGATTCACTGGGAGATTAGTATGTTATTCAGCTTTTCCCATCATGATAGAACACTTAACAGAAACCACTCATGAGCAAAGTGTTGCTTAAGTCACAGTTTCAAAGGCTTAAGTCCACAGTTAACTTCATTGTTTCTAGGCTCATTGCAGAAAAACTTGGCAGAATAAGCTTGCTGGGGAGCAGAGAAAGAAAGAGAACAGATCCAGGCAGAGGGAAGCTTTTCCTGTCAAAGTCATGACCCCTTGATTAACTTCTTCCAGTAGGACCTCTCATTATGATACCTCATCCATTTATAAGGTTGAATATATTTATTAACAACACCTTTCCATGGCACCATCAGCTAGGATTCAAGCTATCAACACATGAATGTTTGGGACATTTTATGTCCGAATAATAATAATAATAATAATAATAATAATAATAATAATAATATAAAATGCTTTAGGTTTGTTCCTATAAGTTGAGAGTTATTACAGTTGGTTAAGTGAAGGCCAGTATGGCATGTCTTCACCAATTTTTCAAGCAATAATTTGTTCTAGAATATTGGAACACAGCAAGTCATTATCAAATACTTGCAAATTTCAAGTGAGTTGGTGTTCTTATTTTATTCACCATTAATTTGTGTCTTGGCTATAAATGGTTTTATACAGTCTCATACCTGATTAGAGCATTTTACCAGAGTCAACTGAATAGCAAAACAGAATTTTAGAGGTGAAAATAATAAAGTTTTGCACACCTATTCTGATTTCTTTAGTCATGTTATCAATAAAGATACTAATATTCAGAATGACAGATTATCTGACTGTTTCACGTAAGTCAGCTCCTCTGCTCCTTGCTCTGTGTCGTTCAGATTTAAATGCCATATTACTCTCCAAAATATATCATTGCATTTTATTGATAATATTATGCAAACTAACCAACTATGATGGGTATTCTTGGTTGTCAACTTCATTACATCTGGAATTAACTAAAATCCAAATAGCTGGGCACACCCGTGGATGATTTTTCTTAATTACTTATTTGAAGTGGAAAACTTACCTCTTGTCTAGATCTTCAGAGGTGGGAAGATCTACTTTTAAGATCTGGTTCATATCTTCTGCTGGCTGTCTATTGTAAAAGAGATGGAAGAAGGAGGCTTGCTTTCTCTTTGCTTGCTTTCACCTTTCTACCAATTCACCTCCTTTCCTGGCATTGGAGCATACTTCTTTGGAATTCCAACATATACTGAAGACCAAGGGATATGTTTAACCTTATGGGCAAAATAACTTCTAGATTCTTGGAATTTCCATTGGTAGACAGCCATTATTAACCTAACTGGACAATATATTGTAAGTCATTCTAATAAATCCTTTCTCTCTGTCTATCTCTGTCTCTCCATATAAGTTCTGTTACTCTAGAGAACCCTAACTAATATACCCACGGTGATTGAATTTTGCAAAATCTGGCAGCTTGAGTAAGGAACAGACAAGCAAAACAATGTGAGATAGACTTTGTAGTATTAAGACTATAGTTACATCTGTACAGTATTTAAAAAAAAAAGGCTGGTGATGGTGTCAGGGCCCATAGAAATAACTCTGCTTCATCTTGACTTAAAGTCAGAGAGTTAAAAACTATCCTTACTCTTTCAAAGTTAAAGACTTAAGACTTAATGTTCTAAGGCATGGCTACTGAAGGATGTCTTACCTAGATAGCAAGAGATTTAGTCTAAGGTTGTTGTTATTCTTGATCCTCAAGGCCAGAAATTAAGGGATTTGATCTAAGGCTTGGTTATTAAATGTTTGCAGAATTAAGGAAGTAAGCCTGTTCCTTGTATCATGGTAAAGAAATCTTTTGCATTTCCCCCTTTTGGATGGGATATATAAGAACTTTGAGCAATAAACTTAAGGATGATCCTAGTATTCACTGGCAATGTCATCACAACTCTATTCTGTGTCTCTGTCTTTTCTTCATATCTTTGATTTTTCTACCCACCATTTCTCAATCCACACTCTCCCTCTCAGGTATGAACTGGGCAAGTTGGCTGGATCTGACTGAAGCCCCTCAAAAAGACCAGTTCCTATATGGTGGAATGTCCCTTCTTATTAAAAAACAAATTACATTGTGTCCTATGAGCAAAGAATGGAAATTTTATTTGCATTCTTGGGCTAATTCCAAGAAACACATAACATATTGAAGACTTCTGTTCTGACCTGTTTACCAGCCAGTTTCGCTTAGAGTCTGGTGGGAGAAATGACTTCATTGCAGAAAAGGAATCAGTTGGTCTACTATTTGATTCTCGTTATTTACTGTACTTAATAGTGAAAGTGGGAAAATTATTAAGGAATCTGAGCCAGGACTTGTACCAATAATGGGTCCTTTTCCTAGCAGAGGCTGGTTATGGATGGTAAGGGACAAATACAAGGTCATCTTTCATGATTAAATGATATCTGATCTTTGAATGATCAAGTTAGGCATTTGAAAAATACTTGTTTAAAAGACAAATAAATATAATGCTTTAAATTTTTATTTTATGTGTATTAGTGTTTTGTCTACAAATATGGATGTGATTTACATCCTTGCCTGGAGCCTGTGAAGTCCAGAAGAAAGAAACAAACCTCCATCCTCTGCAAAAGTATCAAGCACTCTTAATGGCTGAGTTATCTCTCCATCTCTAAAATAGGACTTTTTCAATCAATTTTTCCATTTAAAAAACCATTTCTAAAATATACTTGTTTAACTTAAAGTAACTATGATTAAAAACACTCTTAGAAAAAAATAATTTTCTGAAAAGTATATCGGAATTAAGCATTAGTTCACATATTATCAAGACACCTAAGTCGATTCATGGACACACTGCATATCAATTGTCATTTGGTCTCTTCAGTGGCAAATAATTACACATACAGAATTAACAAACCTGATGTAGTTGGCCAATCATGTTTTTTATTTATTTGTAGATCTAAAGTGTGAAACCGAGCTGTGTGGTAGCTGTGGTTTTCTTTCATTGTTCTCCTTTATTTTTCTTCTAGTATTAAGTTTAGAAGCCAGAGCTATGCCAAGCACTCTACCACCACACCCAAAGTTTTAGCACATGTGTTTGGCAATGAACATAGGTTGGCATGGAAAATACTTCTGCTTTCAGTGCTTAATATCTTTATTTCTAAATTGGGATAGTTCCTGGATTGACTTTATTAGAGATAAAAATTAGTTATTTACAAGCTTAATATTGTTTTTACAGTAAGTTTCCTTAAAACTGAACAAAGACACAACTGTGTTTACTGTATTTATGATGACTAATTAGATGAATGAAGCTGAACAAAGTCTAACAATATTTAAAACTATTTAAAAGTCTCCATATTGATTTAACAATGTAAGTGTTCTATCAACCATAAAGAAAGAATGTTAAATGATCCAAGGTTAATTAGCTTTCAGTGCTTAGCCAGTCTTTTGAGCCTAAAAGTATAACATGAATTTTTAAAAGTATGATTTTTTCTTAGCTTGGCTTCAGAGAGCCAAAAATACTAACCATTATTTAATGAGGCATAAATAAGTGTAATGGAGCTTAAAATTTTTGCTGAAATTTCAGTTTTGTGAGACATAAGACTTCCTTTGATTTCTGATTACAGGAATTTGTTTAATTTATGAAAAACACCTTAATTCCTCAAACAATTATGAAGACATTGAGATATGGTAAAGAGAGGTGACTTCTAAAATGTACAAATGTTCTTTGGAAATAAGTGATGACTATAAAGACAAAAAGGATTTTGTATAGACTGGGTTCTCAGATTTGAATATGTGTTTTATCCCATACAATCCATCTCCCCATGGGGAGATCCCTCCCCAACTATTTATGAAACACAGTCATTTAACTGTTTACCACACATTTAGCACATTACGCATTTACATGGTAACACATGTATCCCCATTTTTGATGATAATGGAATTCTAGGTTTATAACTGCTTGGCTATTGTAGGTAATGTTGGTGGGGATGGTTTTGGCTTTTGATTTTATAACCACTTAACAAACATGTCATAATTTCTGTCATGATTTGTCCATAACGAAAGCTCAAACTTCATATTTAACTTTGTTTTCCTGTATGTGATATGGCTTTTTCTATATGTGCCTGTTGTTTTCAAACATTTCAGTCACACACACACACACACACACGCACACGCACACGCACACGCACACGCACACGCACACGCACACACACACACACACACACACACACACACACACACACACACACACACACACACGGGAACCAATTTTAATCAGACTTTTTGGTCCAGTTTATTGAAATGAGGAATGCAATTGTGATATTAAGCATCCTTGTCTAGAATGCAATTGTGCTGTCAAGTGTCCTTATCTAGACATTCTATTAGTATTAGTTACTGGTAGGTTACATACATTCCACTACTATCAATGAAAAGAGACAAAGGAGAAAAAAATTGAGCTCCAAACATATCTCTCCTCTCTCTCTCTCTCTCTCTCTCTCTCTCTCTCTCTCTCTCTCTCTCTGTCTCACACACACACACACACACACACACACAAACACACACAAACACATGTAAAGCTGTCTTTAGATCTTAGCTTCTTTGTTTTAAATAATTTTCATATTTGGCTTTTAATTCAAATTGTTTGTTTAAATTTCTATATCACCAAATTCATTAGTCTTTTATACTGTGTCTAATTTTCTCTTTTAGGTGGGGGGTTTCACCAAAATAATTTATCATTCAGAGTGAGGGATTTATGCCATTGTAAAAGCATAATATGCCTGCAAGAGATTCAATATTCAATCCCAGCACTAAGGTTTCACATCTAGAAAAATGTTTCAAAATGTAGATACTTGTCTTTCCTAAACATGGCATTTTTTTCAGCTTCTTGAATATATGAAATATAGTCATAATAATATTTAATGACCTTGTATCTAAGTTCTGCCATGTGTTCTGGATACATTTCAGTTACTTATTTTTATTGGCTTGATTACTTGCCTTTTATTGCTTTTCATATATTTCTGTTATTGATATTCTGGTTAATTATTTATAGAATACTACACATTGTAAATATCAAGTTTCCTGATTTTTTTATTTCTTCCTGTTTAAGCCATGTTCTATAAGTCCTTGAGATAGTGTTGGGAGAGTTTTCAAAGTGCCAATCTTTTCAAAGCAAGCATTTTGTACTTTTTTTTTTAATCAAGCAACTTTCACATATTGAGGAATCTTCTGCCACCTAGTCCATACTCCCCTACTATGACAGTAGTTGATATGCCTTGAAATCCCAAGTTGCCTGGACTATGACAAAGAAAGTCTTCCAGGCCCTGTGTAAGTTTTTCTCCTGGCCTTGTGTAGGTTCTGCCAGTTGAGTAGTCTAGAAGGCCTTCTATAATTAGTGAGAGTCGTAGGGGAAATGTTGACCACACCCACAGGGGCTGCCACAGGTGATGCTGTCCACACCCACTTGGGGGTTGGCACAAGTGATGCTGACCACGCCCACTTGTGATGTAGCAAGGCTTTAAATATCAGGGATGCATGCATGTGGCCCTCCTTTTTCCCTCTCCTGCCTGGATGAACAAGACTGGCTTCATAGTGTGAGTCCTGTCTTAATAAACTATCTGTGGTCAATCTAGTTGTGACTCCATTCTGTTCCACATTAGCTGGTGTCAGAAGTGGGGAGGTCCTTCTGTGTATATGTTTGTCTTATTGGTTGGTAAATAAAGTACTGTTGGCCAATAGGGAAGTAAGATAGGTGGGACTAGGAGTCGAGGAGAATTCTGGGAAATGTAGTAAAGAGAAGTATTGTGATCCAGGCAGGAAGTATATGATCAGGGACAAGAAGGAAATTGCTCTCTTCCTCCTCCTCTCTTCTCTGTGGAACCTCCATTTGATCCCAGGAAGAAGATGCATGCCACTGACATTCTCCATAAGATAAGCATTTATTAATGGCTATGGTTGATACTTAAGACAGAGCAAGCATATAAGAAATCCTAATCATTGGCCAGCAACATGGTACCTAATATTAATCTCTGTATGGTATTTTGGGCACCCACATGGTGGTGGGGCTCAGGCAGCTTGACTGAAAGATTTATCATTACAGAGAGTACTCTGTGTATCCAGTTGTCCTCCTAGCACTCTTTCCTGATGCACCAACATCACGGCATCCTTGGCTCTCAGCTCCATATTTACCAGCATTTTCTTGGCTTCTCTTCCAATTGTCCAACTCCTTCTGGGTGTCACTCAAATTCACAACCTCTTAAGGCATAGAAACCAATACCAATAAATCCATAACAATGGTATTGAAAAGGATCAACAGCTATTGTTTTGCTTTTCTCTATCACTTTCTGCCTTCTGGAAGTCTATTACAACATTTGAAGAAGAACAGCTGCTCAGGTTTACTTTCCCAGAGTGATTTTGAAAACCATAATTATTATGTATTTTTAGACCTAGAAGCAGTCCACTTCAGTAATCTCAACAGAGTAATTTATTGTAGATTATTTATATGTGCATTTTGTTTTATTATATTTTTAAAGCCTTCATAGGCATGATGTGAACAAGAGAATTTTAAATGATATATAAATGATAATTTGGGTATATATTTAAAGTTTTGAAAATATGCCATAACTAAGTATTTGAAAAGGAGATATGTCTAAGAAAGGATTGAATAAGAAATGGAAGAAACTTGGGTATAAACAGACTTGCAGTTATATATTATTACTAATTCTACACATTTGTAATGTGTTTTAATTACTAATTTCCCATACTAAAGATGATATTCAAATACAAGTAACATACTGGCCCCAAATTTGTTTATAATATTCTGTATGCTTTATCTTCTATCTACTTATAACCAACACATTACACACAACTTAGTGGGATTTTAGATTAAAATGTTTTACTATACTTTGATGTGTATTTAGCTTGCAAAACTAAGTCCTTTCTCAATATTGCATACACAAGTATCAAGATACATATGTACAGATTTTGACTTGATCATAAAAGCCACTAGAACTACTAGGCTGAGATTTGAAGAGTAGTTCACAACTTTGATTAGGATGGAGCTAAATGCTGTGTGTTCTTTTGCTTCTAAACAAAGTAAGTGAAGCCAGTGAGCAACAAATGTTCCTTTAAAGCCATCAGACAGTGTTTTATTGTTATTATTATTAATTAAATGTATTTATTTATTTTCCATTCCAACTGCAATTTCCCTCCCTCTTCTCTTCCCATTCCCTCCCCCCATATCCCTCTGACCTCCCCCAAACACACTCCTCCTTTGAGCAGCCTCTCATGGCACATCAAGTTGAGGTAGAACTAAACTCTTCCCCTTGTATTAAAGCTGGGCAAAGAAACCCAGAATGGGAAATAGTTTTCTGGGACAGGCCTTTGCTCCCAACACTAGAGGTCTCACAAATACTCCAAGGTACACAACTGTCACATATATAGAGAGGTCATAGGTCTATCCCATGAGGTACCCTAACTGTTCTGTGTCTGTGAGCTCCTATGAGTCACAGACATATGTGACTCCTATGAGTCACAGACAATTGCACAACTCCTATGAGAGTTGTACAATTCTTCCTCCCTCTCTTCTGCAGGATTCTCCAGCTGAGAAAGTAAATAAAGAGACTTCTTGATAGGCATGTGGGGTGCACTTTGTGGTCAGGTAGAAACCTGGTGCAAGGAATACTTACAGTTATCAACAAGGATGTCCGATGATAAGACTCCTTGCAACAGTAGGTAGGTAGCTGGATCTAGACCTTTTCTGTAATCAGATTGGTAACTAACCCAATTATCATCAGAGAGCCTTTACCTAGGAACTGATAGAAACAGATGCAGCAATCCACAGCCAAGCATTGGTGTATTTTGGTTTTGTTTTGATTACATTCTTTTTCAGGATCCCATGAGCCTTTCTAGGGAATTCATGGTTTTGCATAGTAGTTTGTTGAACTCTCATAAACGTGCCCCATATTTGCTGTAGTATTGGAATAAGAAGTCTTATGTGGGCTGGGCGTTGGTGGCACACATCTTTAATCCCAGCACTCAGAGGCAGAGGCAGGTGGATCTCTGTGAGTTCCAGACCAGCCTGGTCTACCAGAGCTAGTTCCATGAAGCCTCCAAAGCCACAGAGAAATCTTGTCTCAAAAAAAAAGGAAGTATTATGTGGAAAATTTTAAATAAACTCAGATATAACATGGAAAATTTTGTTTCATTCTCTCCTGTTATTTTGCCTTTCTTTTCTATGAATTATACATTTTCCTTTTTTACAGAGTGCTCAATAGTAAAACTCCTCTGGACCTATGTAGATAGCATCCTTTCTACCTCAAATCTTGTCATCCTTTCTGTATAAATACCTGCTCTATGAACTTTATTGAAATGGAAAGACATTAAGCCCAAAACTGGCCAGTAGGAATTTTTCTCTAAGGCACATGGAGCTAATCCAGAGGGATTAGAAGGCACAGCCTTCAACATCAAGGCACTTGACTGCCATAAACTACTTTGTGGGAGGGGGGGGGAATGTATATTGTACATGAGAAAGACAAAAGAGGCAGAGTCACAGGCACAAGCAGAGATGAGAAAAATGTGGTTTAAGACACAGAACAAGAAGCAGGATAAAAGTCATTTTTCTCCTTTTATAACAAGATTCCATTTTTATTTTACACTAAATTAGGAAACAATTGTATTAGAAATGTTTCTTCCCACCAGAGTTTAGAATGTTTTCACTTTTAGCAATTAAGACTAAATGATTTCACATAAATAATTCAAAATGACTATTGATTAAAGTATGTGTTTGTTTTCTGGTCAATAAAGGTTTATTTCTGCAATTAGAACATTAATATTCCACTAGGTGTGTTGGATAATTGCAAAAATTAAACAGAAAGTTCAGAGAAAATGGTGGCTTTTATCTTTCCATTTACAGAGATGAAGTGATTGTACAAGTACACAGACGAAGGAGGAGATGGGCCCAGGGCTTGATCTTGCTTCTCATCATGTCACCGGGCATGCCCTCCATTTATTTCATGCTTTGCTGTGAAACACAACAACACTGGTGCCCAGCTGTGTGAAAGGAAGAAGAGCAGAGTATGTGTCTGTTAAAAGACTACTCTGCCTTAGATGTTCTGCTTTCAAGGAATCAAAGGAGTTGCATGGCGCTTTCATATCTCATGGGGTCATTACACACACAGAGCATCCCAGACACATGATAAATGTGGAGCCAACAGTCATGTTATCTCAGTTCATCTTCAAGCAAACATGGGACTTAGTTACCTTACAGATGAAGAAATTGAGATGGAAATAATGTCTTTAATGTCACAGAGGAAGTGATTGGGTACAGCCAGAACACACATTCAGATCTTTCTGAACAGCATTCAAGCAAAATGTTCACCTTTGAAGATCTCAGGGTTAGTAGCTATGGTTGTGGGCATCTTTCTCCTCTAGCAGCATCAGGGATCATGTTCTTTTCATATTTAACTCTGAGAATATTGATGAGTTTTCCTTTTCCTCAAATCAGCTAATAGATGTTTATTCTAGTATAATGACAAATTTAGAAATAAGCAACATTATAAAAATTCCATAGAACATACATAACTACGAACTTGCTAAACTGAGTGAATGAAATTTAATGATATATTTAAGTTGATTTAGTTAATTGCAATGCCTAAAAGATAACTAACAGCTCTCAAATGCAATTTATTTTAACATACTAATTTCTTTTAATTATGTGTTATAGAATGTAGAATATCTTTGAATATCTTAAAAATATTTTTAATTTTTTTCAACATCCTTTACAATAAATATTTCCTTAGCCACATCTGTATTTAAAATGTATATGAACATTGTTACCTAAACATAATGGTATAGATACCATTGTAATAAATATCTTGAAAAGGATGATCCACAGATATGACTATTTTACTATATTTTTAATAAAACCTACACTGACAGTTTTTACATATTTGAGTAATTTTTCTTATTAATATCAAACTAGAATTATGTTGTGAAATATTTTTTAAGATGTGTTACATTTGCTTATGCTGTGGAATTTTTTTTTTTAATGATGCAAGGATGTGTTGCATTCTTTTATGTTGCATTTATTTTACTCTGTGAAGCTGTGTTACTTTGCCTGTCTAAAATACCTGATTGGTCTAATAAAAATCTGAATGGTCAATAGCAAGGCAGGAGAAAGGAAAGGTGGTGCTAAAAGGCAGAGAGAATAAATAGCAGAAATCTAAGAGGAGAGTGGAAGGAGTGAGAAAAGAAGGGACCAGCCACCCAGTGGCACAGCCAGATACATAACAAGAAGGAAAGAAAAGATACACTGATGGGGAAAGTACTTCTGTGTATGTTTATCTTATTGATTGTTGAATAAAGTTCTGTTTGGCCAATGAGACAGCAAATTAGACAGGACTAGGAGTCAAAGGGGATTCTGGGAAATGTAGTAGAGAAGTGGTGATCCAGGCAGGAAGTGACATAGCAAAGAGACTCATATTTAAGCAAGGAGAAACAGGAAGTGTTCTCTTTTCCCCTCTGCTCTTCCTCTAGCGGCACGATGTGATCCAAAGGCAAGGAGGGACACCAATGGAAGGTGTCCAATAAGATAAATGTTATAAAATATATAGATTTATGATCATTAAGACTGAGCTAACAGATGAGAATCCTAGTCATTGGCCATGCAGCATTTGAACCTAATACAAGTTTCTGTGTATTAATTTGGGCCCTAACTCTGGTGGGCGGCTGGCTTAAAGTGCACACATGTGGAGGTGGGGCTAGGTGGCCTTTGGCGGAAAGATTTATCGTAACAATACACAGAAATATAGAAAGGTAAAAGCCCAGAGGCAAAAGGTAGATAGGATAATTGCTAAGGGAAGCTGGCAAGAAACAAGCTAGGCTAAGGCCAGGCTTTCATAAGTAAGAATAAGACTCTGTGTTTGGTTTATTTTGGAGTTGGGGGGTGGGCCCACCAAAGAGCAAAGAACAAAGAACTGAAGAGCAAAGAGTAAAAAACAAACAAACAAACAATAGATTTATTTTTCTGTGATTAGAATATTCATGTAATATAAATGCTGTGTTCTTTCTAATTCATTTAAAAATTGTATCACCTGCCAGGGGTTTGCATAAAATTCCATGCTCAACTAAAGAGAATCCCCTAAATTAACAACTCATAGAACACATACACACATGGCATGATGACACATGTCATAGCACTTGGGAGGCAGAGGCAGGTGGATCTCTGAAGTCAAGGCTAGCCTGGTCTACCAAGTGAGTTCCAGGACAGCCAGTGCTACACAAGAAAACACTGTCTAGTAAAGCCAAAAAATCCAAATTAAAGCAAAATTAAACAAACCCCCACATATTCAGTGCTGAATTTTGTTGTTATAAAATAGATCCTCTTAAATAAGTTTGACTGAGCCTTTAAACTTCTGTCTACTAAGCATTACTGTTTGCAATTATGCTTCACAAAATGACTTAATTCTTCTAAAAGCCATAATTATTCCATTTTGAACTTTAAAATTTTTGACTAGCTAGTTGCAGATTAAAATAATTCACATGAATCTAGAAGAATAATTTTGAAATACCACTTAAAGACTGCAATATAGTTATGTATTTAGGGCATTCTTTGGAGAAATAATTTATTTTCAAATGACACTAAATCCCCCTTGAGCCTTCTGGCAAATTATTTTTGTTTTGTATTATTTAAAAAGAAAATAAAGATTCAAGTTCATCCTATTTCTGATGTTTTAATTGTGCTTACTCTTTGAAGATTTCATATATGTATACAATATAACTTTTAACATACCCACCTCTGATTTCTCTTCCTCCAATTATCCCCAGGTACCCCATTATATCTATCCCCATATCTTATTCATTTGTCTTACTGAGGATAATTAATGATGCCCATATGCACATGAACCTGTAGTTTGGGCATAAGGAACCTTTTAGTGACCACATCACTAAAGAAAATAGATTGTTACTCTCCCTGTAACCATCCACTGCCAATAGTTCCTCAGCTTGGTGTGGAACCTTGAGATCCTCTCTTTAATCTGTGTTAGGATTTTTAAATTATTATTTATTATTTGATAATATTACACATGCAGATAATGAGTTTAGAAAAAAGTCAGTCACTATAGCATCTTGTTAAATTTCTTCATCCCCAATTTCATGTGCTCTATCTTTTGAAAGTTGAAAATGGACTTTTTCATACAATATATTCTTTAGTTTCACCCTTCCCTAACTCCTGCCAGATAATCCCCACCTTCCTGCCCACCCAAGTCCACACCCTTTCTTTCTCACTCCTGCTAGAATGCAGCTAGATGTAAAACAATAAAAAGAAAAATACTAAGCTAAAATAAAAACAAATCTGAATAGAATATACCAAACAAACAGAAGAAAGGGAGCCAAATAAAAAGCACAGAAACACATACAGCCTGAGAAACACATACAGATGCAGAAACACATACATTGGCCAGGCATTGGTGGTGTGTGCCTTTAATCACAGCACTAGGGAGGTAGAGGCAGGTGGATCTCTGTGTTCGAGGCCAGCCTGGTCTACAGAGCAAGGATAGGCTCCGAATCTACACAGAGAAACCCTATCTCAAAAGAAAGAAAGAAAGAAAGAAAGAAAGAAAGGAAGGAAGGAAGGAAGGAAGGAAGAAAGGAAGGAAGGAAGGAAGAAAGAAATACATGCATTGTCAGACAGAAAAACACATATAGACTAAGAAACACATGCAGAGTCAATAACACACATATTGGCAGACAAAGAAACCCAATAACAACACAAAATCAGAAGTAATATATATAAACAAAAGGCCTATATGGAAAGAAAAAAAGGCTCAGACAAGGCATTATGAGTTGAAGAACTTCCAAAAATACCACTGAATTCATTTTATGTTGTCCATCTACTGCTGAACATGGGGCCTGGCCTTTAAAGTAGTATGTATCACCAGTGAGACTAAATTTTCCTTTGTAAGTGGTTATCAATTAGAGATGTTCCTGGGTTAGGGATGTGGTTGTGGGTCCACTTCCACTCTCAGCACTTGGACCCCATCAGATCCATAGCTGTACAGGCCTTGTGCATACTGGCAGTCTCCAAGTGTTCATATGTGTATCTGTCCTGCGATGTTTAGAAGACCACTTTTCCTTGGTGTCCTCCATCTTCCAGGCTTGTACACTCTTTCGCCTTCTCTTCTGCAAAGCTCTCTAAGTTCTGAGTGGAGGCATCTTCTAGAGACACCCAATTTAGGGTTACATATCACAAGGTCTCTTACTCTCTGTACATTGTCTACTTGTGGGTCTCTATTCCAATCTGCTGCATAAAGAAGCTCCTCTGATGATGGCTAAGCAAGACACTGATCTATGAGTATAGCAAAATGTCCTTAGGACTCATCTTATTACCACGTTCCCTTAGTAAAGCTGAATTATTGGTTTTCCCTGACCTATCTAGTCTCAGGTTGTTGGCCATTGGAGCAGTGTCAGTGATGGGTCTCATCTCATTTCCCATAGTCATACTACTGTGGTGAAGCATGCAGAGACTCTTTCTCCTCTCTAATTATAGTAGTACTTGTTCGTTGAGTTTTAAATTAAGAAATACTAGGTCAGCTAATAGCCCTGAAAACATTAACTTTTATTTTTAGTCTTCTTTCATGATCAATATGCTATTCCCCCTTATCTCAGAGTTAACATGCTTGATCTATGACCTTGTATTTATCTTTGAAAATTATACAATGTATTTTTGTGAATATGTGTTTTCAATACCCCACAGAAAGACCACTATAGTCAATATTCTTATTCTGTAACCAAGTACAAAGCACTCAGCACTATAAACACACACACACACACACACACACACACATACACACACACACACACACACACACACAGAGAGAGAGAGAGAGAGAGAGAGAGAGAGAGAGAGGGAGAGAGGATATTTTTTACTTTGTTTAATTATCATCTGTTTGACAAGATCAATGTCTGACTTTCTTGATTTGCATTTCTATGGTTTTGAAGAGCATTGTCTAGCACACTGCTCAGTCATGGAAGCAGCAAGGCAGGTACTTTATCTCCTTCAATGTTTTTTTACCCCTCTCCTCTATTGGATTTTCTGTCTTTTCCTCAGTTCCTCTACTCCTTTATCTCGGTCACATTGGATTTAGTGTGTCTACTAGAAAAATCTCTCCCTCTCTCTCTCTGCTCCTTTATCTCTATCATGTGAGACCACAGAAAGCACGCTGCTCTCTGTTGGCCAGATAGAGTGTTTACTAAGGGCAACACATTGACACACCATGTGTCTTGGGCTGGGACTTTCAGAATCCAGAACTGCAAGAAATAAATAAATTTCTATAAAGCCACCTCAAATTCTGTTTTTGTTTCTTGAACTGGTTAATTAAAAATCCTTCTCCAAGTTACTTTACAACTTTTTTTTTATGCAAACAGCATGAGGCTTTATTGTTGTTTAACGAGCTAACCCCATGTTAGCTAGGGCCTTCCATCCATCCACCATGGCGGATGGCTAGGAAAGACACCTCAAAGCTGTCTGCATAGATATCTTATAGGGCAGCATAAGGGGAGGGTCTAGGGTTACACACAGGCTCAGGATTGGTGTGCCTCCAGGCTTGGAGGTTTTGCCCTGTGTTGATTGGTCAACTCGTTGTTATGGCCCATAGGCCCTCTCAGGGTGGTTGCTATGCTCTGAGTGTCATTGCTGAGTACTTGTCCGTAAAGCACACCCACATCCATAAAGCATAGCACTACCAGCTAACTTCTGATTGGTTCCTTTCCACGAGGCAGGCATCTAGTGACTAAGGCAAGGTCACACAAGCACTTGTTCAACTGTTATGGCTGCCGAAATGGGGAACTGGTCCCTTCATTCCCCCATTTTTTTTTTTGGAAATTCCTTACAACTTTTGTTTATAATAAATTTTATGTTTTATTTTCCCTTTCCTGTCCTGTATTTGAAATGCCACTTTGCTTTTTATGGTGTTATTCATTGTATTTGTCTTCCTTCATTTCATCTGTGTTCTTGTGTGTATGTGTTGTTTTAATTTCCAAGTATTTCCACCTTCCTATAAGACAAAATAGACATATTAAGACATTCCACCCCCTCTTCTAAATAATGTCAGCAAATTGAAAATACAGGTTGAAGAAAGATATATTTACAAGAGGATGCAATTTAAAATTAAAAAAAATACAATGATGAACTATTAAAGAGAAATATTCTTAAACCAGATTCCCTTAAAAAACTGTAACATTTGATTTGCTTTACACTTGCTCGACGATGAATGAACAAACCAATGAGGTGGTTCACTGCTGTGGATTTGACTTGTTCTGAAAGAATCCAGGGAAGTTTTATCCAGAATAAAGTCTTGTCTTGCTTTAGAAAATTTCTACTTCCTGCTAGCCATGATAGTTTAGCCTATTAAGGATAGAGTGAGCTCTGTCTTTAGATAACTCACACTCACATTGTCTTGGGTGCTGGCCTGTTTCACCTTATTAGCAGCTTGAACTCTGTTCCTCAGCAGTACACAGATTTTTGCAACAAGAAACTTACACCTCACTGCAAAAGCACTGTGTGGACTTTGGTCTCTATAAAATGCTCAAGAAAATGACACACAAAAAAGTGCATCTTACTTTTTGAGTATGATGTTGTTAGATACAGAGAAGTGTATGTACTAGTAGTTGGTGAGATCTTAGCAGCACCTAGTGTCTGGCTGTGGAATCACATCTGAGACTGGGAATCTGTGATGGTAAAACATACAGGTTATGTGTCCATCGTAAGGTTGGATAGTGAGTCATAGCAGGTCAGATCAGAGATCTTGCCTGCATTTCTAGATAACTGTTCTGAGACACCTCCACGAAAGAGAAGTCTCTTTCATAACCAAGGAGTAGCCAAATAGTTTCAAAGATGCTCAATTGAAATAGCCACATATCAGCTTAAAAATTGGAAGTCTTGAGCCTAAGGGGATGGCTCAATTGGAAAAGTATTTGCAGGGTAAGGATGAAGACATGAGTTTGAGCCTTGGAACTCACATGAAAAGGTTAGATATAGTAACATGAGCTCTGGGGAAGTAGACATAAGGAGATACTTACAGCTTGCTGCTCAGCAAGTCTAGGTAAATTGGTAAGCTCTGGTTTCTGTGAAGGACTTTCTTAAATAAATGAGGTGGACAGAATTTTTTCCTTTTCCTTTTTTATTTGAAGTAGAAACAAGATTGTTTTACATGTCAATCCCAGTTCCCTCTCCCTCCTCACCTCCCTTGCTACCCCCCCCAACTAAAACCCTACCTAACACATACCCTTTCTGTTCCCCAGGGAGGGTGAGGCCTTACATAGGTGGTCTTCAGAGTCTGTCATATCCTTTGGGATAGGGCCTAGACCCAACCCCTTCTGTCTTGGCTCAGGGAATATCCCTCTATGTGGAATGGGCTCCCAAAGTCCATACCTATGCTAGGGATAAGTACTGATCTACTTCTACAGGAGGCCCCATAGATTTCTGAGGTCTCCTCACTGGCACCCATGTTCATAGGGTCTGGATCAGTTCCATGCTGGCTTCTCAGCTATCAGTCTGGGGACCAAGAGCTCTCTCTTGTTCAGGTCAACTGTTTCTGTGGGTTTCACCAGCATCATCTGGACCCCTTTGCTCATCAGTCTTCCTTCTCTGCAACTGAATTCCAGTTCAGTTCAGTGTTAAGCTGTGAGTGCCTGCTTCTACTTCCACCAGCAGCTGGATGAAGGCTTTAGGATGGCATATAAATCAGTCATCAATCTCATTATCAGGGGAGGGCATTTAAGGTAGTCTGTCCTCTGTTGCTTAGATTGTTAGTTGGTATCATCTTTGTAGATCTCCAGACATTTCCCTAGTGCCTAATTTCTCTTTAAACCTATAATGTCTCCCTTTATTATGGTATCTCCTAAGTTGCTCTCCTCTATTCTTCCCCTGACTCAACTTTCCTGCTCCCTCATGTCCTCCTTACCCCTCCTCTTCTCCCCTCCTCATTCTCCTAGCTCCCTCTCCCCCGCCATGCTGGTGGGCAGATTTTTAGTAAGACTTATTGACCTCTGACTTCCACAACCACACACTTCCAAATTCCTACAGACCCATGTACACACACACACACACACACACACACACACACACACACACACACTTATACAAACTAATAAAAGGCTTAAGAAAAAGGAAGTTCTGATATTGTGGATATAAAAATATGATGTGTTATGTAATGTATGGGTGGCACTGGTACCTGTAAACCAGAGGTTGGATATATTTAAGAATAGTTATGCATAAGCATGACTGAGTTCACATTACTGCTTTTATTTCCTAAGCTCAAGTAGATCTTAATACATCAGGTTTGTAATTGATTGGCATAGTAAATAAATCACCAAGAAAGGACATGGAGGCTAAGAATAATGAAACCAATGAATTTGGTTACATATCTCTGATGATATATTGAGAAAGATTCTTAATTTCATTAAATATAAAATATTTTATGTATATTTTAGGACATTGAATAAACACTTAGCTAAAATGTTTATCTCTGTGCAGGCTAGGATGTATTGGGGATCTAGCCAGGTGCTGTATGTGCTAGGCAAGCACCCTGTCCTGGCTACATTACCAAACTGAGATTGTTATCTTAAATCTAGAAAGTACTATAATACCTCATCATATTCCTAAAGGATAAAATAACTAGAGAAAATAATTTTTATTTTCTAATAGATATTTAGAAATAATAAAAGAGCACAGTCAAATAGCATCAAATTAAAGAAAACAAAGCTAAAACTACAAAGAAAAAGGAAAATAATGTCTAACTCACACTATATACTTCATAAATACATTTAATGATTCAAGAAGAAATAAAAGGAGGTATTAGCATTTACCATGAAGTGCTATAATATACAGAAATATAGAAAGAAAATAAAACCCTACCTATTCATGTGTGGTTTGATGGTCCAAACGCAGGAGAGCCTCAGTCACTGCAGAAAGTTCCAAAGTCTGGATACTTCTTAAATCCACATTTAAGGTGTGCTTACATTTTCATCAGTATGTCTACCTTGGTGTTGGATCTTCCATCTAATCTTAATTACTGAGAGTGCTTTCTACTATGCAAGTTGGTACTCTGAGATGTTCCATGTCTGCACAGATGTCAGGAAAGGGCCAAACTTCTTTTGCCTAGTGATACACAGATAAATGTTTCGGGCTCTAAGAGCCATGTGGTCTCTGTCAGTTCCAATTATGGAACCCTAACAATATTGATTATTGCCATGCCCATCCATAGAAATTCACCAAAAGTTGGGGTGTGCAGTTCATGGTGTTTGTTTGTAAACTCTATTTAGAGCTAAACATTGATTTAACAGATGAATAAGAGAACCAGATCCCATCATTATCTTCTGTTAGCTTCATTGGTGAAAATTCTAAGCCTAATTTTCATACTTACTAGACTTTTGTCTAGACTTCACTTGTTAAGTTTCCAAAATGCAAAAAGTAATTAATTAAAATCGCTCAAACTTCTTGATCACAGGAACCATAAAAATTGCAGTAAATTGTTGAGTCTGATTGATAGCTAGTCCAGGTTGTTTTTAAAATATCACCAACTGCCTAGACTATACCCAAATGCAGAGTAAGTCTGAAATATGCTGGATGCCCTCTCCCATTTGATAAGTCTGTGGAGGGTCCTTAAATGGTGGAGTATGATGAAGTTAATGGAAGGTTGGCAAGTTACAGTCTGTCCTTGAAATGATCCAGAACTGAACCTAATGAGACAATGTGAAATCGCAAAGAACTGTAGAATGAATTACCAGGGTCAATGGTAGTCATCACTGAAATGAATGGCCTGACATAATGAAGCTCAACTACAAAATGATGATTGATGTGAGAGCAGCCACATAAAAGAAAAATAGCTGCCCACTCTATTGCTGTCCAGTGCAAATCCTTTTGTAAGAAGCATGTTAGTCAAGCACAGAGGTTCATTCTTTAAGTGATGGATATGGGCAGCCAATGAGTGTCCACAGTTAGGAGGAAGAATTTACTCTCCAATTTCACAATAGCATTTTAAATTGGTATCTTCTTCTTTCAGAATCTGGACTCTGCAGATCTTGCTGAAACGAGTATACTGAGACCCTTAAAAAGCCTAGCTGTTCGTACAATCAGGCAGCAATAGGTTCTCTTGGCACCATCTAGTGAGATCACAGTCAGTTTACACTCCACAGCTAAAAAACAAAACACTAGCCTGTGAGGGTTTTCTCCAAGTTTAGCTATTGTGAGACTGATGTCTGGCAAGTTGAAATCCCTTTCTTAAATTATTCCGAGGAGTAAGACTTGCAAATAATACAACATTTAACAAATACAGTCAACTGTCATTGTGGAGTCCTCCCCAGCCTGTGGTGTGTCATAATCAGTAATAACTTATAAGAACTGCAATATGTTGCAAATTAGGGTAGTCACCAATCTGATTATAGAAGGTCAGTTCAGGCACCCTCTCCACTACTTCTAGGAGTCTTAGCTGGGGTCATCCTTGAGGATTCCTGGGAGTTTCCCTGGTACCAGGTTTCTCCCTAACCACAAAATGGCCCCCTCTATCAAGATATCTCTTTTATTAGTCCCCTCTCTGTCCTGCTCTAAGTCGAACAACCTGGACCCAGGGAAGATGGATCAGGATCAGGCCTGGCTTGTTGGAACCTGTTCCCCCAGCAGGGATGTCTCATCCAGACTTGATGCAGGGAAAGGAGTTTGATCCTGCCTCAACATGGTATCACAAGTTTTGTTGACTCCCATGGGAAGCTTTCCCCTTTTTTAATGGAGGAGTGGATGGGGGGGTGGTAGACAGGAGGGAGGAGGGAGAGGCAACTGTGGTTGGTATGTAAAATAGGTGAAAAAATTTAAAAAGAAGAAATACAATATGTCTAAATCTATCACTATTAGATATATGACTATACTAAGAATAGGTCGCTCCTATTTAAAATATGCCCTCAGTTAACTTGGCAAAGTCTCTGGCCAGGAGATAAAGGTGGAGCATGTGTGGAACAAATGTGAAGATAAAAATATCTCTTAACTGTATAAATATTTAGTTTATACATACACACATACACAGCAGTAGAAAATAAATAGTTTGAGGCACAAATCTAAGTTTAATGTATACATTAGAGAGAACAATTGACAGAGGAAAATGTAAACCTTGCTATTTTTGCTTTGTTTAATTTTTCTTTTCTTCACTCTGCTGTGAAGAAAATCATGGTCTTCCTGCTTACGCTCCTGAGTTCTGAAATTAGAGATGTACATGTCCATATCAGACTGACCTTGCTTCTGGTTTGCCACAAGCATTCAGTTTGAATGGTCTGGGAACACATTGCCTCTTATGTAGTGGATTGTATGGAATGTTGAAATTCTGGTGCTACTGTCTGTCTTCCAACAGTCTCATACAATGTAAAATGTAGTGTATGAATGGTGCTACTGAAGTTAAACAAATTTTGAAATCAACAAGTCATGATGTATTTGCATCTGCATGAGTCACATCCTCCTATTCCTCCCAGTACTGACCTTTATCCCTTGGGCTAATACTGTTTTGAAAAACAAAAGTCCTCCTAAAACACTGGCAAAAAAACAAAGCAAGACTGGATTTCTTTGATTTTCCAACATGCAAGCAAAGCTTTGGTCAGCCTCGACAGCTGAAAAATATTTGTGTCTTTCAAGGGAAATAATGCTAACCCCTTGGTGCTTTACACACCCCCAAGTGAAAACAAACACACACCTATGGCTATATCATGGAGGCATTGGATTCCTATTTCGCTGTGCGGACTTTGCACAGTGGCTTTCCACCAGGAGACCTCTGATTGTCAGAATTACCACCCCAGCATCCTTTCTAGATCCCTAAGGAAGAACTCATTTCCTGACTAAGATTGGTCTTCTGCATTCTCTGGCTCACAGCCCTTTCTACATTTTTACTTTTCTCTCTTTTTTTAAATTTTTTCCCAGCTTGAATTACACTTTTTTATGTATTTGGAGGGGACAAGGAGGCATGTCATTGACTATGTATGGAAGTCAGACAGCTTTAGGAAGTTGTTTTCTTCCATGGTGTAGGTTTTAGGAATTAAACTTGTGTCATCAGGCTTGGTGACAAGTGCCTTTATCAGTGTTATCTTTATTCATTTTAAAGTTTTCACAAAAGTATTTTTTCATTCACTCATCCATCAAATTACTAATGAGATAAAGACAATGGGATGTTGATATTATCTTTAAAAACAATGGATTCTTTTCTACATTTAATATGAATTCAGGAGATTAACAGAAGTCACATGAACAAGTGAAAAAGTAGCCTATGCGTATGTCGAAATATCTGTAAGAAACAAAAAGTAGAAGAGTTTGATCTGTGCAGGATAGGCAATAGCTATTTCTCTGGAATGGGAAGGATGATACTTGTCATTAACATAGCTTGTTCTAAGCACTTCAAGAAAGAGAAACACTAGGGTGCATTCATTGAAGTGTGTGTTAGAATACAAGGAGATTTGGGGATGCCAAGTACCATGAAGAGACATGTATATCATTTCAAGATTGGGATCTTTAATTGTATGAGAAATAGGTTGACAGAAGTTTTATGATGTAAGAAGATTTTTTCTTAAGTATAACTACATAAAATAGAAGAATGTGATAGTGAAATTTACTGTTGACAATACAAGGTAGCATGATTTGCTTTTTAATTTGGGGAGACTATTTATCAAGGGAGATATCATAAAAAGTTTGACAGGTAATGTTTCTTTTTCCTTCTTGTTTATTTTCACTGACTGAGCAGAGAAAACTGAGGAATTTTCTCTTCAAAATTGTAACATAAACAACATTTTTAATGCAACCGTTGTAGAAATTTCAGGTATTAGGAACTGTTCTCAGCTAGAAAGAAGTCAGTGTTGGACAAGCTTGGATGAATTAAATGCCATTTTGATGTCCTACTTCCTGAAGCTGCATCCCCCGAGACAGCTGGTGATTTGAAATTTGAATGCAGTGAAATTTGGTTTTTCTCAGAAATGATTCTATGTGAAACAAAGGCAAAATAAATTTCCATTATAGGTAATACAGTGTTGCTGTATAGAAATAGAGATGTTTGTAATTAAAGAAACACAAAAGCATGATTTCCTGGATGAAGAATGACAGCACCAGGCATGGGTAGACCACTGTTTTAACAGACAAGATTCTCAGAACACTAAAGGGAGGACAGTAACTTGTATTCGCATGCAAACTGAAAATGACTTTTTAGACCAAAAGAATGGCAATACTATGAGTACTGAGAGAAGTAATTTTAACTTTGAGTTTAAATTCAGAAGCTAAGGATTTTAGGAAATCCATATATGTTGAACATGACATCAAGAAATATTCATTGTCATATAGAAAACACAGTCTGGCTTGGTTGTGTTTTGCACATAACTGGTCACTTGGCAGCAGTGTTGACTAATGATGTAGAAAAGATAAAAAAAAAAAGTAACATCACACTAGCAGTGATAGGAATTTGACCCCAGTCAAAGAACTGAAAGGTACCACATAAGCATTGGCTTCTTGAAGAAAGACTTGTTAAGTTTGTGAAGGTGGCAAACCCCATCCCTGGTACTACCATAAGGCGAGACAGAATGGACTAGTATATTATTGTCAATTTCCCCTGATATCTAGGTGGTTTGCCAGTGATGAGTGTGATCAATGAGGAATTCAAGCCTGTCTTATTTATATAACTTTCCATGAAGAATGGTAAAGCTGTTGGGTAAGCAGGCATGTTTCAGTGTACCTTAGAATGCTGAAAATATAAGCAATAAGGTTTGAAATACTGGGATTGATTCACACTATCTAAGTGGCATAGAAGTTTGCCCAAATTGTTAAAATTACAATATCATTTGAAACTTAGTAAGGTTTTATATACATTACTAAGGCATATGTACATCATATCCATAAAAAGCATGTATATACATGCATAAATCGGTGAATTTTCTGAATTTTCAGAGTGTAGATATATTATAAGCAGCCAAACAACTTGAAGATCAAACCAGTAACAAAGAACCTCTTTATCATCTTCTTCCAAAGAAACCATTATTCTGTGATTCATTGTTTTGAGATTATGATATGATTACATCATTTTCCCTTCTCTCCCTCCAAACCTTCCCATATAATCCATCCCCTTCTCTCCATCAAATTCATGTCCTTCTTTTTCTTTAATTATATATATATATATATATATATATATATATATATATATATATATATATCCTAAATACTACCTGCTTGGTCTACATAATGATATTTGTCAATATGTTTTCAAGGATGAAATTTGGCATTGGACAAACAACCCAATGGGGATGATTAATCACATCTCCCACTCTGAGAATCCCTAGTTGTCTGGAGTTCTCTGTATAAGGTTGAAGCCCTATAGCCTTCTTCCATCTACTTTGGAATGTCTGTTATTATTGTCCTTGTTAGGTTCATGTTTAGGTAATCTTGGTGACACTCCAACAACATTTACCAGGAGACACAATCTCTCAGAAAATTTTATTATCCTCTTGATTCTATAATCCTCTCTTGCCATCCTATGTAATGTTCCCTGAGAATTAGGTCTGAGGGCTGTTCTGAAGATATATCTAATGGGACTGGGCTCCATATCCCACCACTTAATTGGCTGTGGCCTTCTTCAATGCTATCTGCGGGTTGCAAGGATAAGCCTCCTTCACAAGTGATAAGGACCACATCTATCCCTATTATGACAGCAAGGAAAATGTAGAGAATCTAGCTAGGGATTATGCTGGCCCAGCAAAGTTGTATTCTGAATTTTAACACCAGAGATTAATATTAGCAATTTTTCTAGACTGAATGTATCAGTAGTCAAATATGCTATAATTCATGTAGCTGCTCTTTCCATGCCAGTTAGTGTAATTTAATTTTGTCATTTGAGACTGGGTGTTGCTTTGTAGCTTGCACTGACTTGAAACTTACTATGTGTGTTGAATTTCATAAGACTTTATATATTCCCACAAGGAACCTTCCATCTTGGATAGAAGCACATCAGTCACAAAATATTCTAAAGGGAGGTGAATTACTGCATCCCACAGAAAAACTCCTTACTCTCAGAAAATAAATCATTCAAAGACTTCAAGAAGTCTCTGAAACTGACCAGATTCACTGAGATCCTCTCTCTCCAAGCATATATAATCTGTAAGGATGGCTGAAAGGCATTCTTGACAAGCTAAGCTACCTAGAGGAGGCTTAGCCTGTGGAGGTATCGTGAAAAAAAAAAAAAAAAGAAACTGACCTTCTTAGAAGAAGAAGCTACCTGAGCTTCCTGGAGGATGTGGAAACCAGATGAGCTGCCTGGATGAGGCATAGACCAACTGACTGCCTGAAAGAGACACCCTCCATTCTGTCAAGATTTCTACCGGTTGGCACAGTGTGTTCCAGGTTTCTTGCTTTTGTGAGCTGCCACATATGCTTTGTTGGGTTAGTAATGCAGTTGTCTTTGAGTCATTTCTGCTGCTTTAGATAATCCCTCACCCCAGTAAAATCTATTGGCTCTCAAGTTGGACTTTGGTGGTATCCTTCCTTTGGTCTGAGGTCAGTGCCTTATCTAGAGTGAGTAAACATTTGTTCACATCTCCTCAATAATAGTGCCACACAACAGTTCTAAATTTGTGTGAACTTAAGTCTTCTGCATTTCTATGAGCTTAGACTTTCACACACTTTGTGTAAGTTTTTGAGTGAGAATCTGGTAAAGTTTAACAGAGTTTAATTTACATATCTTCCTATTTACAATTCTTTAAGTAGAAAACCCTTGCTAAATAAATTTAAAAAAAGAAACATTGTAAGAGAATGAGGACACATGGATGAATAAATGAAAAGGAAAAATCCTACTTTAATTTCCTAAAAGAATCAATTTTCTAATAATTGTATATTTTGTAATAGTGTCTGAATGTGCACTGTGTATGCATGCTTGTGTGTGTGTGTGTGTGTGTGTGTGTGTGTGTGTGTGTGTGTGTGTGTTGTGTTATGGAGACAATACTAATTTTCCCTATATGCATATCCAGTTAAATCAACATCACTTCTTGACTAGACTATTCTTTATACAGAGCATTTTATATCAATTTCAGAATAAATTCTTGGATATCCACCTGTGCTTCTACAATTGGCAGTGCTCCATTATGATAGATTATTTGATTTGTCTATCCTCACAATTGTGTAGCTTTAAAATAAGTCTTTGTGTCTGACACTTTTAGCCCTTGTCAAAGTTATTATTTTTGTTGTTTTTGGCTATTTACTACTATGAAAATTTATAACTCATTTGTCAGTTTTATGCAAAACAATCAACATCCTATAGAGATTTTCAGTGAAATTTCAATGTATCAAAAGAATAGTTCAGAGTAAGCTCTAGGAATAAAGCAAAGGCTTTACAATCACACACACACACACACACACACACACACACACACACACACACACACACACACACACACACACAAACACACACACACACACACACACACACACACACACACACACACACACCCCGCAGGAAAGATCTCAAATCAATCTCTTCACTTTAAAAACTAAGGAATTAAGGAGAGAACAACAAATGAAATTTGCAGCTAACAGGAAGAACTACTAAAGATTAAAACAGATAAACAAAACTAACATGCATTGATGTAGGAAATTAAATGAAAAATGAAGAAAACCAATTTAACCTGAAAGTTAATTTTCACTATTTTTTATTTTATTTTTAAAGAGGTTTTAGAATTTTATTTTGTTTTATATTAGAAACAAGCTTCTTTTACATGTCATTCCCAGTTCCCTCTTCCTCCCCTCCTCCCCTGCCCCCACCCACCCCCCATCCCAACCCCTTTCTGTTCCCCAGGGAGGGTGAGGCCTTCCATGGGAGATCTTCAAAGTCTGTCATATCATTTGGAGCAGGGCTTAGACCCTCCCACGTACGTCTAGACTGAAAGAGTATCCCTCTATGTGGAGGGGGCTCCCAAAGCCCATTCATATTCTAGGGATAAATATTGATCCACTACCAGAGGCCCCATAGATTGCCTAGATCTCCAAACTGACATCCTCACTCAGGGGATCTGGAACAGTCCTATGCTGGTTTCCCAGCTATCAGTCTGGGGTCCATGAGCTCCCCCTTGTTCAGGTCAGCTGTCCCTGTGCGTTTCTCCAGTCTGGTCCTGAAACCTTTGCTCATCACTCCTCCCTCTCTGCAACTGGATTCCAGAGTTCAGCTTAGTGTTTAGCTGTGGGTGTCCCCTTCTGCTTCCATCAGCTACTAGATGGAGGCTCTAGGATGGCATATAAGGTAGTCATCCATCTCATTATCGGAGAAGGGAATTTAAGGTAGCTTCTCAACCACTGCTTAGATTGTTAGAGATCTACGAGTTTGACCCCAAATAATAAATGCACTAATTTTATATTACATTTAATCTTTGGCACAGATTGTTGCCCTCCTCTAACTGCCACTCATTTTGAATGTAAACATTTAAAAGTTAGTTGGAAATCTCAAAAACTAAATAAATATTTAACATTTACCTGAAGTAGTTTTATATTTGTAAATTGATCTTGAAGTTATAGCACATTTATCTTTTGACAGACTGATTTTTGTTTGGAATGATTGATAGCATCTAGTGGCACAGAATTCTTATCACCATAATGTTTTTTACCCATGACAATGTCATTTAAGCTTTTGCACTTTTATTGAAGACATTTTCTTATTTTTGAAGCTGTTGTGGTGTGCTGTTTTGTTTGGATTTTGTTGAATATGAGAATGGCGTTATTTTTCTGTGCTAATAGAAAACCCAATTGCTCCATCCTATCACCCTATGTTTTACAGTAAGTACTTCAATTTGCCCTACTTGATACTCCTAGAATAAACCTAAAAATAAAATTAAAATGATTTTTCCTCCTCCTTTTCAAATTTATGAATTTGAGCATCATTAAATCCTAGCAGTCAATGGCACATAAATGACTTCTGTTTAATTAAAATACATTTCCAGTACATTATACATAATTTATTGTTGAAAAAAGCAATGTCATAATATCTTTCATTTTCCATTCTACACAGCAAAAGAATTATTTTCTTCTAAGGAAATGTTGAACTCTCCCTCAAATTCTTGGTTTGGTTTCATTGTTGGTGGTAAGTGCTACTTCTTTCCCTTTCTTCTGTCATCGTAGAGTCTAGTTTGTTTTGCCCATTTAGTCTTAGGGGTGGGACAGGGTGTGTGGTTTGCTTAACAGTGGGCACAACATGGTCTGCTCAGTTAGTGATGGGATTGTGTACCCACCTCCCCCACCCCTTTCTGTTTTGTTTTGTTTTGTTCTGTTTTCTGGCTGGACCTTAAAGAGGTCTTATGTCTGCTGTCACAATTGCTGTCAGTTCACATATTTATCTTTCCTATTGTGTCTGGAAAACAGTTTCCTTGAAGTTGTCCATCATAAGGAATTTGTTCTTATGGTCCTTTGTCTTCTTTTTTTGCAAGGATCCCTGGGACTTTGACTGAGACATGAATGTCTGATTTAGGGTTGAGCATTCTACAGTCTTTCGTTTTCTGCATGTTGGACACTTGGTGGAGTCTCTGTGTAATTCCCACCTGCTGCTAGGAGAAGCTTCTCTGATGATGGTTGAGAGATGCTCTGATCTGTGAGCATAGCAACACATCATTAGAAGCCATTTTGATTCTATTTCCATTTAGCAGAATAATAGTATTGGCTCTTCCCTAGGGTCCAGGTCTCACCTATGCAGATATATTTTTAAAAATACAAATGGCATGTCAGTGTGTCTCATGATTACATATTCAGAAAATCACAGATTTTTTTGGAAAACTAGACTCAATTTGTAATATCGAGAGCACATAATGATTGTATGTTTACATTTGCAATAGTCAAGTAGTTGTGAACTTATTAAAGCAGCCTGGACTAGCCTTCTATTCCTTGACCAAATGTTTTACTGGACTGGATCACAAGCCATTCACAAATTTTGTTTCCTGATTTTTTCCAACATTATTTGAATCTTATCAAAATTTTTCCTTCCTTTGTCTTCAGAAGGATTCCTAATTTTAGAATGAAGGACTCTGTAGACTCTAATTCCAAGGTTTTCTGTAACAACACTTAGCCAGCCTTGAGGCAACTGTTCTTGGCACACCATGCTCCCTACTGGATTAGTTTCTGAATTTTTAAACTCAAGATTCTTGGTAAAGTTAGTCCTTTCTTGATTTCCATGTCTTCTCTAATGGAAAATGGACAAGCTCCTACATCACTGAAAATTACATTAGGACTGAAATTATATTAAATATTAAACATTACCCATCTAACACACTGACTGAAGCAAGAATAATAGAAAATAAATTAGAAGTTAAAGCTTAATGTGCCAGGTTGTATTGGTGATTGGAATCCCATGGGAGCAATTCTGGGGGATTAAAATCACCAGCAAAGCACAAGAAATAAATATTTGCTTGAGATACAGGAAGTGCAAATCTCAGAGGATGCAGCTCAGTACCCGACATGACTGTTGGTTGTCTGTAGTCTCTCTGAGTTGGCAAATAGAAGCTGTGGGGTCCAGTGCACTGAAGATACTTTATTCAGGGTTACATACTGCTGGACTCTGAGTCTTCATTTGTCAAATTAATTTAATTTTTGTTGTTGTTTTTGTTTTCTTCATGGAAAGTGAATTTTCATTCATTTGCAGGTGCTTCATCTAACTGTTTCTGTTCTAGATAGTGACGACCAGTCTTGCTAAATACTGCAGAAAACTGTCTCTGGGTGTACAGTAGTTGAAGTAGCAATACTCATGCTGCAACAGTTAGGGGTAGAAGATATATAAAAGCTATGTAAAGTGATTGTTTCTAAATTAAATAAATAAATAAAACCTCTGTAGTGTCAAAAAGTAAAACTGGACTAAAAATTGATCTGGAGAAGAGAGTTGAGTTAGAAAACATCTGAGATGGCAATAGATGCCAATACCTGGGGTATAGTGCTCACATCTGTAATCCAGGTATGCAACAAGTTGAGGCAACATAACTTCATGTATGAGGTCAGTTTAGTCTTCATAGTGAGACCCTGTCTAATATACAGTAATAATATCAGCAACAATATTTTACTGCAGATATGTTAATATAGTGTGTGTTTGCCTAGGATATTCCTAGGAATTCACTGACTATTTGAATATTTCTACTATTGTTTCATTTATGAATAAAAATAATCTTTCTGATTTTTTAATTTAGTGCTTAAAACACTTAAAACTCCTGCCTTCATTTTTATAATAATTCCATTCTACTACACCCTTAGTGTTTAGGAAACCTAGCACTCATCCTTGTCTAGCAGGCCCACTCAATCAACCTACTAATCAATTTTGCAGAAGATAACTCACAAGTAAAAATTCCTTTGGAACATGTTGATGGTCCTCTTTACAAAAAACCAACAATTTTACTGACATATGCCTTTGTTTCTTGTTGTTTTTTAATGCCCTTTGCATACATTCATTAACTTTTTAGTGTGTTGTGCACTTTTCATACATTATAAAGCTTGAGATGGTAAAGTAAAACATGATTTATTTTAAATGTTGTGAAATAATTTATAAATCAGCCAAAGTAGAATTCTGAGTAGATATATAAATAAGTCAGGAAAAAGATGAGCAACATGATTGTTTTTTAATATATTATTTATTTATTATATATACAGTGTTCTGCCTACATATAGGCCTACTGGCCAGAAAAGGGTACCAAGTCTCATTACAGATGGTTGTGAGCCACCATGTGGTTGCTGGAATTGAACTCAGGACCTCTGGAAAAGCAGTCAGTCAGTGCTCTTAACTTCTGAGCCATCTCTCCAGCCCAACACAGGTTATTTTAAGAATTGTCTTTTTACATCTAAGCTGTGACAATGTTGGAAGCTATGTTACTGCCATAAAGAATGTCCATTTTTTACCTTGAAAATTTCTTTATTTATAGATATTTCAGAACCATTTAAATCAACAGACAATGGATTTTTTTTTTTACATAACATACTGCGTTTATCTTGAGGTACACATTGGGCCCACTAGATAATGATCTGGAAAGCAAATAACTGCTGACATGTAGTTAGCAGCCCACTGTTTCTCCAGCCAAGAAACTGTACAGACACTTGCAAAATTTTTTTTGTTGTCTTTATTTGGTGGTACTTGGAAAATGGATACAAACCTGACATACACTTCCGGCTCTTAGTAAAACTTATGAGAGGTTTACTTTTCAGTGCTGCACTCTGCAGTCTCTATGGGCAAAGAGGGTTATTATGTTCTTCCAACTCTTAAAATTCTAAGATGTCAGTTCTTGGCCAAAGCAGCTATATTAGGAAAGTATTTGGAAGAGGCCACAGCCATTCTCCTTGGTAAAGAGAAGTACCTGGGAGATGCTTGGCCTGGCTGGTGCTGGACAATGATGCAGGAGGCAGCTAGACTAGTTGGGGACAGAGAGTAAAGACTCAAGAACTGCCTCCTCCAAATACTAGCAAATAAGTCAGGCTCCTCTGGAAAAAATCACCCCACTATTACATTCACTGTGTGCTAAGTCAGTTCAGCACCACACTATGTGTGTGTACGTTTCTGTGGTGTTTTGTGGTTAAGGGTCAAGCCCTGGATCCTACTCCACTGGTACTAAATATAGACTTGTATCAAGTTCTTCAGGCATTCAAAATGCAAACTGAGGCCTGAAACTGCCTCAGTTCATGGATTATCCCTTGCAAATCCTGGCACAGATCCTAGAATAAGTATGTTTGAAGTCACTAGTCCTGCCAGGGTAACACATTTTCATTATGAACCTTTATGTTAGCAGGTAACATGCTCACGGAAGGTCTGTACTGAGAACCACCCAGTCTAAGGTAGAGGTTGTCAGTGCTTTTGCTCTTTGGTGCCATTTAAAAGACCAGTGTTTCTTTTCTTTCTTTCTTTCTTTTTCCTCTTTATTTTTTGTTTTGTTTTGTTTTTTCGAGACAGAGTTTCTCTGTGTAGCTTTGGAGCCTTTCCTGGCACTCACTCTGAAGACCAGGCTGGCCTCGAACTCACAGATAACCCCCTTCCTCTGCCTCCCGAGTGCTGGGATTAAGGCGTGAGCCACCAACGCCCGGCAAGATCAGTGTTTCTTGATGAGACACTTGCATGATTTTTCAAACCAGTTGCAGAATGATTATGTTCACTCGGTTTTAAATCCACAGAACTGGAGATGGGTTCGTTAAAAAAAATGAAGTATTTTGTGTTTTTCAAAGGGTCTGAGACCTAGTTATCATGGTTTAATGCTTCCAAACAAATGACAAAGAGTACAGCCATTAAGGAGTATCTCTGTTTAGTGGTGATAAATGTCTGAGGACCATAATGCATATGTCCTGGTGATTTTCTTTTGTGGTGATTCTGACTAAAGGCAACTTAGGCAGGACAAGCTTTATTTTCTCTTACAGATTCCAGGTCACCATTAAGAGAGGCTAAGGAAGGAACTCAAGGCAGGGAGTTGACATGGAAACCATGGAGGAACACTGCTGAATGACTGACGTTCTTGTTTCCTCACTGGCTCATGCTCAGCTAGTATTTTTGTAGAATACAGACCCACTTGTCTAGGTATATTGCCACACATAGTGCACTGGGCACGTCCCACATTGATCATCAGTTATGGCAACCTATCATAGCCACGTGCCAATCTGATGTGAGCAATCCCTCCATTGAGATTTCTCTCAGATGACTCTGGGCTGTGTCAGAACACTGACAAATAACTGACATCTAAGTAAGTAATTCTGGTTTTGCTGAGGTTTCAAAATAACTGAAGAGTAATGACATCTTGCTTTATCAAGGGACAAATGAATTGGGGAGAACTGAAGAGGGCCAGAGTAATGATGTGGCTACTAAAACTATAGAAACAAATTTGAGAGAACACTGCACTGCATTATTTACATACTCTAGTGTGTCCCCGACGTTAGTTAATAACACCACTTTGAGTGTGAGCTATATGCATACAATATTAAAGATAAAACTTCAAAGTTACAAGGAATAGCTTTAAACAATTGATTCTAAACAAATGACTCCAGTGTGCTCCAGACACAACTGCTGAGTTCTCAGACAAGCACTCCCTCTGGTCTCAGGTCCCCTGGGGCTCAGAAAATGGTAGGGTAGTAACATGTTTTTCACATTTCTCATTGCTCTCTAAGAGCGTTTTTCAGTTTTTCTTCTCACTCTTAGAATATTGGAAATCATTACCATTGCTGCAACACTCATTTTTGTACCATTATAAATACTGACATTTATTCTTAATGACTCAGTATGGAAGCCAAAAAGCAATTACAATCGATTATATGTAGAAAGTTCTTTTTGTTATAATTATAGAATTTGTAGAAGCTCTAAGATCTGAAGCTCCAGTTGTCTTTGAAGGTAATTCTCAATTATTAGTAAAATGCAAACTACAATTTTTTAAAAGCAAGTTTCTTAATAAGAAATGTCTCAAATATGCCGTTCTCGTTTTCTTCCCTTAGGATCCAATATAAAAATTCTTTTTTGCTTTCAAAGACTCATCCCCCAAGTATAGCAAATATTTTTCTTTTATTCTGACTTCTCCAAACAAGTTACCTTATTAAAATAAGGTTTTAATATTGATTTCATATCTGGTCTTTTTAGCTTCCCTGAAACTTCAAAATGTGATTCTTTCCCTGAAGCACTTAGGGCTAGTGCTTCCTATCAAAGTGGCTTAAAGCAATGTAGGCTGCTGTTTCTTATCAACTTATTTATTTCTCTTTTCTTTTCCTATGACTGTGCTAAGAGAACAGGCTCATTATCAGGAAAAGAATGAGTCTGTATTATTTCTTCTGTATTATTTTCTAAGCAGTAATCCCTATTTCTAAACAAATGTGGACTCCCCTTAGTTTATACTTCATGATAAATTTCTACATGCATAAGTTCATTATTGAAATTCCAGCATTAGTCAAAGCTTCATGATCACTTCTGGAATTGTCTGGGTTATTTTTTAAGTTTTAAAAAAGTTATATGCATATGAATGTATATGAGTGCATAAGTATCCTCAAAATCCAAAAGAGGGTATTAGAATTGTAGACAGTTGTGAGCCACCTGACATGGATGCTTAGAATCAAGTTCTAGCCCTCCGCAAGATCAGTGTATATTCCTAACCACTGAACTACCTTTCCAGCCCTGAGTTTTAATCTTCTATTGTATTTTCTATTTTTCTTTTAATGTGGAGTTTTATTGGTCTGTATCTTCTATTTGACAATAGAAGGTGTTTGCTATATGATTTGCTATATGCTGTATGTGCTGTATGTATAGTGCAATGTATGACACATAGTAGGTACATCACAAATATTTGTTTATGGGAAATAACAACAAAATTTCTCCCCACTTACCAATGGAGAATTATAAAGAAAAATGCCTGAGATGAAGCAGAGCATGCATTGCTGTTTATTGCAGATGTCCATAATTTTTAATGTCCATTATCATATTTTTCCTCCAGGGTTGAAGTCAGATAAAACAGTTGCTGCCTGGAGATCACTGTTGACTCTAAATATCCAACACATTCTTCTTTTTACTGCACTCTCTGTTGTATTTTGGGAAAGTGAAGAAAAGGATATACCTTGCAGATTTTCTTATATGTTTGTATATACTAAGTTTGTATATACTAAGCTACTTGTATGTCAAGTGGAATGGGCACAGGGAGCCCAGATATTTGGAGAAACATTGGTTAAGCTTTGTCTATAAGGTTGGTTCTGAGTGAGGTTAAGTTTTGAATCTGTAGGACAAAGCAAATTGTCCTCTCTAGTATAGAAAGCCCTCATCTAAAGTGTAGGAGGATGAAAAAGAGAAAATGTCTTCTAACTTAGGAGAGGTTGAAAGGATAAATATCTTCTAGCAGATGCTCTTTTCTTCCCCTGCCTTACAGTTTGGATTCAAACTGGAAGACCATCATCTAGTCCCCTGGGTCTTTAACTTACCTACCAGGGATCACAAGATCTACCGCTTCCTGCTTTGCTTATTTCTTTGCTTATTTAAAAAAGGCTTTGCTATGCAGCCCAGGATATCCTTGAAATCAATATTATCCTTCACCAACATCCTCAGTGCTAGCATTAAAGGCGTGTGGCACTATACCATGCTTTATTGTGAAATGTCATTTTTTTGTGTGTGTCTTGAAAATTGGATACTGACCCTAGTGCATACTAGACAAAATTTCTACCACCATCCTGATCCTATAGCTCTAGAGCATTAGTTGTACATTGGAATAATTTAAAATACATAAATTTAATAGGTGAAAAATGTTGGGTGTAATTATTAACCTGCTAGAATTTACAGCTACAAGCCAAATAGATGTCACTTCTGTGCTCAAATGATTACAGGAGCCGATTGTCTGGGTGGCATGTAAGGCTACTTTTAAACACCAGGTGGCAGTAGAGTATTTTCTTGTTTAAAACACAACCTCTGAATTCTTAATTTAAAATTTTCAATCACTCTCACTTAGTAAATGCCACTGTATGCAGATCCTTGGAGAATATGTTGAGGAAGTTCATTAATAAATAATATTTATAAATCGGAGGCATTTGAAGTGCATTAAATTCGAGTTCACTCTCCGCAATGCAAATGATCCGTATCTAGGCATGGTTGCTAATTACCTTGTTAGCTAGACAATTCCATCATTGCAGAATGTTCTGTTGGATACCACAGCCAAAGTTAGTAGAAGTGTCAGGAAAAAAAATGAGCCAGAGAAGTGTGGTGTCAGCAAACAAAGAGAAAAGTTTTCAAGGAAGGATTGATGTAGCAGCATTGCATTCTGACTTTTATGGACTTTTCTTCTGCATGTTATACAAAGTCTCCAGGTTTCCAGTGTTATAAGATGATGTCATAAAGGACAAGTATTTCAAGTAAGTGGAGTACCAAATTTTATGACATCGTAGGGCATCAATTAACTCACATAGAGTCATTTCCAATTTTAATTTTTTGTTGTTTAAACTGTGAAGAAATTTTAAAGAGAAAATAAAAGATAAACCAGGAAAACACCATATGATAGTGTCAACTGCTACCATGTATCTCTGCAGGGCATTTTATTCCTGCAAGATGTTCTCATAGTTGACTCTGACAGGATCTTTTCAGGGTAAGAAAAATAATCTAAAGTTAAATTTTACAGGACTATGGAAAAGTGAACAAGATGAAAAATGTTACACAGAAGATGTTTAAGAAATTAGTAGAAAAAGACTGGAAAGGTGGTGGCCCATAAAAATCAAAGGTTGATTGTATTGCATCATCTCCTGAAGAACTGATGGGTTGGTTCACAAACCTTGTGAGACAAAATATAAAGTTGCTGGGTTTGTGCCCTTGTGTCCATTTTCTGTAGAGATAGCGCATAGCGTATCTGTACTTGAAAGGAAGAATTTTGAAATCAAGAATGAGAAGGCAAAAGCAATTTTAAAGTGCCAGAGGAAACACATAAAGGAAGGAATCACAAACAGGAAACTGTGTGGAGGACCACAGCATCTCCAGCCCTGTTCATTGAAAAGAAAGGAGGTATCAGGTTAGGACAAAAATCAAGTGATCAGTTCAAGAAAGCCTGCAACATGGATGGATCCCAGGGCTTTGTGTTTCTTTATTTCATGCCAGTGTTTTCCACACAATATTGTTAAGATGGTCTCTGTTGAGAAAAGTGTGTCAGTTAAAACCTGGATTTTAAACTAACTTATCAACATTTATTAACTGGAGATCTATGAGCTGACAGTGCATTTATCTATCTATCTATCTATCTATCTATCTATCTATCTATCTATTTATTTATTTATTGGTTTTTCGAGACAGGGTTTCTCTGTATTGCTTTGGAGGTTGTCCTGGAACTCTCTGTGTAGACCAGACTGACCTCGAACTCACAGAGATCTGCCTGCCTCTGCTTCTGCCTCCCGAGTGTTGGGATTAAGGGCATGCACCACCAATGCCTGGCAGTGTTCAGTACTTTTAAAACTATTCTTGCCCAAGCTTATTTGTATCAAGAGCAGAAATATTCAGAAAGGCTGTGACGAAGCATTACTCAAATGATTTTTAAATATTTAGTACATCTGGAAATCTTCTTTATGATTGCTACTCATGATACATAATTTATTTGGCCCTATTCTCCAGCATATCCAGAGTCCTCATTGTACTTTCCTATAAGTTCCTAGGAAGCATGCTTATTTATGATATGGTATTATTATTACCTTTAGCCGGTTCACCTTGATTTGACTCTAAACAGATATTTGGAAGTCAATCCCTGATCATACTTTTGCTCTAGTTGTTCTGTAATAACATGGCTGCAGCATTTTATTAAGTAATTATTCAAAGGCCTGGTATTGGTATAATCATTTAATCTTCTATAACTTTGAATGAAGGTGAACTATTATAGCTTCCAGGTGGTGAGATAAATGTAATCATTCTTGGGTCTCTGATGCCCATTAGTTTTGCTCTTTGCTTATATTGTTCATCAGTCAAAGCAGACAAAAAGCAAGTTTCTAAGAAGCCAGTACATATGACAAGAAAGAGGCATGTTCTCTAATTCCTTGGGAAATATATTCTGGGAAGAAGATCTCAGTCAAGTAAATAATGACACCATTGATAGTAATTGGAATAGGCCATGTGAATGCCTGTAACTGGTTTTAATAACTGACCACAAAGTAGTCCTCTAACTCTTAAATATGTCTGGTAACAGCTGAAGGGAGAATAAAGCAGGAGACATGATAGTCAGATGTTAAGGGAGAAGTAGTTGTCTCACAAGTATTAGCTAATTATTCCAGATAGAAAGAAAAAAATATTTACATTCTGTTGTAAACATGTCAACATGATGAATTTTGACAATTAACTATTGCAGTGCAGCTAGTCTGCAGTTTCTTTCTCAAGCCCAAACTCTGACTGAATTGTAGCTACATGACTGAGTCATTACTTTGGAAAACTGTTGGAACTAGATAAAGCCTAGGAAGAATGTCTTCATGGGAAAAACAAGACTACCATAGCAATTAACTATGCACTCCAGCTGAGATTGGCTGTATAAAGGGCTCACATCACGCCCCCTATCCCTGGAACATTCCACTCTGGACTCACTGTGGTTTCTTTGATGATTTGTTCCATGTTCCAGCTGCAGTTCTGATGGATGGGTCTCGAAGGACCACGCTCATTGTTTTTGAAAGGAAAACAGCCATGTCTGTGAGAGTGGTCGACAGAGAGCCTCTGTCTAGAGGACTTCCTGAAAACTAGGTGGGCTGTGGAAGGACAGGGAGAGTTTCTCAGGCCAGGAGGGTTACACAATGTTATATAACAAGGCAGAAAATACATAGAGTTCTGGCAGCCTTGCTAGTCATTCCCCTCATCCTTGTCAGGTAGGAATGCCATCTCCTTAGAGTGTTTCCTTTAGTAAGTTCTCTGTAAAATATGGAACTCCACCATGTTTTTCTTAAAGTGACCTGGACAAAACAACAATCCTTGTAAGGAATAAGACATTAGCATAGCTTCATATTTGCTGATCACCTTCTTTAAAATTGTACATTGAGAATTTTTAATTTTTTTATTAAGGCAAAGGATGAGCAGAGTTTAAGAGCTTAGACTTTCATTAAACCACTCGTTCTTCCTGAATACTCTTTCAAACTACAAAATCTTTTATTTATTTTAGTTTGAAATTAATTGAACTCCATTTGGCCTTACCAATTTACAAGTGAAGTATTGATGCTGACCTCAGTTTCTGACAGTATCCCCACCATTTCTAAGGTGACACTGACCATCATCACTCTCCACGTTTTCTTGCAAACACACTGTCAGTGTGGCAACAGATGACTGGTTCACTGTTTAATCCACAGTGAATAGATTCATGATTATATTCTTCTAAGTCAAAGGGAAAGTACA